>NW_023425344.1:134824178-135299095 GCF_014108415.1 Molossus molossus | reverse complement strand
ACATACCCACCAAGAATATAACTTCTCTGTTTTGATGCCTCTTTCAAGTAATGTTTTCATCACACGAGCCCATTTGAATTAGAGGAGTGATTATGATTTTTCTTATTTCCTTAGCACACTCCCCCACCCCAAGAAAAAAAAACACTAAACTTAGTATCTGAAGACTTGGGACCTTTTATTAATGTTGCCAGGAGAGCAGAGCCATCTCGGAGAAACCAGCTCCCAGACGTGCCTCAGTTTCCCCAGCTGTTAAAGGGGGAGGATCACCCTGGCCATTGTGGCTCACTGGTTAGAATCTCCCTGCACACCAGAATGTCTTGGGTATGATTCCCGGTCAAGGGCACATACCTGGGTTGCAGATTTGATCTCCGACCTGGACAGGGCACAAGCAGGAGGCAACCAATTAATGTGTCTCTCTCACATCGATGCTTCTCCTCTCTCATTCTCTCTTCCTCCCTTCGACTTCCTCTAAAAATAAAATCAATGGAAAAAAATCCTCCGGTGAGCATTAACAAAAAAAAGAAGGGGAGCATTACCTTACTGTCTCACTCTATGGCATGTTCTCTTGGGTATTTGAATGGGGTCTATGAAAATAAGCTTTGTAGAGACAGAAGCTATATTTAGCAGTTTATTTCTCTACTAATGACTTTAGTAGTTTATTGAACCTGGTCAGTGTGGCTCAGTATATTGAGTGTGGTCCCATGGACTGAGGTCTCAGTGTGATTCCTGGTCAGGGCAGGTGCCTGAATTGCAGGCTCGATTCCCAGTAGGGGGCGTGCAAGAGGCAGCCAATCCATGTATCTCTCTCACATCAATGTTTCTTTCTCTCTCTCTTTCTCTCCATTCCTCTCTAAAAATATTTTTAAAAAATTTAAAAAGAAGTTCATTGAGAAGCCATCTGTTGCCCTGTGAGCAAAACCAGGTTCCTTACAGAAGTTTCACGTTTGTACAATAAACAGCAGTTCACTTCCTTGGGTTCTGTCAGAACAGGTCCTGGAGTTGGGTGGGGACCGTGCTGTGGCCTAAGCAGGCCAGGCAGCCTTTACAGTGGACGTGGAGCTACTCAGCACTGAGGTGCCTGTCACACAAGGACACAGACTGGCTGGTGCTGTGTCGGTAAGGGGCGAGCTGATGCCCCCCACAGGGACCATCATTGCATTTTGGTTGTGTTCCACAGCTTTTTCTGATCAGGCAGAGAAGGCTATGGGATGGTGCTACACACGATTTTCACAGACAGGGCTTTGTGTAAAGGATCTGATCATCAACTTATGCTTTTTGTCTTCACAGATGGAAATATTGGCAATAAAGACAGTTCCCTCTCAGATGCGCTTGTTTTGGAGAATGGTAGGTTGTCCACTTCCTGCTTGAGAACAGCAGGCAAGATCAAACTGGGATTAAGCTGTGTAGTCCAGCGCGGGCCAGTGTAAAGGCGAGAACCAGGCTGACATGGCAGCAGCCTCCCTGCCCTTCTCTCCCTTCCTACATCACGGTTCAGTTCGGTTGGGAGGTGACTGGCGTCACATAAACCATGTCTGTTGGAATTTAGTGTTTCCTGTGGCTGAGAGGTGAGATCTTAGGTGGTATTCAGTGAGTCATATTTGACCTTACTAGTTCCCAAACACTTTTACCTGAACAGAGACTGTGCACTGTGCATAGTCTCCTTTTCAGTGTGCATAATTTCTGGTGGAAAAAGGCAGAGGTTTGCATCACTAATCAAAGGCTGAAACCTGCTAGGGGAGCCTGGAGGTAGCAGGAGAAACAGCAGTGATCCCCACCCAAACCCCCAGCCACCACTTCACATATAAGAGGAAAAAATTCCAACCCAGAACCATCTCTGAGCATGTTCCTCTGGATTTAACCTTAAACTTGTGAGGCCAGGACATCAAAGAAATGGAAATATATTAAGTGGCAGTTAATTTTTTGCCCCATAGGGAAACTCAGGTGGGCAGTGAGAAGTGGCTATTCAGACGGAACACATACAAGGTCTACCTAAGTCAGAGTAATGAGGATAACTGCAAGAAAAATAATTATTGCTGTTGATGTGGGAAAAGCTGGTGGGTTATTCACCCAGTTGTCTTGGCCCTGCTATTAGTAATCAGAGTGTAATATTCTACTATCACCTCTGTTACATGGTAGGGAGGAAGTGGGGCTGCAGGAGAGCAGGCTGCTGTGTTTTGTTCTTTTTGTTTTCATTTTTGCTTGTACAATAGAAATTTATTTCTGGACACTCTGGAGGTGGCAAGTCCAAGATCAATGTGCTGGTCAGGTAGGTTTCATTCTGAGGCCTCATCTCATGGCTTGTATGTGGTGCCACCTTGCTATATGCTCACATGATCTTAATTAATTAATTAATGTATTTACTCTGAACAATTATAATGTTTAAAATTTAATTTTTATTGTTGACATTACAGATGTCCCCCATGTTTCCTCCTTTGCCCCACTCTGCCCAGACCTAGCTCTCCCCTCCCTTGGCCCTCACCACTTTGTTCTCTGTGTCCATGGGCTAAGCATTCTTGTTCTTTGGCTAGTTTCTTTACTTTCTTTCACCTGTTGCTCCTCCCACCTCCCCTGTGACATCTGTCAGTCTGTTCCATGTATCCATGTCCCTGGTTCTGTTTAGTATGTCAGTTTATTTTGTTACTTAGATTCCATATATAAGTGAGATCATATGATATTTGTCTTTCTCTGACTGGCTTATTTCACTTAGCATTACAATCTCTATGCCCATCCATGCTGTCCCAAAAGGTAAGAGTTTCTTCCTTTTCACAGCTGCATAGAATTCCATTGTGTAAACGTACAATACCTTTTTTATCCACTATCTACTGATGAGCACTTGGGCTGTTTCCTGTCTTGGCTATTGTAAACAGCACTGCTATAAACACAGGGGTGCATGTATTCTTTCTAATTGGTGTTTGGGGATTTGTAAGATATATTCCCAGAAGTGGGATCACTGTGTCATAGGGCAGTTCCATTTTTAATTTTTTGAGCAAATTCTGTACTGTGGTCCACAGTGCTTTCACCAATCTGTATTTCCTCCATTAGTGCAATGGGGTTCCCTTTCCTCCACATCCTCTCAAGCACTTGTTGTTTGATTTTTTGATGGTAGCCATTCTGGCAAGTGTGAGGTGATACCTCATTGTACTTTTAATTTGCATCTCTCTGACGACCAGTGACTTGGAGCATTTTCACATGTCTCTTGACCATCTGTATGTCCTCTTTGAAGAAGTATCTATTCAAGTCCTTTGTCCATGTATTAATTGGATTGTTTGTCTTCCTGGTGTTGAGTTATATAAGTTATATTTTGGAAATTCACCCCTATCAGATATATAATTGGCAAATATGTTCTCCCATACAGTGGGATCCCTTTTCATTTTGATGATGGTTTCTTTTACTGTGCAGAAACTTTTTAGTTTGATGTAGTCTCATTTGTTTAGTTTTCCTATGTTTCCCTTGCCCTATGAGAAAAATCGGCTGAAGTATTGCTATGAGAGATGTCTGAGATTTTACTGCCTATGTCTTATTTTGGGGTTTTTATGATTTTGTAACTTACATTTAAGTTTTTTATACATTTTGGCTTTAATCTTGTGTATGGTGTAAGTTGGTGGTCTAGATTCTGTCCAACTTTCCCACCACCATTTATTGAATAGACTGTTTTTACTCCATTGTATGCTCTTGCCTCCTTTGTGAAATATTGAGTATAAATATGTGGGTTGATTTCTGGGCTCTCTGTTCAATTCCACTGGTCTATATGTCTGTTCTTAAGCCAGTTTCAGGCTATTTTGATTACAGTGGCCTTGTAGTATAGTTCGATACCCGGTATTGTTATCTCTCCAACTTAGTTCATCTTTCTCATGATTGCTGAGGCTATTCAGGATATTTGGTTTCATCTAAATTTTTGGAATATTTTTTCTAGATCTGTGAAATATGCCATTGGTATTTTAATTCAAATTGCTCCCCCCCCTTTATTCATTTTTTTTTTTTTAGAGATAGAAAGGGGGAGAGGGATAGAGAGAGAGAGAAATATTGATGAGATAACATCAGTTGGTCACCTCCTGCCTGCTCCCCACTGGGGATCGAGCCCACAATCTGGGCATGTGCCCTGACTCTGAATCAAACCAGCGAGCGACCTCTTGGTGCATGGGTCGATGCTCAACCACTGAGCCACACAGGCCAGGCCTGGAATATCTTTAAATCTATAGAGTGCTTTGGGCAGTGTGTAAATTTAAAGGATGTTGTCTTCCAATCCATGATTATGTTATATCTTTTCACTTATTTGAATCTTCCTCAATTTATTTCATCAATGTCCTATAATTTTCCAAGCATAGGTCTTTTACCTTCTTGGTTAAATTTATATCTAGGTAGTTTATTTGTGTGTTGTTGCAAAATAAGTACAATTGTTTTCTTAGTTTCCCTTTTTTATACTTTAATATTGATGTATAGAAATGACATTGATTTATGGATATTGATTTTGTATGCTGTTGCTTTGCTAAAGTTACTTTATTGGATCTAGTAGTTTTTTGTTGGTGTCTTTAGGGTTTTCTATATATAATATAATGTCATATGTGAATAATGACAATTGTGCTTCCTCCTTTCCAATTTGCTTGTCTTTTGTTTATTTTTCTTGTCTGATTGCTGTGGCTCATAATACTTCCAGTACTATGTTGAATAAGAGGGGTGAAAGTGGACATCACTGTCTTGTTCTGTCCCTAGGCTGACACTCTACCACTGAGTCAAACTGGCCAGGGCTGTTCTGATCTTAAGAGAAACACTGCCTCCAGTTGTAATTCAGGTTGATTGCTCTACTTTCAGCTATAA
This sequence comes from Molossus molossus, assembly GCF_014108415.1. Taxonomy (NCBI): domain Eukaryota; kingdom Metazoa; phylum Chordata; class Mammalia; order Chiroptera; family Molossidae; genus Molossus; species Molossus molossus. The sequence continues at coordinate 135,294,280 of NW_023425344.1, read as the reverse complement.
ATTGGGTTTGAAGCTGGGAGGTGTGTGTTGCTTTCACCTGCACCGCAGCCATCATGGAACTGGAGCTGTGTTTGAATATCAGAGACCCAGCCTTGGTTTGGCCTCTGTGGACTCCAGTCTCTCCAGGGGAGGAAAAGAGAACAATTTCATGAGATTCCTTTGTAACAGAAGAGTTGAGGTTGTTATATATTGCCACATGTTGGGGACTTTGCATTCACCCCTGGGGGGTGATGAGAACTGAACTCATGTCTTTGTGCACTTGGCCAACAGGCCCACCCCAAATTTCACATGTGGCCCTAGCATTGCGTGCCATATTGGTGGATATTTATAATGTGGACTCAGATAAGCTGAATGGACTATATACAAAGTGGTGGCATGGTAAGTTTTTGCCTCAGTCATTTTCCATGTTCCACCTTCCTTCTCTTTTAGAGTCTTCATGGAAATTGAAATCATTTTATGTGATTTGGTAATAGAATTTAGTTGAATTATATGAAATGCATCTGCTGGGCTGTTTATTGACCTGCAAAAATAGGCTATTCATCTGGTTTAACATAATACTAGAATAGACATTTTCTTGGTTTTCTTTGTATCTGTAGAATTTCTTTCCACCTTTAAAAAAACAAAGCCCTTGCTCTTGGCACACATTTGTCATAGGAAACCTTTATGTGGGTGTTGTCTTCAGTCCCATTTCCCACTGGGAATCAAAAATCAAAGCAAAGAATAGGCTTGCCTTTAGGGATAAGCCCTACCCTCCAACACCCCTTTACTTGGTAAAAATAGAAAGCACCTGGATCCCAAGGGTAACACCTTTATTTTTCTTGGCTGCTTACTTTTTTCTAAGTTCAATAATTGCAGATCCCCCAACCTTTACCCTGGGCCCCCAAACCCACTAGCCTCTCCCTGCAGGTGGGTTGGCCTCAGCTCCGTGCACCTGCACAGCCTCCACCTACATTTTCAGCACCAGACTCCACCCGGGGTTCCTAGGGCAAACTCTTGGGCTGGGAGACAAATGGGTAAAGCTAACTTCTATACTCCATGCACTCCTAGCAGCAAACATTTGAACTCCATTGACAACTGTTTCTCTCGCACCAGGCACTGCAGCTAAGAGCACGCTCCTGGGCATGATGAACACCAATGACTCCACGCTGGCAGAGGATTCTCATCCAAGGTGTGCCTGGGGTGCACATGTGGCAGCAGCACAGACAGGGTGTGGGGTGGGAGGGGCATGCTGGATGTCAGAAATTGGGCAGCATGCCCAACCTTGCTGTGTGTGGTGGAGGCAGAGGTGGACCTGGCATCTACCTGCACAGCCAGAGCAGCTCACAGTTCCACATGAAAAAATACTTGCTGTACTTCCCAGACTTGTGCCAAACCTTTGGCAGTGTGCAGCCTCGAGAGACTAAGAGGTCCACTGCAGTGACAATGTGCAGTTAAAATCCTGTGCATCTTGGTTTCAGCCATTCTGCAGTTTAGAGCCAGACTTCCGCCATCAATTCTAAGATGGAATGTTATTTTTAAATTTGCCATTTCCTAGTTAGTGTGGTTCAGTGGATTGGGCAGCATCCCATGCACCAAGAGGTCACCGGTTCAATTCCTGGTCAGGGCACACGTCCCGGTTTCGGGCTCTACACCCACCAGGGGTGTGCAGGAGGAACCAACTGATGTTCCCTCATTGATGTTTCTATCTCTCTCTCTCTCTAAAAAAAATCAATAAAAATATTTTTTCAAAAAATTTACCACTAAGAAAAATAAAAGGACACAATTATAATTGCATGATGCTTTCCATTGAAAACTGTATCCCTGTTTCATAGAAGTTAAATGTAAAATGATGACATATGCCATATAAATGTGTTTTGATAGATTTTTCTAACATTTGTGTGCTGCTCAAAGTCAGCTTTTGTCATCATCCTCACTTGCCCACTTGCAATGTCTTGCACCTTTTTTTGGGTGCTATGAACTGTAGTAGCTGCTGTCACAAATAGTTCTCTCCTCCAAAAAGTGGTGGTGTGTGTATTTTGGGTGAGGTGGTTAGCACAGGACAAGAGGGTGGTAAACAGTGCTAGGGGATGGATGCAGTTGGAGATGTACAGAACATAACAGATGATAGGAAGTTTAGGGAGGGCCCGGGAGTGTCTTTTAACCACTCTATAATATAGAAATGTTTGCATCCCCCCTCAAATTTCCTTCCTGCTCCTTTGTAGTCCATATCCAGCCCAAGCCCCAGATCCTGGCAACCTCAAATCTGCTTCTATCACAATAGTTTTAACTTAAGAATTCATAACAATAAAATCACATAGTTGGTATTTTTTTCTGGAATATTTTATATGCATAATGTGTTGAGACTTTTCATGCTGTTGCATGTCTCAGCTGTTCATTCCTTTTTATTGCACAATAGTATTCCTTTGAATGGATTTTACTGTTTGTTTACCTTTTGTTGTTTCCTTAACCTAGTGAGAACCATTGATTCTTTCACCATTAACTATGATTTTAGTTGTAGGGTATGTAAGTGTGTGTTTTGTAGATGTTCTTTCCTAGGTTGCTGTCTTTTGCTGTGGGTGTTGCATTTTGGCAAATGCTTTTTTGTAAGGTGACATGCTTTATCTTCTTTAGCCTACTGATATGGTGGATTGCTTTGATTGATTTTTGTAGTTTTATATTGTTGGGTTCTAGATTTTGTAGTATTCCTGAGAAATACTGGCCTTTTATCTGGTAGGCAGTTAAGTTAGTTGGAATCACTTTGATCCTTTAAGCTTGCTTTTTTGCTTGATTAGTGTGAGTCAGAGCAGCCTTCAGTCTAGGATAATTTGGCCCCACTACTTGGGAGATTCCCTTCAGAAGACTCTATCCCGTGCCTGGTATATGCCCATTCTTGTGTGAGCTCTGGGTGTTGCATGGCCCACTGCTTTATGGTGGTTCTTAACTCAGCCTGGGGAGTTTCATTCAAACATATGCAGATTAGGATTCAGCCAATAGTTTGAAAGGACCCCTTGGCAGAGCTTCAAGATTTCCCCCTGAACATCTTTCTACTTTCTTGCGTTCTACCCCAATCTCCCAGAACTGTAATCTCTTTTTCCTCAATTTAGTGAGATACTAGGCTCTGTTTGGGTTTCCTGTACCTGAGCTGTATCCTGAACACTGCCTCCGGGTAGTAGTCCAGGGCTAGTGCTCACCTCATTTGTTCATTGCCTGTTGCTTTATGTTTGAAAAATAGTTATATATTTTTTGGGGGTCTTTTTGTTGTTGTTGTTGTTGTTGTTGTTGTTGTTTTATTTCTTTATGGTAGGACAAAAATTCCTGTAGCAGTTACCCCTTCCAGCCAGTAGCAACAATCCATTATATTTTTTCATCATTTCATGACTGTTATTGGAAATGTATACTTCCTTGTGATCTTCAGGATCATTTTCTTCTCTTCCAAAATCCCACTCCATAAAAAGTATAAGTTAAATGTGGAATTTATACATTACTTTTGGGAAAGTTAACATTTGCACTGAAGGTCAAAAGCAATGGTAAGTTGGCTGATGCATTGGCATGAATCAAAGCAGTGGCACTAAACTGTAGTCATATTCTTCCTTCCTGTGCACTCCAGTAACCCACCCCTCCATTCTTTTAAACTTGTTTCTGTTAATAGTGTTTCTTTTTTAAATGAATTAACTAATATGTAACTATTGAAAAACAGCATATTTCTGTAGAAGTTCCAAGGACTAACTTCAAAGGAAACTGACTCCAGCAACCGGACAGTCCAGCTTCAGGAGACTTGATGACTTCCATCCATGAAAACCGGACCTCCACTTGACCAGCTTCAAGATAATCATCGGAATAGACTGTGCTGACTTACACATAGAGAACTTCCAACTCCCCTCCCCATGGTTTTTTTGTTCTGCTTTCCCTCTCCCTCCTTGTAAACCCCTGCCTGCACTGAGATGTAAAGGTGGTCTTTAGGACAGGAGTCCGCCATCTGCTCAGGTTGCCGGCATTTGAGTAAACTGTCTTTTTTCCATCAACACCTGTCTCTGGAGTATTGACTCACAAAGCAGCAGGCAGCCAAATCTGAGTTCACTATCACACTCACACACAAAATAGCCAATTTCACTTCAAACAGTGTTTTTGCCCTGGCCAGTTTGGCTCAACAGTTACAGCATTGGACCCCAGACCAAAGAGTTGAAGGTTCAAGTCCAGTCAAGGGCAAGTACCTACCTCAGTTGTGGTTCGGTCCAGGGTCATGTGGGAGGCAACCAGTCGATGTGTCTCTCCCACATCAATGTTCCCCCCACTCTCTCTCCCTCCCACTTTATCTGAAGATAAATGAAAAAAAGTATCCTTTGGTGAGGATTTTTTTTATCCTTACCTGAGGACATTTTCCTTTTTTTTTAGATGGAGTGGGAGGGAGAGAGAAACATCAACATGAAAGGGACACAGTGAGTGGCTGCCAGCCACATGACCAACCAAGGCCGGGGACAAGCTAATCAAGGTATGCACCCTTAGCAGAAACTGAACCCAGGTCTCTCTGGACCACAGGCCGATACTCTAACCACTGACCCAAACTGGCCAGGGTGAGGATTTTTTTTTTTTTAAAGTTCCTAATATAAAGTCAGAATGATTAATTCTAGCGTGGTGGTATGGCTCAGTGAGAGAGACACATTGATTGGTTGCCTCCCACCAGGGCCAGGGACCGATCCCGAAACTAAGGTACATGCTCTTGACCAGAATCAAACCCGTGACTCTTTGGTACCCAGGCCAACTCTCTAACTGCTGAGCCAAGCCAGCCAGGGCTTAAGTAGGCATCTTCTTAATTCTGTGGGATCAAACAGGAAGTGTACAGAAAGCACTTGTGCTTTGTACTGACAAATGATGCTTGGCTTTAGGAAAAGTGCCCAGAGAGTGTTTGAATTGCAAATTGAAGTAGCTTTTCTTTTCTTTTGTTTTTTAATGGTACATTGCTTCTACTTGAAGAATTACCAAGAGACAAATTAGGGTCATTTAGACTTGGGTATATGGCAGATGTCTTCTTTCAAATGAACAAAGTGAGCCTGTTATTTAAAGAAAATGATTGACCATATTTCTTGCTAGTGTTAAAGTAGAAGCTTTCAGTAAAAATTATTATTTTACAATTAGCAAGTTGTAATCGTATCCACCACCATGAGCTTATTATCCTTCCAATCACTGAAAGGCTTTTTTGGAGATAAAGGGTGATATTAATGAATGTAATTTTTATTTATTTTTAAATTTTATACTTTTATTTATTTTTATATTTTCATTGATTTTTTAGAGAAAGAGGAAGGGAGAGAGAGATAAAAATATCCATGTGAGAGAGAAACATTGATTGGCTGCCTCCTGCATGACCCCTACTGGGGACAAAGCCTGAAACCCAGGCATGTGCCCTGACCAGGAATCAAACCAGGACTTCTCAGTCCATGGGAAAACACTCAATCCACTGAGCCACACTGGCCAGGCAATGAATGTGATTTTTAAGATATTGTATCATGAAGTGTGTCAACATTTGGAAGATCTGTATAAATCAGTGAACTAATATTTTCCAAATGACCAATGCTTAATGTTATAAAATTATGCATGAGTAAAAGATCCATTCAATGTTCAAACTAGACCAGTGAATTTCTATATAGTAACAGTATGAAAAGTTTATAGATATGGTTTTAGATTTCACATTGCAACTAACTTTTAGAAAACTACCACTGTCATTTTTGGTATAGTATGTATGTCCACAGTTATCTGATTAAGAGATTTTTTCTCTTTTCCAACTACATAGCTATGTGAAGGTAGATTTTCTTCACATACATCATGCAGAATTTACACATTACAACAGATTGAATGTAGAAGCAGATATTGGAATTCAGATTTATTTAGGCAAGACATAAAAGAGGTTGCATTAATGTAAAAGGATGCCACTCCTTAAATTTTTAAAAAACATAATTTTCCACAATAATGTATTATTTGATTTAATACATAATGTGTGTTATTATTATTTTTAATAACAATTATTAAAATTTTTGTTTTAATTTCTAGTATAAAATGTATTGATAGTTATTACCCACATGAATAAAACATTTCTGAGGTCCTCAATATTTTTGAGAATAGAAAGGGGTTCTGAGAGCAGAAAGTTTGAGCTTTTTTTCTTCCTTCCTTCCGTCCTTCCTTCCTTCCTTCCTTCCTTCCTTTTTTCCTTTCTTCCTTCCTTTTTTTCTTTCTTTCATCTTTAGAGTTGTCTGTTCTTTAAAAAGGACATGGATCTCAGTAATTAAAAAACTGTATCTGGTAGCATGTAAATTGGGGGACTTACAATCTTTCTTTCTGCTATAATGGATTATCCTTATTCTCTAGTTTTTGTTGAACAATTTTGGTACATAGCTTGCTGTTAGGAAATCATCTCTTTTGGGTTTTTTACTTTATTGCTATGGATTCATAGGTGGTACTTTTCATACTTTCTCTAATGCTATGTGTGTCTTGGTTATTTCTCCCTAGCCAATATCCCTATCCAATCTGTGGTTACAACTGATGAATGAGTCCAGCTCTAACATGAACTCTGGTTGATATTTTTGCATAAGTTAATAAGACAAAAATAAAGCAATGAAGCTGCCTGTTCTAATTTCCGATTTGTCAATAGTGTGAGAAACTTCTTTACTGAATCAGATAATAGCTTTCCAATCCCAGAAGACTATCTCCTCAAGTCTTTGTCTCCTTTACTATGTAACAGCTACAGATGCAGCACTTTGACATTTAATTTGTATCAGTGATTCTCAAGTGGAGAGAGATTTTGCTTTTCTGGTGACACTTGGCAGTGTCTAGAGACATTTTTGGTTGTTAAGATGGCATCTAATGGGTAGAGTCAGGGACATCCCTGCCCCACCAAAAAAGAATTATGTGGCTCAAGGTTGAGATAATTCTATAACTTTTTAAAGTTTAGATTATCAACAAAACAATAAATCAAGTCCAGATTGGTAGCATCTGTCTGTTTCTATAGCAAAAATTCTCCTTCTGTGGCTGATTTCCAGTTACCAGTATGACTCAATTGTGGAATGAGTAGAAGATATGTAGTAGCCATATTATTAGTATTACCACCACAAAGATACAATAGTCATAACTAACTACAAGTGCATAAGTAACAGTAAAATGTAGTAATATAATTAGTAATAGGTTTTGTGTATTTATCACCTTTGTAATATAAGGGGTTTAATTGTAATTAAACATTTAACTTTTAATAACAGCTATACTTAACAGCTGCCTTACAAAATTCTTAAAAATTTGGAAGTGGGTTCTTGCAGGTCAGAATGAACTGGCTTGGAGCCAGAATGCCACTGGATAAGTCCACTACTCATTTTCTAGGGAACCAGCTTTGACTGGCCCAGACTGGGTTGGCACCTGCCCATGGTATACCCACACAAAGCAGGCATGTGAATGTGGCTGGATCCAGAGGGAGCCTGCCCCCTTCCAATAAGAAATTGATGGTGGTGTCACTGTGAGTGGGCAGGTGCCCCAAGAGACACCCCTGACAGTGCTGCAGACACAGGCCTCCTGCTCCACTTCTGTCCATCAAGACTCCATGCAGACTGAGTTTCTGGCTCACCCACTCTCCTCACTCTCCCAAAGAGGGATTTCAAAATAGTAGATCAGTGGTGGGGGCACATATGAAATGCAATCATTGGATGTTTCTCACATCAATGTTTCTCTCTCTCTCTCTCTCCCTTTCTCCCCCCCCCTCCCTTTCCCTTTCTCTAAAATCAATAAAAATATGTCATCAGGAGAGGATTTTTAAAAAGGTGCAATGGCATAGAATAAAAAAAGCATTGTAAATAATTTTTAGGTTACTTTTTAAATTAAAATCTCTGATATAATTTTTCTCTGCAGTTAATTTATTTTTCTTGGGTTAGATCAAAAACAAAGGAATTTCTGATTATGTCTTCAGACATATCACTAAAAATCTTGATTGCTGAACACAATACCAAAAACGTTATCTCAGCTTGGTGTAAATGTTCAGTTATCACTAAGATATATAAGCAATGTAGAACTGAGGGAGGAAAGACAAACTTACTTCTGCAAAAAAACTTAAATGGATACAGTCACCTAACTTGACAGGGAATGTAACAGGCTAGCAGTGAGCACTGCCCCTTTGCTTTTACATTAATGAGCTAGTAGTACTGCTCAAGTTTTTCTTTCTCTCTGGTACATCAATTTTGGCAAGCAGGTGACTTCAGAAACTCTGATGTGAACCTCTGGAATGATAATAAGGATCTGGCTTTATTTAACATAACTAAGGTGTTCTGTGAGGGGGTGTTTGGACTTGAACTAGCAGGTACAAGCGGATATATTATTTAAAATGAAGCATATCCAGCTGTAAGAAAGATCTCTTATCCTTTGAGATGACATGGAGGGACCTGGAAAGTATCATCCTAAGTGAAACAAGCCAAGCAGAAAAAGATAAATACCACATGATCTCACTTATTTATTGAATATAACAAACATTACAGTCTGAGGAATAGGGTAGACCCAGAAACATGGAAGTAGGGTACAGACTAACGACCCTCAGAAGAGTGGGTGGTAGGGGGAGGGAAGAGATAAACCACAGAACTTATATGCATGTACGCATAACCAAAGGACATGGACAACAAAGCCGGGGATGGGATAGGGGGGTGATGGGGAGGAGGGTGTCAATGGGGTAAAAAAGGAGACACATCTGTAACAAAAACAAAATTAAAAATAAAAATAAATAAATAAAAACTCATTTTTCAAAATTCACAAAACTAGGTATAAAGAAATATAAAGCACTAAGTTTTCCAATGATACTTTTGTCAATTAATAGCATTTGTACTTCTGAAGTTCTTAAAGCTTAAATAGCACTAAGACTTTTGGGACACCCTGGTATACACATATATACATTCCCTCGCTCTGTCCATGAAGAGGGCCTAGGCAGGAATATTCCTGTAGCCATGAGAGCACCTAGCACTCATTTTAACTATCATTCCCTCTTTGGAGAAATAGCTGATACCACAGATTAGCTCAGGGGTGGACATGAAAATTCTCAGATGAACCAACAATATTGCTGTGCTAAAAATTAATGGAGTGCTCAAAGAACAACTGGGACATGTCAATACACACACACATACACACAATCGCAATCCTGAGATCAGTGAAAATTAATAATGATAGTAATTTCTTATAAGCCATCAAATAAAATAGAAAATCACGTATCCACACTAGTAATACATAAATGGATGGAAGACTTTAGAGATATTTACATAGTTACAAATAGCTCACAACAAAATATTCATATATTACAAAGGGGAAAAGAACAACTTTATAGCTGAAGAAGCATGGAAGATACCACCTTAATCAAAGTAAACAGAATGATTAATGGTACAAACTGAAATCATGTGCCACCTGATAAAATGCAATGAGAACACAGTGTTACTTCTATTACTGCTGGAGATGTATAACATAAATATAATCATGAGAAAATATAAAACAAACACAAATTGAAAAATATTCTACAAATAATTGGCCTATACTCTTTGTGTGACATTCACAAAAATCAATAAAAGACATAATAACATTTCTAGATTAAAGGAGATAAGAAAAAAAAAAAACCTGCAAAAGACTAGAGCTATAATGCTTGAAACAGTATGGTAATTGTCCAAAGAGCAACAGGCTTATAAAAAGAACAGATTTGTGTTTGTAAGAACTTAAAACAGGATTCCAAAATAACCGCGGAGTGAATGGAAGCTACACAGACCATCTCCCAGGACCAAACTGGAATTACAATGAAAATAAAGACAAATTGTCAGGAAAAAGCAACAGAAAAGCAGCTTGGAGGACCATATAACCAGGGATGCTGACTCAATCCTGGTAGGATTGTAGAGGTGCGAGGGGGGAGCCTGGGAGCCCATGTCCGGCAGCCACTTTAGCTGTGAGCAGTGCCCTCGGATTAAACTCCCAAGCGGCTCTACAATGCACAGCTTGGATAGATGCTAAAATAGCCACACACTTACCTAGGGCTCTGGCAGAGGGAGGGCGGACTAAACTGAAATTGTGTGGGAACACTTGAGATTTGGAGGGTACTCAGAGATTTTGCTGAGTTGCAGCCACACAGGACTGTGGTCATCTTACTCCTTCCCAGGGCTCTGGGTAAGGCAGTGGCCCCTCCTTCAAAAATTCAACCCCACCCAGTGGCCATTGAAATGCTAATTGAGGCCCATTAACAATCAGCATCTGCCCCATCATTGGGTAATACTCTTACACTGAGCACCTGAGGGAGTTTTTTAGGCAACTCAGAAACCAAGGTTCTTCAGGTGACTGCTACTAATAGCCTCCAGGCAAAAAAGATAGAGGATAACTACCATTCCCTGGGCTAGCAACTCTAACCAGGAAAGTTAAGACTTGACAGTGGTATTTAAAGCGGGTCCTCCATGCCTCACCCAAACCCAGGCAAGGGAAACAGAAACAGCAGAACACCAACACCCACAGGGAAAATTTGGCAGACTCCAAAGCCCACTGTGATAGCCAAAACGGTGAAACACAGAAACAAAAGCCAAATGAAAGAACAAGAGACCTCTACCAAAGATGAGATAAATGAGGTGCAGTTAAGCAAGTTAACAGAACTAGAGTTCAGAGCCATGATCTTGAGGAAGCTCAACAGCATGTGTCAGGACATGAACACCATGAGTAAAGACATAGAAATGTTGAAAATCAACCAGTTGGAAATTAAAAACCACCAAGAAGAAATAAAGAATGACATATCAGAAATAAAGAACACACTGGAAGGACTATACAGCAGAGTAGAGGAAGCAGAGGACCAGATCAGTGAATTAGAAGACAGGATAGAAAAAATAAACCAATCAGAAAACCAAAAGAAAAAAAACAGGAAGACAGCTGAAGAGAACTGTGGGACAACTGGAAACGGAATAATATTCGCATCATAGGAGTCCCCAAAGAAGAAGAAAATGAAAAAGGGTTAGAGAATATATTTCAAGAAATAGTGACAGAAAACTTCCCTAATTTGGTGAAGGAAGAAGGCATTCAAGTTCAAAAAGCACAGAGAGCCCCAAGTAAGAAGAACCCAAACAGGCCCACACCAAGACACATAGTAATTAAAATGCCAACAATCAAAGGCAAGGAGAGAATCCTAGAAGCAGCAAGAGATAAGCAACAGGTCACCTACAAAGAAACCTCCATAAGGCTAGCAGCTGACTTGTCAACAGAAATACTACAGGCCAGAAGGGAATGGCATGAAGTAATCAAGGTCATGAAAAACAAGGATTTGAATCCAAGACTACATTATCCAGCAAGGCTATCATTCAAAGTAGAAGGTGAAATAAAGAGCTTCCCGGACTAAAACAAACAAACAAAAAGGGATAAGGGAATACATTAGCAACAAACCAACACTGCAAGAAATGTTAAAAGGACTGCTGTAATTAGTAGAAGAAATAGGAAGAAAAATATAACCACACTAAACAAAAATGGCAATTAATAAGTACATATCAATAATCATCTTAAATGTAAATGGACTGAATGCTTCAACACAATGACACAGAGTAACTGATTGGATAAAAAAGCATGCTTCATCTATATGTTGTTGACAAGAGACCCACCTCACAACAAAACACTCACATAGGTTGAAAGTGAAGGGATGGGAAAAAAATCTTTCAAGCAAACAAAAAGAAAAAAAAAAGCGGGGTAGCAATACTTATATCTGATAAAATACATTTCAAAATGAAGGCCATAACTAGAGACAAAGAATAATAGTAATATTGAAAGGATCTATCCAACAGGAAGATATAACCTTGATAAACATATATGCATCTAATATAGGAGCACCAAAATATATTAAAAATCTTTTGGAGGACTTTAAAAGAGAAATTAACAGCAATACAATCATAGCAGGGGACAGCAACACCCCGCTGACACCACTGGATAGAACCTCTAGAGAAAAATATTAGCAAGAAAATGGACTCTAAATGAAGCACTAGACCAAATGGATTTAATAGATATCTACAGAGAATTACATCCCAAATCTACAGAATTTACATTCTTCTCAAGTGCACATGGGTTATTCTCAAATATAGACCACATGGTAGGACACAAACTAAATCTCTACAATTCAAGAAGATTGAAATCATATCAAGCATCTTCTCATATCACAATGGCATGAAACTAGAAATCAATTGCAACAAAAGCATGCAAAGACATTTGAACACATGGAGCTAAATAGCATGCTATTAAACAATGAATGGGTTACCGAGGAGACTAAGGAGAAAATTTAAAACTTTCTGGAAAATAGTGAAAATGAACGCACAACAACACAAAATCTATGGGATAAAATGAAAGCAGTTCTGAGAGGAAAGTTCATAGCACTACAGGCCTACCTCAAGAAACAAAAAGAGTTTCTAATAGACTGTTTAACCTCACAACTTAAAGACTTAGAAACCAAACAAAAATAAAACCCCAGAGCAATTAAAAGGAAGGAAATAGTATAGATCAGAGCAGAAATAAATGACATAAAGACCAAAAACAAAAATACAATTCAAAGAATCAATGGAACAAATAGCTGGTTTTTTGAAAAGATAACGAAGATTGATGGACCCTTAACTAGACTCATGAAGAAACAAAGAGAGAGAACCCAAATACACAAAATCAGAAATAAAAGTGAAGTAACAACTGACACCACAAAAATACAAAAGATAGTTAACACCTACTATGAACAATTATATGGCAACAAATTTGACAATCTAAGTGAAATGGACAAATTTTTAGAAACACATAGTCTTCCAAACTTGACCAGAAAATGATAGAAAGCTTGAACAGACCAATAACAACTGAGAAAATTGAAGAGGTAATCAAGACTATTCCAGCAATCAAAAGCCCAGGCTGGAATGGCTTCATGGGGGTTTTACGAAACATTCAAAAAAAACTAACGCCCATTCTCCTCAAACTATTTCAAAAAATTCAAGAAGAAGAAAGACTTCCAAACTTGCTTTATGAGGCCAGCATAATTTTAATTGCAAAAAAAAAGACAGTACAAAAAAAGAAAATTACAGGCCAATATCCCTGATGAACATAGATACCAAAATCCTGAACAAAATACTAGCAAATTGGATCCAGCAAAACATCAAAAAAATTATTCTCCATGACCAAGTGGGATTAATCCCAGGGATGCAAGGCTGGTACAACATTCACAAATCAATAAATGTTATACACAACATAAACAAAATGAAGCATAAAAACCACATGATCATATCAATAGATGCTGAAAAAGCATATGACAAAATCCAGCATTCATTTCTGATAAAAATGCTCAGCAGTGTGGGAATAGAGGGTCATATCTCGACGTAATAAAGGTCATATATGAAAGACCTACAGCCAACATCATACTCAATGGCAGAAACTAAAAGCTTTTCCCTTAGAAACAGGATCAAGACAGGGATGTCCACTTTCGTCACTCTTATTTAACATAGTACTGGAAGTCTTAACCACAGCAATCAAACACAAAGAAAAAATAAATGGATCCAAATTGAAAAGGAGGGAGTGAAACTGTCATTATTTGCAGATGACATAGTATTATACATAGAAATCCTAAAGACTTTATCAAAACTCTACTAGACTTAATATATACATTTGGCAAAGTAGCAGAATACAAAATTAATGTCAAGAAATTGATGGCATTTTTATTCACCAATGATGAACTCACAGAAAGAGAAACTGAAAAAACAATCACATTTATCATTGTGGAAAAAAATTAAGATACCTAGAAATAAACTTAACCAAAGAAATAAAGGACCTATTTGCAGAAAACAACAGGTCATTGAAAAAAGAAATAGAGGAAGATATAAAAAGTGGAAGCACATACCGTGTTCATGGATTGGAAGAATTAACATCATTAAAATGTTTATATTACCCAAAGCAATTTATAGATTCAATGCAATTTTCATCAAAATACCAATGACATATTTCACAAAACTAGAACAAATACTTCAAAAGTTCATATGGAACCAAAAGAGACCCCTGAATAGCCACAGCAATCTTGAAAAAGAAGGACAGAGTAGATGGGATCACAATACTAGATATCAAGTTATACTACAGAGCTACTGTAATCAAAAGAGCCTGGTACTGGCACAAGAATAGGCATATAGACCAGTGGAACAGAACAGAGAACCCAGAAATGGACTCAAGGCAACATGCTCAATTAATATTTGACAAAGAAGGCAAGAGCACACAATGGAGTAAGACAGCCTCTTTAATAAATGGTGTTCGGAAAATTGGACAGCTTCATGCAAAAAAATGAAAGTAGACCATCAACTTAAACCATACCCAAAAATAAACTCAAAATGGATAAAAGACTTAAATGTAACCTGTGAATCCATAAAAAGTCTAGAATAAAATGTAGGCAACAAAATTTTGGACATCATACTCAACAGAATTTTTACTGATACATCACCTAAGGCAATAGAAACAAAGGAAAAAATGAACACATGGGACTACATCAAACTTAAAAACTTCTGCACGGCAAAAGAAACAATCATCAAAATGGAAAGACAATCCACTGTATGAAAGAACATCATTGCCAATGATACATCAGATAAGGGTTTAATTTTCAAAATATATAGAGTACTCATACAACTCAACAAAAAGCAGACAAAGAACGCAATTAAAAAAAGGGCAGAGGAGCTTAATAGATACCTCTCCAAACAGGACATACAAATGGCCAAGAGACATATGAAGAAATGCTCAACATCACTAATCATCAAGAGATGCAAATTAAAACAGCAGTGAGGTATCACCTTACACTTGTCAGAATGGCTTCCATCAGCAAATCATCAAACAAGTGTTGGCAAGGGTGGTGTAGAGTACACTAGAGCAGTGTACACTGCTGGTGAAAATGCAGACTGGTGCAGCCATTTTGGAAAACAATATAGTGTTATCTCAAAAAATTAAAAACTGAATTTCCATTTGACCCAGTGATCCCACTTTTAGGAATATATGCTAAGAAGTCTGAAACACCAATCAGAAAGGATATATGTACCCCCATGTTCATAGAGCACTATTTACAATTGCTAAGATCTGGAAACAACCCAAGTGTCCATCAGTCGATGAGTGGATAAAAATGCTGTGGTACATATACTCAGTAAAATACTATGCAGCTGTCTCTTATCCTTTGACATGACATAAAGGGACCTGGAAAGTATTATCCTAAGTAAAACAAGCCAAGCAGAAAAAGACAAATGCTACATGATTTCATTTATTTGTGGAATATAATGAACATAACAGTCTGAGGAATAGGGTAGACCCAGAAACATGAAAGTAGGGTACAGACTGACAACCCTCCAAAGAGGGAGTGACGGGGGGAGGGAAGAGATAAACCCCAGAACTTATATGCATGTACACATAACCAATAGACATGGACAACAAAGCCAGGGTTAGGGTAGGGGGGGATGGAAAGGAGCGTGTCAATGGGGTAAAGAAGGAGAAACATCTGTAACAAAATTAAAAAAAAATAAAAGCTGAGGGGAAGTTCAGGCTTCTTTGAAGCCCTTGGCTCTCTGTGATGAAGATTTCTGGCTTTGGGAGTAAGAATGGTGTGTCACCCTTGAGGTCATCCAGCAGCTGGGGGAGGAACAGCCTGGGAGACAGGCTTAAGAGAATGAACAGGAGCACCTTGCAGCTGGGGTACCATCCTAGACAAAGATCTGGGAAAGATCTACAAAGCTGCCTGCATGGGCAATGTAGCAAATGTGAAGCAGATTCTGTTGCTCTGGATAAATGGCTTGGATGATAGAGACAAGATGATCAGGTAATAGGAACTGCAAAGCCCAAGGCCTCTGGTCCACCAGAAGGAGGCAGGTGGACCTGGGAGAAGCTCTCCCTGCCTGGCCCAACCAGGTGCAGTGCAGCCCTCCTGCCACCCAGGGTGCCAGCTGCCTCCTTCCTGCAGCCCCTCAGCACCTTCCTGTTGGAGACCTTAGTGGGGTCTAGAGCCCAGGCCAACTTTATGAGCAGCAGACACAAAAACATTAGGACCCACTTCTAATTCCTCTCACAGAGCACTTTACTGACAATTTAAATATGATTTAATTAAATATCAATAGTAGAAATAAAATTAAGTATATACAGCATATTTGTTCATATTTTTATGCCATAATGCTATTTGTAGAATAATGCATTTGTGCATAATGAGAGAAATAATTTTCCTAATAGATCAACTTTTGGGCTAGAAATTCTGATAAAATCCAGTAACCACTTTATATCAGTGTACAACTATATTCTTTATTGAGGGACCTCAGAAGGGAACTTTGAAGTGAGAAGATAGTTGTGGTCTGGAATAGAAAGATTCATTTCTCAAAATCTGTGCTCTTCTTATATTTATCAATTTTACATAATGTGTAACCTCACCTGAATCCTGACCTCACCTGAGCTGTGACCTCACCTGAACCATGACCTCACCTGAGCTGTGACCTCACCTGAACTGTGACCTCACTTGCGGTGTGACCTCAACTGAACTGTGACCTCACCTGAACTGTGACCTAACCTGAACTGTAACCTCACCTGGGAATGACCTCATCTGAACTGTGACCTCACCTGAACTGTGACCTCCACTGAACTGTGACCTAACCTGAACTGTGATCTCACCTGGGGTGTGACCTCACCTAGGTATGACCTTATCTGAACTGTGACCTCACCTAGGGTGTGACTTCACCTAAACTGTGACCTCACCTGAACTGTGACCTCACCTGAACCATGACCTACCCTGGGGTATGACCTTACCTGTTGTGTGACCTCACATGAGTGTGACCTCACTTGAACTGTGACCTCACCTGGGTGTGACCTGCCTAATGCGACCCGCCCTGTGGTGTCCAAGCCTCAGTACCTGCTTGGGCTTTTGCAGCAGCTCCTGAGCCACCGCTGTGGCAAAGATGGCTCTGTTGCTCCCTGGGCTGAGCTGCAAGGAGAGCGACAGCCCCATCACCACCTGGACCCCGAGGTCCGTGATGGTGACCTTCTCATCCAGCACCGTGATGGTCCTTTCAGTCAGGATGGCGTCTGACAAGGTCAATAGGATCTGGAAACAGAACCAACATGGCAGAGAAGAGCCTTCAGGGTCCTGGCGGCGACTCCGGCAGCAGAGGACGCCCCTGCGGGAGCAAACACACGGTCTTCCCGCTCTTCTTCCAAAGCTGCAGCTTGCCTGTGAAAAGTCCCTGCATTTTTTAAATAACGGCAGGGCGGTGTCAAGGGCGGACTGGTGGGACCTGGCACCCTCCCCCACCAGGGGAACAAATGCCACCCTCAGCCCGGGAGGAAGAACATCTTCACTCATTTGGGTTCTGACTTGACTCTCTCCACAAAGTCTACAGCCTGGTTCACCTCTAGCGATCGGTCCCGGGCCAGTCGTGTGGGAGCAACCAGTTGATGTGTCTCTCACATTGATGTCTCCCTTTCTCCCTCACCCACTCTGTCTGAAGATGAATGGGAAAATATCCTCAGGTGAGGATTAAAAAAACAAAAACAACTTCCCAGCATCACAGAACAAGGGTCTCAACATGCTAGTTAGAAACGGATGCCTCTCTCACACCTGTCGGTGACATGAAGAGGTCCCAATGGCCCTCTGTGAACTGGTTATCAGACCTCTGTGTTTCTCTTCATTCGCCACCTTCGGGTTCTCAGCCTGGTGACCACACTCAAGAGGCAGGGGCTCGCGATGCATGTCCCCTGAGGAAAGTGCCCACGGTTTATAACCCAGGGCATTTGGTGGAATGAATACAAGGAAGAACCAGGGGCCTCGGTACAGGGGCCCACCAGGATGTGGTCCACATTAACGCATGGGAAGCTGGCCTGCTCCCCTCCGAAGCACTGGTTTCTGAGCACTGGTTTCTGACCATGGTGTCATCTCTGCGCACCGCATTGTCCGGTACTGACTGGTCAGTGCCAAGTGCTCACCATGGCCTCGGGTTCCAGGCACAGGCACGTGTCTTTCCATATGTCAGTCATTGCGGAGGCTGCATGCTCTGTCTACAGGCCAGATGCATTTTGTTGGACATAGTGACCCTTTAAACGGGACTCATGGCCATCCTTTAGAGAGGAGCATGGCTGCCTCTGCGGGCTGCTTACCTGAATGGTGGTCATCCCGAGCTCCTGGCCTACCAGGACCTGTCCCCCTTGCAGCTGGGCGACCCGGGGCTCCTCCACCTGCAGGAAGTCCGTCACCAGCTCCGTGATGTCCACCTGCCAGGCGGATCCCAGCAGGTGGGCCAGGTGGCCCCCAGGGTCAGCTCGTTTGGCCACAAACTGAGTCAAGAGCGTACCACGGCATGCTGGTACTGCAGCGCGCAGCCCCGACCCGCCTCTCCTCATCTTCCTCTTCCTCGCTGTCCTGAGCTGGGCTGGCAAAGGGTCAGTTCAGTTTAGTAGATTCTCACTTGGGTCAATGGTCAGGAGGCACGTGAAGGTGGAGCTTCGCGAAGGGCGGGGCTGCACAAAGGGCGGGGCTGTGCTGCTTGTGGAGGGCGGAGCTTCGCGCTAATGGCAGGGCTGCGCATAAATGACAGCCCAGCCTGGGGGTGCAGCCCCGCCTCAGGTCTCCCACCCTGTCCGCTTTCACTCTCAGCCCCGTGGGGGTCCCGACAGACACACCCACCTTTTGTTGGAGAGGATGGGCACCCTCCAGCCCTTGATCTGATTGAGCTCGGCATCCAAGACCTCGTTGTGCAGCGGCAGCTGGGGCGCCCACACTGTCATCTCCAGGAGGCTGTGGAGGTGCTGGTAGGTGAAGTCCACCACCACGTCCACCTGCCCTTCATCTCCTTCCCGTTGATGAAGACATAGTTGCACCTGTCAGAGACCTGTGGGGGGAAGAGGCGGGAGGCCCAGAGTTCCCCCCAGGTCCCACCACCCAGGAACAGCCAGGGAAGAGCAGCAGGAGGAGAGGGTGGTGGCCCGGCTGTCGGGGTCACTCTTGTGGGGCCAAGTGTGGCCGGCAGGAATTCTCTCTGGAGCGAGCGGACGGCGACTCCTGCATGTCGGCACAGGGAGACTGGTTTGTGACCCCCCTGGAACTGCGAGAAGACAAACGGTGGTGTTTGAAGCCAGCAAGTGGGTGGCAGTTTTTATCATTACCCCGAGGGGACTAGCAGGACTGGGAGACTGGGGCTGGGTGAGCTTAGGGTGCGGTCTTGTGTGTGTGTAGGGAGGGGTGCTCCAACCACCCAGCGCATGACCTGTGCCAGGACCCACGGTTCGCTGCTGTGGTCCCAGCCCTCAGTCTGACGCTGGAGGCAGGAGCTATTCCAGCCTCACTTCCCGAGGCTCAACCAGAGGACCAGACAGGACATGAATTCCTCTGGGACATGGGGCTGGACAGCAGCGGAGCCCCGAACCCCCATGCTGCACTCTGCAGGAGTCCCGGCTCCTGGCTTAGACACTCACCTCGGGCCAGCACTAGGGGTGAAGAAAAGCAAAGTGGAAATTACTGGGCTGTTGCAACACCATAAAGCACTTTCACACGGGCCCTTTATCTCCACGGCGACGCGGTGGGGATTCCAGGCACCAAGGCACCAGGAGGACAGGAACTGAGGGGACGTGGCCCTAGCTGCAATCAGTGTCTGTGGGAGAGCGGGGAGGGTGATGGGACACCCATAGAAGAGAAGGCACCATTAGGATGACCAGACCCCGACATCGTGGCTGCTCTGAGTCCTGAAGGAACAGGTCCCTGGAGAGCCCCAGAACCCCGAGGGAAAGCATTTCCACAGTCTACATCCCGGGGTCCTTCCTCACGGTGTGTGGCTGGGACCCGGCTCCAGGGAGCCCAGACTCAGATGCCCCCCCGCGGGGAAGATGCAATAGTGCCCGAGGGTGACCGGGCACCCAGCACTCCCTGGGTGGGAAGGACAGTGAGCTGTGTCCCCCCAGGAGCCCGTGGGCAGAACGTCCCCCTCCAGGCCTGGACACTGCCTCCTCCATCCCCCTGGTCACGGACTCATTTATTAAACGTTTCAACCCTCAGAGATAACACGCACAGTCCAGGGGAGCCCACGGGACCTGTTTGTTCCCTCCAGTTAAATATGACTAAGTACACATGTCAGAGGATGTATTAACTCCCACTTCACAACGCTGACGCTGGAAGGAGCCGTCTATTAACTCCCCGGCGCTTCCCGGAGCCCTTGATGGGCCGCCGTTCCGGACTCCTCCGCGCACAGCCGGGCACACAGGCAAAGTCCACACCCTTTTCTTCTCCCTGCGTGAATGCTGCATGCGTGTAAATTTATTTAAATATCACCAGCACTGTGGGGAGACTTACATTCTCATATTTTTCTTTGTCCTTTTAAGAGCTAGAGCTAAAGATATTACAGTTCTGACACCCCAACCCCCTTCAAATTTGGCCTAAAGGAATATTTGCATCCATTTCTTTTTTCTTTTTTCATATTTTTTATTGGTTTTTTAGAGAAAGAGGAAGAGAGAGAGAGAGAGAGAAACATTGATGTAAGAGAGAAACTGATCGGCTGCCTCCTGCACGCCCCCCACTGGGGATCGAGCCTCCAACCAGAGCATATGCCCTAACGGGGAATCGAACCAGGACCTCTCAGTCCACAGGAGGATGCTCAGTCCACTGAGCTGCATACATTTCTTAACCCTGGTATCACCTTTTCGGAGTTAATTTTTATCCTGGACTAAATAACAGGTAACATTGATACATAGTGGTGGCAAGAACAGGCCTGGCTAATACATGTCTGCCCTGTTCACGCCGCCCCGCATCTGACACCTTAGTCCACAGAACCAAGCCCAGCGCATGGAGGGCCTCACCCCCCCCCCAACCCCACCCAGCACACGGAGGGCCTCACGCCCCCCAACCCCACCCAGCACACGGAGGGCCTCCTCCTCCCCCCACCCCGCCCAGCAGGAGGAGGGCTCCCTGCTCTGGGCCAGGTCAGCTTTCTGAGTGGATTCTGGCTCAGGCTCCTGAAGGGGTTGCATTTCCCTATCTGTTACAAGGGAGCGACTGGGCTGAGAGCAGTCCCGAGAGCAGCCAGGGTAATGGAGAGCGTGTCTAGGGGGTGCGGCCCGTCCTGACGTGACGTTCATTAATGACGCTTCCCGCTTTCCTGTCGCTTTGGGCAGAGCAATAACTCGTGGGACGTGTTCCTGGAGGTGGGGGCACATCTGGAGCGATCACGCACATTGATATTTGAAAACTCTACACCTGCTGTTGCACACAGGCTGGGACACTGCCCTGAGAGAGACTGGGCGTGATGGGGAGCGGAGGGCGGAGGCTCTGAGAGTCACTCCCTCACGCAGTCACCCCGACAAGGGCACAGCCCTTCTAGCAAGGCTTCTCTGTGATGAACAAGGTCATGTTTCCAGTCTGGCACTGGCTGATACTTTCATACTGGGGGACATGACCAAGCCCAGCTGCTGACGGCATTTCTAAGGGCTCGCTTGTGGGCCGTGTCTGGCCCACCGAGGGCCGGGAGTGAGCGGTCTGCGAGCCTGAGAGCACACGGCACCCCTGGCAGAGCGAGCACATGGTCTGCTGTCTGGGGGAAAGTGTCCCCCAGCATCATCCCAGGCACCCAGCTTTCTGCTAACTCTGCAGTGTAGGGCAGCTCTGCCCTGAAGGATGCCCGGCGGCCTAGCCATGCGCCCTCTGAGATGGTGGGAGCCTGGGGCACCACCGCAGCTGCTCTGCCTGTACTTTCCCCCCCAAATTTGTTTACTTCTGCCCGTCGTGTCCCAAGAAGCACACGTGCTTTAGGAGAAGCTCAGACAGACACGGTCTGCAAATCAACACGTTTCTGTCTGTGCCACAGGGTGGCCACAAGGTGGCCTCAATTTTGGCAGCATTTCAGGGCCAAGGAGCCATCCTTGGAGGTTCTGAGACCTGGGGGACATGCTTTCCCTCTGTTTCTTCCACCATCTCTGTTCCCAGCGGTTTCTGGCCCCCGGCCCTCCCCGCAGACTTTCTGGGGCAGCACCCCAAAAGGGTCCCCAGAAGACAGGCTTCAGCAGAGGTGGGCTTTCTCTCTGGGTTGAATCAGAGCTGATGACCTTGGGTACACAGACACCCTCAGGGCTGTGGGCACGGCCTGTGTCTCTCTGGGGACCCTGCAGTTGCAGTTGCAGGACAGGAAGGAGCCAGTGCAGGGGGTGGGTGACCAGCAGGGAATGACAAGGGCCCTCCTGCATTTGGCAGGAATACCCACGAGGTGCTGAGTCAGCGTTTCCCGAATTAACACAGGGTCCAACGTTAATATGCTTTCAAGAGTCAGATACAAGGGGCTGGAGCAGAGAGCTTTTCTCTCTCTTGGCAGCACTAACATTTTAAATTAACTTTTCTCATCATAACCAGCACCAGACAGTTACAAATGAGGGCCAAGTCCTACTTGGCAGGATGTGCCGTTCGCCTGGGGACCTGTCACGGAACCAGGAGATGCCTCCCTCACCAGGAGGAGGTCAGGTCTAAGGTGATTTGGGGCATAGGGCGCCACCCACTGGGGACGTCAACTCAAGGAAGAGCTCACAGTTGTGTGATCCTGGCCTCAGAGACATTGGGAGGGAAGACGCTGGGTGCAGCACCTGCCCCCGTCATGCAGCTGGAAGAGGGGCTCATGACAGGAACAGACGCACCAGCTTCCCGCTGCCCTGCATGTCAAATGGACCCCCACACACTGGCTTGATGAAGTGCTTGAGGCTCCCGCCGAGCACGCTTTCTCCTCCCCTTGCGAGCTATTAAAGAGAGAAGAGCCACCTTCTGGACCACAGACGCTTGCACCTTCTGGTGCCAAAGGCCCCAGGACCCAGATCTGAATGCTCCGGAGTGGCTGAGACTTAGGTCACTCAGGGGTAGGGACACCTGCAAGTGCCGTGGCTTCCGGTGCACCCAATGGGTTCCCAAGAATCCAAAGTGGGCCCTGACCCATGCAAACGAAAGTAAAACAGCCACAGGTGCAGGACGCGGCTGCGGAGAGTGCGGCCCCCTCCCCAGTACTTGCCAACTACTGGGCTTTGCAGTCACTGCTGTTTTGCCCAGATTTCTGGGCAGGATAAAAGCAGAGCCCCACATTACAGAAGCAATAAATTCAGCCTCAGGAAACAGGTTATTGGCTCACCAGGGCGCCCAGGTTTCTGAGCTCAGGGCAGAAAGGATGGCTGACCTTCTGCACCCATCACTGCTTGTGTCTGTCTGTCTTGGTGTCTCAGCATCAGGATGCCCTGAACAGACACGGGGCTAGGCCTGGTCATGATGGTGGTGATGGTGTCAGGTGCTCTGTCTCTCTAGTTTCCATCCCCATGTCTCTGCTCAGATACCCCTCTGTGCCGCACAGACAGTGACGTCCACGTGAGGTGGACCCTTGTCTCCATGTAGGCACACAGCTCAGGTTTCCCTGAGTGTAACCCCTTATTCCCCACACTCTCCAGTTAGTTCAGGGATGAACACATGGTGTCAGTAGGCCAATACAGTGTATACCCAGGGCAGCTGGTGGAGTTGTGGTTACCAAGTGTAGACCATCTCTGCCACGTTGCTAGGGAGCCTACCTGAGAAAGCAGCTGGCACATAGGGAAGCAGAGTCCCTGAGCCCCTGGATCCAGCCATACCTGAAGCTCATAGAATTTTGAAGTTATAGGAACGAGTATAGCAAGTAAACGAGTTTGTGTCGGGTTTGGGTCACTGGCAAAGCCACAGGCTCTGAAAACCCAAGATACTGACAACATGATCGCATCTGACACTGGACTTCCCCTGCCGTTTTCGAAATGTTTGTTTCACTCAAGGGCGAGGAATTGTGCTGGGGGTGATTTACTGCTCTCCCTCTGCCCACCTGCTGATTCAGGACTGTCTCCTTTCCTCCTTGTGCAGGCATCGTCAGCTCACCTGACCCGGACAGGGGTTGGAGATGACTCAGAGCACTTGCTCTGCCAGGCATTGTTCCAAGGACCCTGCAAACATCATCTAATAGAAACCACTGGACTGATGTATAATTTATATGATCGTTCCCATGTAACAGTTAGAAAGCTGGAACTCTGAGAGGGTGGCATTCCCGTGTTACCTGTAGGTCATGGCTGGAGTCTGCGGGCAGCCTGTGTTCTTCCCTGCAATTTCACACCGAGAGGGACAGGGTTGTGCCCTTGGATTCTACATGGCAGGTTCCCAGGGACGGACAGAGACCCTGTCACTCAGCAGGCCGACAGGTTGCTAAAAGCCTGATATTTGGGGACAGGTACTGGTTTCGAGACCCAGAATCACCACTAGACATTGGAACTTCACCTCTCATGATTGCCAACCACGTGCCAGGTTCTGGGTAAGTTACTTCGTGGTCACCGGCTCACTGATTCCCATGAAAGCATTGTTGTAGGTACTAATTCTACCATCCTTTACCAATGAGAAATTGTTGTCAGGAAGACTAAGAGAGACAAAGACTAAAAACTCAAACCCAGGTCCTAGTGACAGCACAGTCCACAACACGCACACCTTATCTTGTAAGCGACGTTCACCCTTTGCTGCCTCTATGGTGTGGCCTGCCACAGAGTGTCCACCTTCCCAAATTCCCGTGAAGGTGGCACAAAGGCCTTCTAGACAATGGGTAATAAGCCGATGGGTCTGGGGATGTTTTGTTTCCTGATAGTCTGTGCCCTCCTTTCCTGCTTTCTTCTTTTTTCCTGCTTGGAATGTAGACTGTGGCTGGAGCCCTGGCAGCTGTCCTGCACCCAGGAGGCAATGAACAGGAGCAAGAAAACCAACCTGCTTAAAATGGTGCTGGAAAAGGGAGCAGGACCGGGCTTCATTATCCTTGCTGAGCGGCCCCGACAGAACCGGGATCCGACTCTCACGTTGTGGTAGGTTCTGTTTTTGTTTCTGTTGTCACTGGCCTGTCATGTTTTTATTTTTTATTTATTTTTACTTTTTATATTTTATGAATTTTTATTTATTTTTTTGTTACAGATATTTTACCTTTTTACCCCATTGGCACCCCCCACCCCCCACCCCCACCCTGTCCCCAGCTTAGTTGTCCATGTCCATTGGTCATGCATACATGCATATAAGTTCTGTGGTTTATCTCTTCCCACCCCCCCACCCCCCATCCTCTCTTCTGAGGGATGTCAGTCTGTGCCCTACTTCCATGTGTCTGGGTCTCCTGTATTCCTCAGACTGTTGTGTTCATTATATTCCGTATATAAGTGAGATCATGTGGTATTTGTCTTTTTCTCCTTGGCTTCTTTCACTGAGGATAATACTTTCCAGGTCCCTCCATGTCGTCTCAAAAGATAAGAGATCTTTCTTTCTTACCGCTGCATAGTACTCCATCATGTATATGTACCACAGCTTTTTTATCCATTCGTCTACTAGTGGACACTTGGGCTGTTTCCAGATCTTAGCTATTGTAAATAGTGCTGCTATGAACATGGGGGTACATATATTCTTCCTGATTGGTGTTTCAGGCTTCTTAGGGTATATTCCCAGCAGTGGGATCACTGGGTCAAATGGAAGTTCAATTTTTAATTTTTTGAGGTAGCACCATATTGTTTTCCATAGCGGCTGCACCAGTCTGCATTCCCACCAGCAGTGTACTAGAGTCCCCTTTTCTCCGCACCCTCGCCAACACTTGTTGTTTGATGATTTGTTGATGGCGGCCATTCTGACAGGTGTGAGGAGATACCTCATTGTTGTTTTAATTTGCATCTCCCTGATGATTGGTGATGTTGAGCATTTTTTCATATGTCTCTTGGCCATTTGTAGGTCCTGTTTGGAGAGGTGTCTATTCAGCTCCTCTGCCCATTTTTTAATTGGGTTCTTTGTCTTCCTTTTGTGGAGTTGTATGAGCACTCTATATATATTGGAAATTAACCCCTTATCTGATACATCATTGGCAATGATGTTCTCCCATACAGTGGATTGCCTTTCCATTTTGATAATTGTGTCTTTTGCTGTGCAGAAGCTTTTGAGTTTGATGTAGTCCCATGTGTTCATTTTCTCCTTTGTTTCTGTTGTCTTAGGTGATGTATCAGTGAAAATTCTGCTCCGTATGATGTCCGAAATTTTGTTGCCTACATTTTCTTCTAGAATTTTTATGGATTCACGGGTCACATTTAAGTCTTTTATCCATTTTGGGTTTATTTTTGTGTATGGTGTAAGTTGATGGTCTAGTTTCATTTTTTTGCATGTAGCTGTCCAATTTTCCCAACACCATTTATTAAAGAGGCTGTCTTTACTCCACTGTATGCTCTTGCCACCTTTGTCAAATATTAATTGAGCGTATTGCCTTGGGTCCATTTCTGGGTTTTCAGTTCTGTTCCACTGGTCTATATGCCTGTTCTTGTGCCAGTACCAGGCTGTTTTGGTTACAGTCGCTTTGTAGTATAACCTGATATCTGGTATTGTGATCCCACCTACTTTGTTCTTCTTTTTCAAGATTGCTGTGGCTATTCGGGGTCTTTTTTGGTTCCATATGAACTTTTGAAGAATTTGTTCTAGTTCTATGAAATATGCCGTTGGTATTTTGATGGGGAGTGCATTGAATCTATAGATTGCTTTGGGTAGTATGGACATTTTAATTATGTTAATTCTTCCAATCCATGAACAGGGTATGTGCTTCCACTCTTATGTATCTTCCTCAATTTCTTTTTTCAATGACCTGTAGTTTTCTGCAAATGGGTCCTTTACTTCTTTGGTTAAGTTTATTCCTAGGTATCGTAATTTTTTTGGAGCGATGGTAAATGGGATTGTTTTTTCAGTTTCTCTTTCTGTGAGTTCATCATTGGTGTACAAGAATGCCGTCGATTTCTTGACGTTAATTTTGTATCCTGCTACTTTGCCAAATTCATTTATTAAGTCTAATAGATTTTTGATGGAGTCTTTAGGGTTTTCTATGTACAATATCATGTCATCTGCAAATAATGACAGTTTCACTTCCTCCTTTCCAATTTGGATCCCTTTTATTTTTTCTTCATGTCTGATTGCTGTGGCTAAGACTTCCAGTACAATGTTAAATAAGAGTGGTGAAAGTGGACATCCCTGTCTTGTTCCTGTTCTTAATGGAAATGTTTTTAGTTTCTGTCCATTGAGTATGATGTTGGCTGTAGGTCTTTCATATATGGCCTTTATTATGTCGAGATATGATCCCTCTATTCCCACACTGCTGAGCATTTTTATCAGAAATGGATGCTGGATTTTGTCGAATGCTTTTTCAGCATCTATTGATATGATCATGTGGTTTTTATTCTTCATTTTGTTTATGTGGTGTATCACGTTTATTGATTTGCGAATATTGTACCAGCCTTGCATCCCTGGAATGAATCCCACTTGGTCATGGTGAATAATTTTTTTGATGTATTTCTGGATCCGATTTGCTAATATTTTGTTCAGGATTTTGGCGTCTATGTTCATGAGGGATATTGGCCTGTAGTTTTCTTTCTTTGTAGTGTCTTTTTCTGGTTTTGGAATTAGAATTATGCTGGCTTCATAGAACGTGTTTGGAAGTCTTCCTTCTTCTTGAATTTTTTGAAATAGTTTGAGGAGAATGGGTGTTAGTTCTTTTTTGAATGTTCGGTAAAGCTCCCCCGTGAAACCATCTGGGCCTGGGCTTTTGTTTGCTGGGAGAGTCTTGATTACCTCTTCAATTTCCTTAGTTGTTATTGGTCTGTTCAAGTTTTCTATCTCTTCCGGGGATAGTTTTGGGAGACTGTGTGTTTCTAGAAATTTGTCCATTTCGCTTAGATTGTCGAATTTGTTGCCATACAGTTGTTCATAGTAGTTGTTAACGATCCTTTGTATTTCCGTGTTGTTGGTTGTTACTTCTCTTCTTTCATTTCTGATTTTGTGTATTTGGGTTGTCTCTCTTTGTTTCTTGCTAAGTCTAGCTAAGGGTCCATCAATCTTGTTTATCGTTTCGAAAAACCAGCTCTTTGTTTCATTGATCCTTTGAATTGTTTTTTTGGTCTCTATGTCATTTATTTCTGCTCTGATCTTTACTATTTCCTTCCTTCTACTTGCTCTGGGGTTTTCTTTTTGTTTGCTTTCTAATTCTTTAAGTTGTGAGGTTAGACAGTCAATTAGAAATTTTTCTTGTTTTTTGAGGTAGGCCTGTAGTGCTATGAACTTCCCTCTCAGAACTGCTTTCTCTGCATCCCATAGATTTTGTGTTGTTGTGTGTTCATTTTCATTGGTTTCCAGGAAGTTTTTAAGTTCTTCCTTGATCTCCTCGGTGACCCATTCATTGTTTAATAACATGCTATTTAGCCTCCATGTGTTGAAATGTCTTTGCATGTTCTTGTTGCAATTGATTTCTAGTTTCATGCCATTTTGATCTGAGAAGATGCTTGATATGATTTCAATCTTCTTGAACTTGTAGAGATTTAGTTTGTGTCCTATCATGTGGTCTATCTTTGAGAATGTCCCATGTGCACTTGAGAAGAATGTGTATTCTGTAGTTTGGGGGTGTAATTCTCTGTAGATATCTATTAAATCCATTTGGTCTAGTGTTTCATTTAGAGTCTCTGTTTCCTTGCTAATTTTTTGCCTAGAGGATCTATCCAGTGCTGTCAACGGGGTGTTGAAGTCCCCTGCTATGATTGTATTGTTGTCGATTTCTCCTTGGAAGTCCTCCAGAAGATTTTTAATATATTTTGGTGCTCCTATATTGGGTGCATATATATTTATGAAGGTTATATCTTCCTGTTGGATAGATCCTTTCAATATTATGTAGTGGCCTTCTTTGTCTCTAGTTATGGTCTTCATTTTGAAATCTATTTTATCAGATATGAGAATTGCTACCCCAGCTTTTTTTTGCTTTCCATTTGCTTGGAAATTTTTTTTCCATCTCTTCACTTTCAACCTCTGTGAGTCTTTTGTTGAGAGGTGGGTCCCTTGTAAACAACATATAGATGAGTCATGCTTTCTTATCCAATCAGCTACTCTGTGTCTCTTTATGGGAGCATTCAATCAATTTACATTTAAGGTGATTATTGATATGTACTTATTTATTGCCATTTTTGTTTAGTGTGGTTCTATTTTTCTTCCCATTTCTACTGCTAATTACAGCAGTCCTTTTAACATTTCTTGCAGTGCTGGTTTGGTGCTAATGTATTCCCTTAGCCTTTTTTGGTCTGGGAAGCTCTTTTTTTGATCTTCTATTTTGAATGATAGCCTTGCTGGGTAGAGTAGTCTTGGATTCAGATTCTTGTTTTTCATGACTTTGATTACTTCATGCCATTCCCTTCTGGCCTGTAGTGTTTCTTGTGAGAAGTCAGCTGAGAGCCTTATGGGGTTCCCTTTGTAGGTAACCTGTTGCTTATTTCTTGCTGCTTTTAGGATTCTCTCTTTGTCTTTAATTTGTGGCATTTTAATTACTATGTGTCTTGGTGTGGGCCTGTTTGGGTTCTTCTTACTTGGGACTCTCTGTGCTTCTTGAACTTGAATGCCTTCTTCCTTCACCAAATTAGGGAAGTTTTCTCTCACTATTTTTTTGAATATATTCTCTATCCCTTGCTCATTTTCTTCTTCTTCGGGGACTCCTATGATGCGAATATTATTACGTTTCCAGTTGTCCCACAGTTCTCTTAAGCTGTCTTCCTGTTTTTTAATAGTTTTTTTCTTTTGTTTTTCTGATTGGTTGATTTTTTCTACCCTGTCTTCTAATTCACTGATCCGGTCCTCAGCTTCCCCTACTCTGCTTTTTACACCTTCCAATGTGTTTTTCATTTCTGATATGTCATTTTTTATCTCTTCTTGTTGGTTTTTAATTTCCAATTGGCTTATTTTCAGTGTCTCTATGTCCTTACTCATGCTGTTCAGCTTCCTCAGGATCATGGCTCTGAATTCTAGCTCTGTTAACATGCCTAATTGCTCCACATTGATCTCATCTTCGGTGGAGGTGTCTTGCTGTTTCATTTGGCTTCTGTTTCTGTGTTTCACCATTTTGGCTATCACTGTGAGCTTTGGAGCCTGTCAAGTTCTCCCTGTGGGTGTGGGTGTTCTCCTGTTTGTGGCTCCCTCTCCTGTGTTTAGATGAGCGAGGGAGGACCCACGTTGAACACCACTGTCAAGTCTTACTTTCCTGGTTAAAGTTGCCAGCCCAGGAAAGGTACTGTTATCCTCTAGCTTTTTGCCTGGAGGCTAGCAGTCTAGGTTAATTGATGAGTTTTGGGTTGTCAGTTGATTGAAAAACTCCCTCTGGTCCTCAGCCAAGGGGCTTTCACGAGGGTGGGGCAGATGCTGGTTGTTAGTGAGCCTCAATTAACACTTCAATGGCCCACAGGGGGGGGTTGGATCTCCGAGGGAGGGGCTGCTGCCTCTCCTCAGAGCCCTGGGAAGGAGCAATGTGGCCACCGTTCTGAGTGGCTGCACTCAGCCAAAGCTCTGAGCGCCCTCCAAACCCTGAGTGTCCCCACACAGTTCCAGTCCAGTCCGCCCTCCCTCCGCCGGAGCCCAAGGTGAGTGGCTGTGGCTGTTTCAGCCTCTGTCCCGGCTGCGCTGCGGGGCCGCCTGGGAGTGTGACCCGAGGGCGCTGCTCCCAGCTGAGGCCCAGACCGTGGGCTCCCAGCCCCGTCTCGGGCCTTCGCAAGCCTACCGGGATGGAGTCAGTGTCCCTCGTTGTATGGTCCTCGCAAGCTGCTTTTCTGTTGATTTGTCTGTGTTATAGTTGTAATTCCAGTTTGGTTCTGGGAGACGGTCTGTGTAGCTCCGTTCACTCCGCCGCCATTTTTCAGTTTTGGCCTGTATTTTTCAGCCACAAATACAGCTCCCTTTTGTTCAAGGAAACGATCGTTTCTAAACTTTTTGGTAAACTTTTAGGTGTAA
Source organism: Molossus molossus (assembly GCF_014108415.1). NCBI lineage: Eukaryota > Metazoa > Chordata > Mammalia > Chiroptera > Molossidae > Molossus > Molossus molossus. Next base: position 135,263,499 of record NW_023425344.1, on the reverse strand, counting down.
TTTGGGGGTCGCAAACTCAAACGGCCTTGGAAGGCAGATAACATAAACAAACGGGGTGAGGCATGAACTAGAAAGAGTGGCCACCAGGTCACCAGCCTGAGCAGAGGTGAGCCTGCCAGACAGCCGTCGTGTACAAGAAGCTATAAACCTTCTTTTTAATGTAAATTTTATTTATTTATTTTCTTTATTGATTTTAGGAAGAGAGGAAGGGAGACAGAGAGAGAGACAGAAACATCGAGTGAGAGAGATACATCCATGGGCTGCCTCCTGCATGCCCCCCACACGGGATCAAGCCCACAACTTGGGTCAGCCCAGAATACATTATGCATTTTTTTCTTTCTTCCACCCGCAGCTTCTTAATTACATTGTCCTCTGGCTAATGCACGGATGAATTTGCATGCTTGGAGTTCACACTAATTAGGAAGTGGGAGGGATGCAATTAAGATTAGTCTGGGAGACAGGGATGCCCAGCTGGGGTTTTAAATCTGCCCGGCCTCTGCCTGTCCTCTGTCTCGGGGTGGTGGGGTGATGGGGTTCCCCTGCAGGGGACCAAATCTGCACTTTGCTATTCCCCAGCCGAAGCCTTTCCGTGTCTGTTCTCAGTGACAGGGCAGCCTGAGGGAGAAGGGAGCACCAGAAAGTCATCATCTTCTAGCTCCTCCTTCAAAGTGGCGGAGCTCAAGGACACAGACATCACTGTCGCCTGCAAGGAAAGAGAGGGATGTGTACCCAGCAAGGCAGCTCAGTGACCAGGACATGGGGGGGTCACATGGCCCAGGAAGGCCACCTCTTCGAGGTGACGTCCTCCAGCATCTGTGTGTCCTCTCCCTGAGCTCCCCATGTCCCCTGCCCACCTAGCCTGTCCCTGAGTGTCTCTCAATCTGGCTTCGCTCTCAGGGTTCCAGGCAGTCCTGGTGCCACTGGTCACTGGCGGCAACAGACAGAACCTCACGCAGCCTTCTTTACTTTCCCATCCGCTTGGCCCAGGCCACATTCGTCACAGCATTCTGTAGGCACCATCACCACCATGCCTCCCAGCTCCTTCCTTCCACCACATGAGTCACCAGGGTGACGAGAAACCCTTCAAAACCACCCTCTTGTTTGTTTCTGCCTAGTTCTTGTGGCTTCCAGAGCCCCTCTCCTCAGGGCCCACGGCCTGCTGAGCACACGGGGTGAACCCCTGAGATCATCTCCCCAGGGCCCATGGCCTGCTGAGCACACGGGGAAGGTTATTTGCCCGGGCCCAAGCCAGAGCCGACCACAGCGGCCCCAGCAGCCATGTCGTCTGCATGTTCTGTGCCCCGCAGGGCTCGCCAGGTCCTCCCTCTCATCCAGCCCACTTCCACGGGGACCTGCATGTGGCCATGTTTGCGCCGATGTTCTGTTCACTCTGACAGCCCAACACACCATGCGGGTCCTCGTGGTGTCTCCAGCATCCTCGGAGGAATGGATGGAAGCCGGACTCCACTGCTTTTAGGGAAAATGATGCTTTTCCTTCCCGAGTCAGGCCTTTTTTCAGACTCACACCCCCAGCGGTGACCTCCCTGTGGAATGCTGTCACCCCCCGCAGCCCTGACACCCTCCCCTCCCCCCTTGTCCTGTTCTCAGCCGGGCAGGGAGCCTGTGAATTACAGACATGGAAGGAATGTCCATGTGATGGGAGAACAGACTGACTTGGACACGGACAGAATTCACTTTGGTTCACCTGGTTGGGTCTACTTCCAAGGGCCAGGGGATTCAAATAAAATCAGCAGAACGTGTATTTTAAAAGTCACAACCTGGCCCGTTTGGGCAGTGGATGGTCTAAGCAACACGGAGAGGAAGAAAATGACCCGGGTGTCAAAGTGCATCGTGACTCTGAAGCCGAAGCTTGAACAAGGACACTTATGATCACGCCACTCCCATGACCTGGAGTTGGGTCCAATCCGAAATAAGCTGAAATGCAGATTCTGCCAAACCTGTGGCAAAATGTGTCTCAAGAGTCCGAGCATGAAGAAGAATTCGTGAAACAATGGTGCACGCACACACACAGACACACACTCACACTCACACATCCATTTCCAGCCTCTTTAATGCAGGAAGGATGCTCAAGATTCTAAAATTAAAATTAAAATGAGGAAATTTGAATAAGACTCAAGGAATGGGCTGCTGGTCATTTGCAAATCAGCAGAGGCTTGTGATGCAGAGCCTGGAAGCTATAATAATATTCTCAGAAACGGCCGGCAAAGTAATGGCTTACCGCCCCCTCGCCGCAGGCTGGGCAGCACCAGGAGAGCCCATCTTTCCAGGCTGCTCCCAGGACCTGATGCTAATGCCCATTCCCTCTGTTTGAGAACATCCATCCGGGCTGGACGCGGCTCTCAGAGCTCGTGCCTCGGACATCCAGGTTCCTCCCACGCCTGATTCGTAAGGACCCACAGTCTGCTCTTCCTGGCCCCAGTCGCAGCAGTCTTTCTCAACGGTTTTCTTTCCAAAATTGCCTGGCATGGAATTTCCCGTTTTCTCTAAATCTCTGTGAAATACTAGAGGCGCACACAGGATCACAGATGCAGAGAGCTCGCCAAGAGCGACGTTGTATGTGAATTGGGTGAGTTTTTAATAACTGATAGAAATCTAAGTGCTGTTATTGTGGGTGGATAGAATAATTTCTATTCACAAAGGCAATCGATGTGGGTGAAATTCATTACGATAAGGATGTAACTGCATAGAAGGGGCCAGGTAGACGCCTACAATTGTTAAAGTTTATTAAATAGGTTCACTAATTGGTTGGCCCAAGAATTCCATTAGACTGTGTATTTAAACTACACTGAGGCCCTTTATTAGGAGGGACAGAGAGAGCCCCGCCACATGGCTTTAATAAAAACATGAGTCAAATTAAAACTCAAATTTATGGTCCTCTTACTTTCTTTGAGAACAGAGCACTGTATTGAATTCTTTTTTTTTTTTCTTCCACAAAAGACCAGTCCTGGCCATACTATGCATTTTATAACTGCTTTTTTCAAAAAGGTATAATTTTACATAAAATAAATTAAACGTCTTTAAATGTACACTTTGATGAGTTCGAATACATTGATATGATTGTGTTAATACCCCCGCCATCTAGTACTGGAACATTCCGTCAGCCCTGAGATGTTCCCCGGCCCTTCTGCCCGCAGCCCTCTCTCCCATCGAGGCTCCAGGCTGCTGCTCCCGGCTCTCCGCCCACCACCCCTCTGGGTGCTGCCAGTTCTGATCTCCTTCGGGGCTGGGAAGCACTTCTGGGCTGGGAAGCACTTCTGGGCCGCCGTCCTGAGAAAGGTGATCGCACTTTTTTCTCTTCCATGTCTTCTCGTGGCCAGTGTTGGAGCTGTCCCGGCCTCACAGAATACACTGTGAAGTTGTTTCAATGATTCAAAGAGATCATGTAGAATCAGGACGGTCTTATTTCATTTCTTTACAATGAAACATTGTCACACAATGAGCCACACATGATAAACAACATCTTGTTCAGTCTGTGCATGTGTGTGTGCACCTGTGTGCTTGTGTGCGTGTATGCCTGTGTGCACAGACATGCGCATGTGTGTGCACCTGTGTGTGCACATGTGCATGTGTGTGTGCCAGGGAAACCACCACCACCACCAGTGGGAAGGTGTCTATCAGTCTCAAACTCCCATGGCCCTGGTCACCCACACTCCCCACCACCCCTCCCCAGCCCACCTCCAGGCCAGCACAGATTGGCTTGCTCTCACACAGTGGTTGAGTTTTCCACATTTTCATATACATGGAATCCTTCAGTATGTATCATTGTGATAGGCAGCTACATTGGAGAATACCTGGACTGAGGGTTGAATGGTCACGCCAGAAGGTACACTCAAGTCCCAGTCCCAGGATCCTGTGGACAAGACCTCCTTTGGAAGTAGGTTTCTGCAGATGTTATCGAGTTCAGGCAAGGTCCCACTAGATCAGAGTGGGCCCTGACCCAGTGACTGGTGTCCTCCCATGAACAGGGACATCTGAACCTAGGAACAGGGAGAGTGCCACGTGACCACAGCAGCAGAGCCCACATACTAAGTAGCACCGAGAACCCAGCCACTGGGAGCCAGAGGAGGCAGGCGGACTGTCCCTGGAGCCTTGAGAGAAACAGGGCCCTGTACACACCCTGATTGCAGATGTGGACCCCGAGACTGAGACAGCAACTTCCTGTTATCTTACGCCACCAAATGTTTCAGGGTCAGGGAAGGACCAATTAATTCTCTCTGGTCGGAACAACTGCCACCTCAGTCCCTGCACCTGGACTCAGATCTGAACACAACACATTTCCTCTCGTTATGTCAATAAACCAGTCCCCTCTTAGCAAGGAAAAGGGAGACGTAGCTGCGTCAGCAACGAGTGACGCCTGCCTCCCAGTCCAAGCCGAGGGACGTCCATGTCCTTGCGTTAGAGATAAAGGGGAACTGGCCTCCCTGCAGAGTACTCGCAGGACACGTTCAGCACAGAGACCACAGAAGGAGCAGCCATCGCCGCACCCGGCAAACCACTCTTCAAGTTTATTTCCCTCCAGGGCGTTTCCCAGCATGGATATAATCTGTTTGTTTTACGTAGAAACTGACCCCCTGGTGAGTGCTCCTCCCCCGTGGATGCCCTGTCTGCTGGTCCATGGTGAAGTAAGTGTGTTTGCTCTGCGTCCTCTGTTTCAGCGAAGTGGTCCAGCTTTTCCCTCAGGAAGGCAACAATCACATGCTTGCGTGGACATTGCACGATGGGGGGCTGGACACCCAGAATGCTCAGAAATTGTCCTTGAAGAATGAACACCTTACAATTGCCCCAAGTGAGAATGTATCCACCTGGATGCTACATTGTTGCCAAACAAGAACATCAGGTAACAGAAGAAGGAGGAGAGTCACCAGGATCCATGTGCAGAATAATTTCTAGACGCGTGATTAAAATAAAGAAAATGCTTTGAGGTTTCCAGTGTGGAATTCACCTGACTTGTTGTAACATGTTCATGGGTGTTTTCTTCCTCCGACAGGACTCTTCAAGTTTCAGGCACAGGGACTCATTTCTGATACTTTAATTTCAACAAGGCACATCTAAGCCGCTAACCTTCCCCCAATACTTGGTCCACTCTGCTTTCCCATCTCAGAGAAGGACACCCCTACTACCCAGCTGCTCAGGTCGCCAGCCTACAAGGCTCCCAGCCACCTCTCCACCTCCCTCCCCATGCACCACTGTCCTGTCCACTCTACTTCTGAACCCCTGCCCAGCAGCCCCTTCTCTGCACAGCATCATCTCCTACCCATGCCCCGAATACCCATACAGCTCCCTTTCCTTCCGCCTGGGTTTTGGCGATGGGAGCTCACACACAGGCCGGCCCAGCTGGACCACACTCAGTGACCTGCTTGTTCTACCACAGCCCTCTGGCCAGGAGAGTCCGCCCTAACCTGGATATGTGTCCCCACCTTTCCCCACCCCCGGAGAAACCAGCTCCAATTCTTTCCTTTGCTCCTGAAGCAGCAAAACCTTCCTCGAGGTGGCCCTCAGCCCCTCATGATGTAGCCATCTGCCTGATACCCCTGATGGTGACTTCCTGCCCTCTGGGGAATGGTCCCTTTTGCTACAGGTCCTGTCCTGCGCCATCACTTCACCTGGAACATTGTCCCTTCACGTCCCCGGTGCCTCCACCCCCAGACCTCAAGCTCAGCATCAGACCCTTCTGGGGTGTTCCAGCTTGCCACCAAAGCACTGGTCACAGATAAAATGTCATATTTATTTGTAATCATTTAATTAAGATCTGTCTCCCTCACTGGATTCTGTGTTTCTCAAGGGTAAACACCCGCACGCTTTGTGGACATCTTATCTCCGGCTCCTCTCAGAGGGCGTGGGAGAGAGCGGATGATGAAATGTGTCCTGAAGAGATGATGCACAGCAGAAGCCCGGAATTATAAAGATGAACCTATGGAAGGGAGACCGGATGTACTTCTGGAGCAGAAGGAAGCATCTCCCTGTGATCTCATGGACCGATCCACTGACTGAGCCCAGGGGTGCCTGGGGACACCCATTCCTCGTGCTCAGAAGGGCCTCAGTGAGGACATTAGACCCGTCAGCACAACGGCCATTCCTGCAGATCTCCAGGGAATGAGGCGTCTCTGCTCTCCGCTGGTGACATCCAGAGTCCTACCCTGCTGTCCGGTGGAGCAGTTTGCACCCAGGGAGGAAGCGGGTTTCAGAAGCTGGTTGGTTTGGCAGAAAGTGCGCAGAACCCGTGTCTAAAGGGAGAGTAGGATGGCTTCCCTGTTTCCGTCTCCCTCACACCTCTCGCTGGGACATCGGTCTCACGTGATGGTCACACGACCACGCACATGGGCTTTACTCAGGATTCACTTAGCCGTTTCCAACCTGAGGCTTTCCATCTTCCGGGTCCTTATTTTTTGGCGCATGTGTGTGTAATAAAAGCCAGAGCGGGAGGAGACACAATCTCCAGTCTGACGTTTTGGGCCTTTGAATCACAGAGTTTAACTCATTTTCCTCGGTTCTCACTACTTGTCGCCTATGGAGGTGAATTCATGTCTTTCGTAATTTCCACATTTGGGCTTCTTTGCCCAGGCGTTGTGAAGTTTCTGTTATTTTCTGTTTATTTTCGTCTTGACTTTTTGTTTTATTTTTGGCTATGTTCTCCCTTCTTTCCATTTTTCTTTGTCTTCTATTGTCAGAAGTTACATGCTCATTTTATTCGTATTTCCAGTCATTATTCCAGAGCTGCCCCAAAGCAGAGGCGGGGCCTCTCCACAGCCGCAATGCGGTTCCTGACCACTGGCCTAGCAGAACACAACGCTTGAGAAAGAAATGGAGCTGAGTTATTGGAGAGTCCTAGAAGTATTTATCTTTTTTTTTTTTTTTTTTTTTTTATCCTCACCCGAGGATTTTTTTTTCCATTTTTTGTACAGATAGAGTGGTAGGGAGAGAGAGAGAGAAACATCGACGTGAAGGGACACATCGAGTGGTTGCCACCCGCACGACCAACCAGGGCCGGGGACAAACTGCAACCGAAGTACATGCCCTTAGCGGGAACCGAACCTGGGTCTCTCCGGACCGCAGGCCGACGCTCTAACCGCTGAGCCAAACTGGCCAGGGCGTAGAAGTATTTATCTTTATGTTCATGGCTCAGGACATGATTTCCACAGAAGGGTCACAGACATTTATGTCACGAGAACACAATCGATCACATGGGCTGACGGTTCAATGCTCCTGCCACACTTCAGGACACACGGCAGGATTTCCGATGCCTGCGATACAAATGATGGGCCAGCTTCCAGCGGCCGTCAGATCTTCCTGTCTGTTTCCTGACGGTGAAAGAAGGTCACTGATGAAACGCTGTGCAAAGTTAAACACCACGATGATGCTTGCAATAAAATCATCGCCTGCCCTGTTTTGGTGAGTGGGGCTCACGTGAAGACTTGCCCTTGAACCCGGGACACAGCCTCATTTGGCCTTTCAGCTAGGGAAGAGGCTCTTCTCGTCACCCTGCCCTCAGCTCCACCACCTCCACGTGAGGGCGATTCTGACCCCATCTCTGGGGGACCCTGGAGCCCAAGTGGGTTGCTCCACGCAAAGCCCCAGGCCCTCTGCCTGGCACAGCGAAAGCAGTCCGCCTGGGCGTGCTGGGTCAGTGTCAATAAACACTGGACCGGGCTGCAGACACACAGCAGAGAGAAGTCCTGATCGGAGCTGCTGAACAACTCTTACCATTCCCCCAGGTGCCTCTGAAAGACGGGTCCCCTGCAGACAGCTCAGGCCTCAGAGCTCGGCCACGGCCATCGTGGACATGGGTCTGCCCACATGTGCGACAAGGTCACGCAGGGTCGCCTGTGGGAGCGCCACCTATCTTGTCCCCCTGGCACAGAAGCACATCCCAGTGTCGCGCTCCTGCTGCTCCCAGGACATCCTGGCAGCGGGAGCTGCTGATATGACCCCCGTGCATGGAAGTGACCAAGAGGCCACATCGCTTCCTGGGGTCCCAGCAAGGAAAGCCCCGGAGCTGAAAAGGTGCCTGGAACCCGTCAGCGCCACAGCCCTCTCGGATTCACCTGCTGTCCGTCTCCTATCTGTTTCCTTGGACTTCACCTCTTTCCAAAGAGGGACAGGGAATACAGTCGATCGGTCGCGTGAGATGCCTGGACCGCGCTGCACGGGGAACTGCCGAGGTGCCAGCTGCGGCCGGGACATGGGTTCCAGGGACACAGCACTCTGTGGGGAGGGTGCTCGGCGCAGGCTGCAGGCCCGTGGGCAGAGAGGACCAGAAGAACCAGCTTCTGGGTTGGAGCCCGCAGAGCAGGCTGCCGAGCGTGGTGGGCAGGGCAGTTAAAAGGCAAAATCAATGCCGGTCAGAGCACCGGCTGCATGGTCACCTCTGGGAAATGCTGACTCGGCAGAGGACGAGCAAACAGAAAGGCAAGGTCAGGCCACTGCAGGCCTTTCCCTGGTGCCACAGGCAGGTGGCAGCCTGGCCCCGAGCGTCCTGAGGCCGAGGGCAAGGTGGGACTGGGAGCCACTACGAGGCAGCCAAACAGGGGGCCCGGAAACACGGGGTGTCGCGGCCAGAGCGCAGACCACCCAGCTTTCTCTCCCGAGCAGAGTTAGCAGTTGCAAAAGCAGCGAGGGGACGTTCTCAGAGGCGCCAATTCAATCTGTTCTCAGAAGACCGTGTGTGCTGGGATGCGGCTGAGCATGTGAATGCAGAGATTCCAGAAAGTTCTGAGAGAATTCAATGGAAACTGGAACATGCCCAGAGAGGCTACAATTCCGTAAACAGCAGGGACGACGGGCACCCACTGAGCACCCAACAGTGGGCACCTGGCCGGCCTACACTCCACCACCCATCACCCTTGCCCATCACCATTCCACACCAGCAGAGAGACCGCCACACTGGTTTCAGGTTCAAGCCGGGGGTGGGGGGCCTTGGGGCAGTGGTCACAGGACTTATAGCACATCCACAGCCGTCACCCTTCTTGGAATGCCCCAGGCTTCTCTTCATCTGCATCCATTTCCCAGAAGCGCCTGGGCCTCCCTCACACTCAGCACAGAGCACACTCCTGTTTCAGTGGCTGAACCAGAGCAGACACGTCAGCCACCCTCCTCTTCCTCTTGGCGCCCAGGGCGATCCACCCGTGGTCTCAGCAGCTCTTCCTCAGGTTCGATCACCTCAGGCATCTCGGATGTGCCTGCCCTTTGCCTGTCCCCACCGCGCCCCCCGCGGGATTCTGCAGAACAGTCTCCGAAAGGGCCGGCTGCTTCCATCTCCTCTGACACTGCCCACTGGGTGGTCTTTCCAGAACCATGGCACACAAGAGTTTCAATTTTCCCGTGTGCGCTCCCGTGTTCTGACGGTGCCGTCCAGTCCAGACACCTGCTCCATCTCCACCCTTGACGACAAGCGGTTCTGATGGCCATTCCTAGAACATCCCCGACCTTCTGCTGGTCTTCAAGGTTGACGTCATCACCTAGTCTGAGCTGCACCCATCCCGCCTGGACCCTCACTGGTGGTCCTGCGTGCACACACCTGTGTTTCTCTTGCTACCCAGAGTGACATTTTAAGAACAGATCATGACAGACAGCCAACAGACCTACAGAAACAGGTTCAACATTGCTGGTCCCCGGGGAGATGTCTACTAAATCCACAATGAGGTGCCACCTCATGCCTGCCAGAAGGGACACCACCCATAAACCAATGAGCATCACCTGCTGCAAGCATGCGGAGGGAAGGGTACCCTGTGCCCTGCTGCTAGGAACTCAGACTGGAGAACTGTGCAGTTTCTGCAAAAGACAAAAAAACGCAGGTGCTGTGCTGTCCAACAACCCGCTTCAGGTGTTTATCTGAAGAGAACAAGAACACTGATCTGGAAGATGCATGTGCCCTGTGTAGGTGGCAGCATTATTTACAGTGGCCAAGACCTGGAAGTAACCCAGGTGTCTGCTGTCAGGCCACTGGGTAATATAACGCTGAGCAGAAGCCAGTCAGAGAAATACAAACACCACGTGGTCTCGCTTAGCTGTGGGATCTAATGAAAATAAATTGATTTAAAAAAATAGATCTGAGGACATGGCAGCAGGGGACAGACAGACAAATTTCAAAGGAAAGCAAACAGGGCTGGGAGAGTAACCAAAACTTACATGCACATACACATAACCTGCAGACACAGACAACAGGGGGTGAAGGCCTGGGGTGGGGCAGGGTCCGGGTCAAGGGGGAAAATGGAGGACATCTGACCTATTCTCGACAATAAAGACATTTCAAAATAAAGAAGTGGTACAGATGGAATATTACTCAGCCATAAAAAAGGACAAAGTCTTGCCATTTGAGACCACACAGATGGAGCTAGGAGTATTTGTCTAAGTAAAATAAGTCAGACAAAGACAAACACCTCACAATCTCACTAAGATGTGGAAACTTTAAAAATTAAATAAATAAACAAAACAGAAACAGAAACAGACCCATACATACAGAGGACAGAGCAATGGCTGCCAGAGGGGAGGGTTGGGGGATAGGACTAAACACCGACCACGAGGCATCAGACCCCCAGCGCACACACCATGGCTGAGGGCACTACCCCCAGTGCTGCCCACTTGCCCTCATGCCCTGCCCTGGACGCCCTGTTCTCACGCACACCAGTTGCTTACATCTGGGAGGCCAGCTCTTCTCAGGTCATCTGCGGGACTCTTCCTGGCCCCTGTCAGGGCTCAACGTTACACCAACGGGGCACCCCTGCTCCAAGACCTCACCACAGTCTCCCCTTCACAGCACCTTGTTTTCTCTCTCCCAGCCTGAGCCCCGTCTGAATGGACCTCGCTCAGTCATTTCTCACATATTCACCTGCCACCTCCTGCATGGGCGTGAGCTCTGTGGTCCCTCGGCACCGAGGACGGGAGCCAGCTCATGGTGGGGGTGCAGGGTCCCTGGCCCAGGCTGCCCTTCCGTGGTGCCCACAGTGGTCATGTCCTGAGGATCCGCTCACCCACTGGCTGAGGCCGCTGGGGCTGTAACAGCCCAGGACGAACAGCAGCAGCAGACCCATCACACCGCTGCCCCTTGGGGGAGGCGGTTCCTTGGGGACATCAGGGTGGCCGAGGGCCGAGCCAGCAAGGCAGGCTAGGTCACAAGAAACAGTTATCTCCAATGACTCCCCATCGCAGGAGGTCCTCTCCAGCTCGTGTGATTACAAGCACAACTTCTCACACTTGATTTTCTGAGGCTCTTCTGCACACCGACTGGTCAACAGCCTAACTTGTCTCCACAGTCAATGGACTGACTGTGGTCCTGGACCCCGGAGCCCCTCTGTCTGGAGACCAGCTCCAGCCCAGCCCTCAGCTGCTCCTCACTGCACCGTCCTTCACCTGTGCCACAGCTGAGTCACACCAGCCCCGCTGGGTCCCCGTGGGAATGAAAGGCATCCCTGTACCCAGGGGCACAGACAGGCGCACCGGCACCCAACCCACAAGCGCGGCAGAACTATGGAGCGGTCCGGGAAGCCCAGGATGGTGACCACACACGGAGTGAGACTTTCTCAGGGCTGCTCACGGGCACTCGGTAGCGAAGGTATGAAAGGAAAGCCACGGTGTGCTCTGTGGAGCGACAAGCTCTCGAAGCCCGGTGCACAATACAGGGTGCCTGGCCTATTCAGGAGCAGGCTGGCGGGGGACGCCCTGAAAAGTCAAGTAAACAAGAGCCAAGAAGCTGCATGTGGCCCAAATAGAAAGGGGTCTCCTTATGGGAGCAGGGAAGATGGCTTCCTTCCCAGTCTGGGGCCTTCTCACATCTGATCTCCGCGGGGACTAAGGTGGTGCATCTCCTGTGCCAACGGCACCACTGATGGGGGGTACACAGCCTGGTGTTGCCCCCTCTTGGACCCCAATGCACCCACTCCGTGGCAGACTGCCCTCTGGGCACTCACACGTGGCCTGTGCCCCTGACCGGGTGCACATGGACGCCGGGGCCAGCAGCTGGCTCAAAGTGGGCGAGCATGACACCGGCCAGGAGGCCAGGCTCTGGCTGAGGGAAGGCAAGTCCCTTGCACAGAGACACGCATCTGATTCGGGAGATCTGATCTAAATGCATTCCATCAGAAGCTTTTCAGGAGCAGAATATACGGCTATAATGCTGTGGGTGCCTTTTGTCTGCTGGGTCCGCAGAGAGGAATATCCGCTGCGTCGGAGGTTTCAGGAGCTCGGCCGGTGGGAGTGAGAGGATGCAGACGAGACCGAGACCAGACAGGTTATGTGCTGCCTGTGGTCTCCGTGGCCTGAGCGGCCCAGAGGGGACCCAGCACTCAGCCAAGTGGAGGGCCTGGCGAAGGCTGAGCCGCCAGCACCCTGCGGCGTCTGCGTCACCGAGACCCTTCCTCAGGACTCTTGCCATGAGCGGGTGGTGTGCTGGGGTCCGGAAGGGGTGTGGAGGCAGGGGTGGCGGTGGGGTTCCGACAGTAAGAGGGGACAGGGAGCATGTGGGGGTGTAAGGGAGTGTGGCTCCTGCCTGTAGTGGTTCCCACTGGTCATCTCAACCTGCCACGTTGACAAGACTGTCTGAACCCCGACTTGCCACACGTCTCACTGTGCACAGGGACAGAATGGGGGGCAGAGCCGGAGGGCCAGCAAGCACCTCATCTGGCTGAGAGGAGAAAGGAGGCACCCTTGGAGGAGGTGACGTCGGGGGGTGGTACGATGCAGGGCTGAGATGCGTGTGTCACGTGTGAGGAGACCTCCAAGCGTGACCCCGATGGCCCGTCCCTCGATCTGCTCAGTCTCTGCAGGTGCGTGTGGGAGGTCCCTATGCAGACCACCGATGACACAGTCACTACATCACCAATACTTTCCACATAACGGGAGACCCAGATCTAGTACCTCGAGTTTGTTTGCTAAACCACATGCTATTATTCTACTTCAGCGTAAGATACCTGGCAGAATCAGCTATTTGCAGTCGATGCCATAGTTCCACCCTGGTTCTCACTGACATCCCCCCATCATGTCTGGGTCGCAGTGGGTGCCCTTCTTGGTCCTTGAGTCCTTCCTTACCATCCAAGACAAGGACGTTCCTACCATGGCCAGTGGGATGATGCCAATCAAGCCCTTCTGGCTGACATAGATCTTGGAGATGCCCAGGTCCGACGTGACGTCCCCTGGATACTAGAACTGCCACATGATGAGCTGTGTGGCTGGTGAGTCGCTAGGCTCTTCGATCTCCACATCGATCTGCATGACTTCATCAGAGGCGCCTTTGGCCCTGGGAAGGAGAGGACAGTTGTGAGTGTTGGGTGCGCGAACCCAGCGCAGGAGCCACGGATCCACGTGCATGGGGAAGAAGCTAGACGCTGCTTGGGAATGGGAGTAATTTTGACAATTTTGAGTCTGTGGGCATTCTGGCTGCTCCTAGGAACACGTGCCTGGAAATGAATCCAGGCTGGATTGACAGGTGAATTTCACAGCCAACGATGCTCGTGTAATGAGCTGGTCGCCTCTGCCTCTCCCAGCCAGCAGTCATCAACGTCTGCTCGTGGATGGGTGGGCAGCGCACCCTGGGGGGGGGGGAGACCCTGTGGTGAGAATGACCAGGGGAGGCAGCTACAGACATGCTTTCGACTCCTCCATGGCCAAAGCAACATCCACCTACCGGACTGTCTCTAAGGATCCACGTTTCACATAACTGCAAAGCAGTCGCTGCCCACCAACATTTAGGACATGATTTGGCCATTAGATACCACCAAGGTGTTGAAGGGTCTTTATCGCACCATGAAACCCATGCAAAGTTATCATGAAGAAGCTCAGAGATAAGTGAGGGGTGCCCTGGACCTTCCCATTCAAAGTAAGGATAAGCTGGAACACTGGAGAATGAGGGGTGATGTCAACAAAAGTGGGGGGAGGGGGAGGAGATCAAGGGACAGAGGTAGGACCCGCATTGCCCTGAGGGAGCCCGAGAAGCAGGGGACCCCCTCATAGGGCAGGAGGAGCTGCAATGAGCCCTGAGCCATGGGTGGGAAAGCCACCCCCAGCTTGAGACCCCATAAGACTCCCCTTCTCTCAGCTTTTGAAGGAAAGATGTTCAACTTGATGAGAAATACTAGCCAGGATTGGAGCTGGGGACGAGTCTGCTTCCTTCCATAGATTCCTATGTCTTTGGAGCCTGGAAGCAGCCTTTCAGGGAGCATGGGACCCGTGGGACCGGGGCGCCATGCGGATTTCTGTCTGGAATTTACCGGGATCATGCTCCTGTTTGTGAAATGAGATGGCTCCTCTCCCAGCTGTCCCAGCGCACTGTGCACACCAGGGAGGAGATCCACGCCGCTAATCAGCAGTGTGCTCAGGGACTCCATGCACCATCCGGGCCTTGTGGGACCTCCCGCTGGTGGGGACTCTTGCCTGTGAGGGTGTGACCCCACTCTGCACACCACCAGACTTCTCTCTCTCTCCTCCTCAGCAAGACCTCTGGGAAACCCAACCCTGGGAGGGACTTCTTCACCAGGGGACCAGAGCCACCTTCGGGAAGGACACATCCCACCGCTGTGCCTGAATGTGTCTTTCCTGAGCGAAGCCTTAGCTCACAGGGTCTGTCAGCGGTTCTGAGGCGGGGCTCGGACCAGGCTCGGCTGGTCCTCTGTGGGTCCTGCCCATGGAGAGCCAGCTTCAGGTCTCCTGTGTTGAGCCCATCAGAATGGCTGATGCATTGCCTTCTGCTAGAGCTTCACACCCAAGGGAGAGGGTCCCAGCTCTGGTGGGGTCCGGAGAGCTTATGTGGGGGTGGCCTCCGCCTTGTCCCCTGGGAGACTGCAGTGTGAGCTGTACCCCTGACTTTGACCCCTGGGGCCAGAGCGCTGGGCATCCACCCAGGGCACCATTGGCGGCAGCCTACAGGCACCTTGAGGGTACAGACTCTCAGGTATTGGCTCTTTGCTGTGGACAGCATGGCCCTGGAGCTCAGGAATCCCCAGAAAGTTCCAGAAGAAGTCAGGGAAGCCTATGCCCTAGGATCTAGAGGGGAGAGGATGGCAATAAGGGGAGGAGGGGCCCCGGATATGGGGCCCCGATGCTGCCCGCGTGGCTTGCTATCCAGGAATAGAGGACTCTCCTCCGAATGGCCCGCGGGGATGTTCTGAGGGGTGTGGAGTGAGCTCCAACCACTTCCCAAGGGTGAAGCCACTCAGACGCGAGATTCGCCCTCTTGCTGGCTTTGCTTCTGTTCCCAGAAACGCTGCTCGTTTTTCCAGTGCACCATCTGGAAAAGCCCATGTTGGGAACGGAATTCCACGCTCTGCTTCCCCCAGCCACTCCGCCAGCTTGCCCCAAAACACACACGCCGGCGCCTGCACCCACGCCGCAGCTGCAGGGCGGCGTTCAGCCGATGGCACGCTGTTTACGGACCCACAACGTGCAGGTTTTCCTGTCCAAACAGATCTCTGTCCAGGCGGTTATGTGTGTTAACGTGCATCTCGAACACTCAGCTCTGAAGTGTCGTGTCACAGAGTCCCCGCCCACGTGGCTCATTTTCCAGTGAACAGCGGATGTCCATGTCTCACGCTCCACGTCGACTTCTAGACACGCCGTGGAACTTCCAGAGTGGCAGGAGACCCCAAGGCAGGCACGTCTCAAAGCACCTTGTACAGAAATGTCCACTTGACTGCTGCAGACTTTATTGGAAGTGTGCGGGTTCCAGGTTTGAGTGAGCCCTGTGTGAGGTGTTGACTCTGTTTCTGTAACACGTGGCTTTGGTGGTTGTCACTGCGAATGGGCACGTCTGTCCTTCCCGATCCCCCCCTCATTTGTAACTGTGCCATGATGCCCCTCAGCCTCTGCTTCACACAGACTGACTTCCGTGGTCTTCATGGTCTTCACAAGAGTGAGTATTGTCCTCTGTGACAAAGGTCCCGGCGTCTCAGAGTGCCAGGGGCACGGATGTGGGAGACACGGAGAAGCAGGAGACGCAAAACGTCTTTGTGCAGGAACAGGGGAAAAAGGCACAAGTTTGTTTCGAGTGGAATGCTGACCTCATAAAACGAGTTTGGAAGTCTTTCTTCTTCTTGAATTTTTTGAAATAGTTTGAGGAGAATGGGTGTTAGTTCTTTTTTGAATGTTCGGTAAAACTCCCCCGTGAAGCCATCTGGGCCTGGGCTTTTGTTTGCTTGATTACATGTTCAATTTCCTTGGTTGTTATTGGTCTGTTCAAGTTTTCTATCTCTTCCCGGTCCAGTTTTGGGAGACTATGTGTTTCTAGAAATTTGTCCATTTTGCTTAGATTGTCGAATTTGTTGCCGTATAATTGTTCATCGTAGTTGTTAACAATCCTTTGTATTTCTGTGGTGTCAGTTATTATTTCTCCCTTTTCATTTCTGATTTTGTGTATTTGGGTTCTCTCTCTTTGTGTCTTGCTGAGTCTAGCTAAGGGTCCATCAATCTTCTTTATTTTTTCAAAGAACCAGCTCTTTGTTTCATTGATCCTTTGAATTGCTTTTTGTCTTTGGTCTCCATGTCATTTATTTCTGCTCTGATCTTTACTATTTCCTTCCTTCTACTTGCTCTGGGTTTTGTTGTTGTTGTTGTTGTTGTTGTTTGCTTTCTACTTCTTTAATTTGTGAGGTTAGATAGCCTTTTAGACATTTTTCTTATTTCTTGAGATAGGCCTGTAGTGCTATGAACTTCCCTCTCAGAACTGCTTTTGCTGCATCCCATAGATTTTGTGTTGTTGTGTGTTTTTAATTTCTTCTTTGATCTCCAGGGTGACCCATTCATTGTTCAATAACATGCTACTTAGTCTTTATCTTTTCAAATGTCTTTGCCTGTTATTGTTGCCATTGATTTCTAGTTGCATGCCATTGTGATCTGAGAAGATGCTTGATATAATTTCAATCTTCTTGAACTTGTAGAGATTTAGTTTGTGTCCTAACATGTGGTCTATCTTTGAGAATGTCCCATGTGCACTTGAGAAGAATGTGAATTCTCCAGTATTGGAGTGTAATTCTCTATAGATATCTATAGAATCCATTTGATCTAGTGCTTCATTTAGAGTCTGTATTTCCTTGTTAATTTTTTGTCTAGAGGATCTATCCAGTGATGCGAGCGGGGTATTGAAGTCCCCTGCTATGATGGTATTGCTGTTGATTTCTTTTTTGAAGTTCTCAGCAGCAGACACAAGCAGGAGAAAAACAAAGCTAAACTCTTCCAGTGCTATGCCTGACGTTTCCTTCGGCGGAGTCACTGGGACCTGCAGAGCTGCTGTATTTTTTAAGTATTTCTTTCTGTTGGGAGTTTTTTTACTTTAAAATGAATGCAATTTGCATGCTGCAGACACATTGGTGTCCCAGTCAGGCTGCAGGCTGCTCCCCACCGCGCTCTATCTGCACCAGCAGCATCAGAGTCCACAGGCTCCCTGCTCGGCCTCATGGACGGCACCGGAGGTGTGATGTGGCACAGCACAAACTCTGGTGGAGGTGGGGTTGGCGAGGCTGGCAGGCAAAGCAGCCTCATGGGTTGGCCCCTGAGTGTCTCCTCAGGGGGCTGGAGAAGGGTCCAGCTCTGTGGGCAGCTCCTGCCTCTGCCCCACTGGACAGACAGTGGTCTGTGCTGCCACTTCCCCTTAGACTGTGACTGGAGGGTTTTTCATTAAAAATGTCCCCTCTGGCCCTGGCCAGTTTGGCTCAGCAGTTAGAACATCAGCCAGTGGACTGAAGTGTCTCAGGTTTCATTCATGGTCAAGGGCATGTACTTGGGTTGCCGGTTTGATCCCCGGCCCTGTTCGGGGTCATGTGGGAGGCAACCAATTAATGTGTCTCTCTCAGGTGGACGTTTCTCTCATTCTTTCTTTCCACCAATCCCCCACCCCACTCTGTCTAAAAATTAATGGAAAAATATTCTCGGGTGAGGATTAACAACAACAATAAATAAGTCTCCTCTGGGCCCTGGCCTGGTGGCTCAGTTGGTTAGAGCATCATTCTGGTGTAGAGCATACACCGAGGTTGCGGGTTCGACCTCCCATGTCCAGTGATCAGCCTGGGATGTACAGATAAGGAGAACAGCAAATCCATGTCTTCCTCCCTCCCTCCCTTCCCCTCCTCTTCCTCTCTCTCCAAACTCAATTTTTAAAAACCTCTCTCTACTACATATGTCTGGGACCTGGGTGCCATGCCCTCCATTTTTATTCACTTTTAGAGGACAAGGCTTTGAGAGGCAGCTGTCCATTGGGCTCCCTCTTCACCATGTCTGCCTGCAGCCCAGCTGGAGTGAGGTGGCTGGAGAGGAGCCCTGTGCAGGCAAGGGCCCCAGTGCCTGGTCCTCGGGTTGTACCACAGCCCCCAGGCGTCGGCTGGCCATGGGCTGTCTCCACTAGGAGGGTGCCTGCCCGACATCTCCCCTGCAGCTAGACCGCCTGGGAACCACCAGGCACACAGGTTCGGACCCACCAGTGTGACATGGTCCTGAAGGGTGAGAGCGCTGAGCTTCATCCCCCGCCGTGGTCTCCTCGAGCAAGTGTCTCTCTGATGGTTAGTGATGTTGAGCCTTTCTTTACATGTCTCTTGGCCATTTGTATGTCCTGTTTGGAGAGGTGTTTATTCAGCTCCTCTGCCCATTTTTAAATTTGGTTCTTTGTCTTCCTTTTGTTGAGTTGTATGAGTACTCTATATATTTTGGAAATTAACCCCTATCTGGTGTATCATTGCCTGTGATGCTCTCCCATACAATGGGTTGCCTTTCCATTTTGATGGTTGTTTCTTTTGCTGTGCAGAAGCTTTTGAGATTGATGTAGTCCCATGTGTTCATTTTCTCCTTTCTTTCTGTTGCCTTAGGTGATGTATCAGTGAAAATTCTGCTGCATATGATGTCCGAAATTTTGTTGCCTACATTTTCTTCTAGAATTGTTATGGATTTACGGGTCCCATTTAAGTCTTTTATCCATTTTGAGTTTATTCTTGTGTATGGTTTAAGGTGATGGTCTAGTTTTTTTGCATGTAGCTGTCCAGTTTTTCCAACACCATTTATTAAAGAGGATGTCTTTTCTTTACTGTATGTTCTTGCACCCTTAGTCAAATATTAATTGAGCATATTGTCTCGAGTCCATTTCTGGGTTCTCTGTTTTGTTCTGTGATCTATTTGCCTGTTCTTGTGCCAATACCAGGTTGTTTTGATTACAGTTGTTTTCCCAGTCCATTACAGGGATGGCTTTTTGACATAAAACCTCTCAGGCCAAATGAGGTAGACCCGCTGCAGATCCAAAACAAAGGATGTGAGAGGAGTATATCTTTGTTTGTAACAGAAAACCTTCCCAGACATGCAGGTTTCAAGCCAGCGGTGTGTCCACCACATGGTGAGTGGACAGACAAAATGGGTCCTTCCACAAGGTCGAATATTACTCGGCTGTGAACAAGGATGAAGCACCAATACCTGCTCCATTGTGGATGGATCTGGAGAAGACAACGCTGAGCAAGAGAAGCCAGACACAGAGGCCACACACCATGCAATTCCACTTAGAGGAATTTCCCAGAACAGGCAAATCTACAGAGGAATAAGGCAGGTTTGTGATTGCCAAGGCTGGGGGTGCAGGGCTGGGAGCAGCGGGTAAGAGCTATGGTGCTGCTCGGCTGGTGTGGCCCAGTGGTGGAGCATCGACCCATGCACTAAGAGGTCATCAATTCAATTCTTGGTCAGGGCATATGCCCAGGTTGTGGGCCTGATCCCCAGTGGGGGGCATGCAGTGGGCAGCCAGTTGATGTTCTCTCTCATCAATGTTTCTCTCTCTAAAATGAATTTTAAAAATTATTTTTAAAAAAAGCTATGGGGCTTCTTTTGGGACCGATGAGAGTGTTCCAGGTCAGATGGGGCGATGATTGCAAAACTTCATGAATAAACTAAACGCCCACTTTCAAACGGTGCTCTTCGTGGCGTATGAATTCTATCTCAGCTTTTGTAAAAAGTCATGACACTGTGCATTCCCTTTGTAGGAAGACATGGTTGTAAAGCCTCAACACCTGGTTTCCATTTTTTAAAAAGAAGCAGAACTTACTCACACAAAACAGCTTCGTCAAAAGAATAACGTGAACCAATTTTAGAAAATACAGAACAAACACAAGGCAGCAGAGGCCGGGTCAGTGCTGGGGGTTGCTGACTTACTTCAGGGCCCACGATCAATGGCACTCTTCACAGTGCCATTCTTGGGGAGAAAAGAGAAAAGAAGAAAAAAAAAGACATTTAAAAATGGTTCTCAGTCCCAGCTGAAAACATAAGTTTAATATTATTTACATTGAAATATAAATTATTTCATAGTTCCTTTCATTCACATTAGTTCATTTAAATGTATATATTTAGCCCTGGCCAGTTTTGCTCAGTGGTTAGAGCATCGGCCTGTGGTCCAGAGAGACCCAGGTTCGGTTCCCACTAAGGGCACGTATATCAGTAGCAGTTTGTCCCCAGCCTTGGTTGGTCATGCGGGAGGCAGCCACTCGATGTGTCCCTTTCACGTAAATGTTTCTCTCTTCCTCTCAGACCTGCTTTTGCTGCATCCCGTAGATTTTGTGTTGTTGTGTGTTCATTTTCATTGGTTTCCAGAAAATTTTTAATTTCTTCCTTGATCTCTATGGTAACCCATTTATTGTTCTATAACATGCTATTTAGCCTCCATGTTTTCAAATGTCTTTGCATGTTCTTGTTGCAATTGATTTCTAGTTGCATGCCACTATGATCTGAGAAGATGCTTAATATCATTTCAGTTTTCTTGAACTTGTAGACTTAGTTTGTGTCCTAACATGTGGTCTATCTTTGAGAATGTCCCAGGTGCACTTGAGAAGAATGTGAATTCTGCGGTTTTGGGGTGTAATTCTCTGTAGGTATCTATTGAATCCATTTGATCTAGCACTTCATTTAGAGTTTGTGTTTCCATGTTAATTTTTTGTCTAGAGGATCTATCCAGTGATGTCAGCGGGGTATTAAAGTCCCCTGCTATGATTGTATTGCTGTTGATTTCTCCTTTAAAATCCTGGAGAAGATTTTTAATATATGTTGGTGCTCCTATATTGGGTGCATATATGTTTACCAGGGTTTTATCTTCCTGTTGGATAGATTCTTTCAATATTATGTAGTGGCCTTCTTTATCTCTATTAGGGTCTTCATTTTGAAATCTACTTCATCAGATATGAGTATTGGTACCTCAGCTTTTTTTTTGCTTTCCGTTTGCTTGAAAGATTTTTTTCCATCCCTTCACTTTCAACCTATGTGAGTCTTTTGTTGTGAGGTGGGTTTCTTGCAAACAACATATATCTAAGTCATGCTTTCTTATCCAGTCAGCTACTCTGTGTCTTTTTATCGGGGCATTCAAACCATTCACATTTAAGGTGATAATTGATATGTACTTATTTATCACCATTTTTGTTTAGTTGTGGTTCTATTTTTCTTCTTATTTCTTCTACTAATTACATCAGTCCTTTTAGCATATCTTGCAGTGCTGGTTTGGTGTTAATATATTCCCTTAGCCTTTTTTTTTTTTTTTTGTCTGCAAAGATCTTTATTTGACCTTCTATTTTGAATGGTAGCCTTGCTGAATAGAGTAGTCTTGGATTCAGATTCTTGTTTTTCATGACCTTGATTAATTCAGCCACTCCCTTCTGGCCTGTAGTGTTTCTGTTGAAAAGTCAGCTGAGAGCTTTATAGGGTTTCCTTTCCAGGTAACCTGTTGCTTATCTCTTGCTGCCTTTAGGATTCTCTCTTTGTCTTTATTTTTGGCATTTTAATTACTATGTATCTTGGTGTGGGCCTGTTTGGGTTCTTCTTACCTGGGGCTCTCTGTGCTTCTTGAACTTGAATGCCTTCTTCCTTCACCAAGTTAGGAAAGTTTTTTGTCACTATTTCTTCAGATATGTTCTCTAACCCTTGCCCATTTTTTCCTCTTCGTGGACTCCTATGATGCGAATGTTATCATGTTTCCAGTTGTTCCACAGTTGTCTTAAGCTGTCTTCCTGTTTTTTAATTGTTTTTTTCCATTTGGTTTTCTGATTGGTTGATTTTTTCTACCCTGTCTTCTAATTCACTGATCCAGTCCTCAGTTTTCTCTACTCTGCTAGTTAGTGCTTCCAATGTGTTCTTTCTTTCTGCTATATCATTCTTCATTTCCACTTGGTTGGTTTTCAGTGTTTCTATATCTTTACTTATGGTGCTGATGTCCTTACTCATGCTGTTGAGCTTCCTCAAGATCATGGCTCTGAACTCTACCTCTGATAATTTGCTTAACTGCATTTCATTTGTCTCATTTTTGATAGAGTTTTTGTTCCTTCATTTGGGATTTGTTTCTTTGTTTCACCATTTTGGCTATCTCATCTCAGTGGGTTTTGGAGCCTGCAAAATTTTCCCTGTGGGTGTTGGTGTTCTGCTGTTTGTGGCTCCCTCTACTGTGTTTGGATGAGCCTGGGTGGGCCCACGTTAAACACCACTGTCAAATCTTACTTTTCTAGGTAGATTTGCAAGCCCAGGAAAGGTTCAGTTATCCTCTAGCTTTTTCCTGGAGGCTAGTAGTCTCAGTCACTCAGTGCCTTGTAATGTAGCCCTGGTGTTCTGCATAAGAGGATTTCCAGAGGGTGGGATAGATGCTAGTTATTAATGAGCCTCAGCTTGCATTTCTTTGCCTCACCTGGGAAAGGCTGAATCTCTGAGGGAGGGGGGGCTGCTTCTTTTCCCAACAGCTCTGGGAAGGGGCACACTGGCCATCGTCCTTTGTTGTCACAACTCGGCAAAAACTGTGAGTGCCCTCTAAATCTCAGGTGTCCCCACAGAGTTCCAGCCCAGTCTGCTCTCCCTCTGCCATAGCCTCCTGGTGAGTGGCTGTGGCTGTTTTAGAGCTCTGTTCTGGCTCTCTGTGGAGTAGGCTTGGTCTTCATCCCCAAGAGCGTTGCTCACAACTAAGACTGCTGCTGTCCTTGGGCTCCTAGCCCGTCACTCTCTTGTGCCTCCACAGATCCTACCAGTGTCCCTGGTTATATGGTCCTGTCCTGCTTCCTTTCTGTTGCTTTTTTTTTTTGAGGATTTGTCTTTATTTTAGTTGTAATTCCCATTGGTCCTGGGAGATCATCTGTGTAGCTTCCATTCACTCCGCCTCCATTTTTACATCCTCTATCCTATCTTGTGTGCAGCTGGGTCACACAGTACTCTCTGGTGTTTCAGTACCCCACAGTTCCCATGGGTAACTGGATGGCACAGTCCCTGCAGGGTCACACAGGCCTCTCTGGTGCTTCAGCACCCCAAAGATCCTATGGGTAACTGGGTGGCACAGTCCCTGCTGGGTCGCGCAGGCCTCTCTGGTGCTTCAGCACCCCACACATCTCATGGGCAACTGGATTGCACAGATCCTGCTAGTTTGCATAGGCCTCTCTGGTGCACCTGCACCCTGAAGGTCCCACGGGCAGGCAGCTGGAGTGCACCAGTTCCCCTTGGGCTCTGGCTTCACACTCCTCTTGTGAGCTGCTGGACCTAACAGGCTTCTCTGGTGCCCCAGCACTCCACAGGAACCATGGGCAGCTGGATCACACCGGTCCCTCTCGGGCTTCAGTTTCCCACTGCTCTTGTGAGGTGCTGGACCACACATGTCTCTGTGAAGCCCCAGGTCCAGCTGGTGGTGGCTGGGAGTGCTGCTGCCCCGTGGAGCTCAACTCCTGCTCAGCTTTTCCTGTAGTTTTTGGGGATGTGTCTCAGCTGCTGGTCTGTTCTTGTTTCCTGGGGATGGATGTCTGCTCCCCAGCCTCTGTTTCTGGGGGTATACTTGGATTCTGATTGGGGTGCTACTATGGGGGATGGTGCTGGGCTCCCGGCTGTCCAAGGCTTCCGCAACCAGTCCCTTGAGAGTTCCACTACTGTGCACTGGTCTGTCTTGACACAGAGTGTCCACTGGTCCGATGGTGCCAGGTGCATTCATAGGTTCAGTTTGCTGGGCCCTAGCTGCTCCCACTGCCTCCTCCCAGGGAAGACCCGGGATCTTCCAAAATGGTGAGACCTCCCTGCGGCACAGGGAGAAGGGCCCTGAAGGGCCACTCACTGCGGTAGCCGGCTGCTCCTGTTCACAGCACAGGAACCTTCTGCTCCATGTCTCTGCACTGCAGGAGTCTGGTCATCCACCTTCACATCCACTTACACTCTCTCACACACTAGCTCACTCACACACTTACCCTTCGTCCAGTACTGCCTGCTGCCATCTTCCCTGTGACTATTTTCTTTAGAGTAGCACACATGCTGGATAAAAGAATAGATACTTCTTTGAAGACTTTTGAGACAGCACAAACAATTGTCAAACATTTATAACAATTGATCAAAAGTGCTAATATGAATATACTAGATACGTAAAAAAAACTTGGGCCCTGGTCCCTGTGTCTCCGTTGGTTGAGCATCCTCCCTGCAGGGAGAGGTTGCGCTTGTTGCATTCCTGGTGAGGACCCATATCCAGGTTAATGGTTCCATCCCTGGTCAGGGCGGGTGGGAGAGGCAACTGATCAATATTTCTCTCTCACACCAATGTTTCTCTCTCTCTCTCTCTCTCTCTCTAAAAAAAATCAATAAAATATTTTGTTAAAGAATTTGGAAATGCTATTTCCTATGTCTGTTAACAGTTAAATATGTAGTGGAGGTCCTTCTGTTATTCATCTGTTCTCTGGTGAATAATTCCCACACCTCTCCCTCTTGTTAATTATGTAGGTATTTTTAAAGATTTTTATTGCAGGAATTTTCAAACATACATAAAAGTAGAAGGAATTGGCTTGGTCTGTGTGGTTCAGTGGATTGAGCCTGTCCCATGGACTGAGGGCATTTGCAGGGATTTCTAGCTTGATCCCCAGTAAGGGGTGTACAGGAGGCAGCGGGTTGATGTTTCTCTCTCACATGGATGTTCCTATCTCTCCCTTCCTCTCTCTCTAAAAAATCAGTGAAAACATTGAAAATAAGTAAAATAAAATACAACATAGGAAGTGTAAAATGAAACATATTTGCCAAGCTGTATAACTTTTTTGCAGAATAATCCTGTGGTTTTTTTTATTAACTATGGCTATTTTCCTGAACAAGCTAAATAAGGTAATATAAGAATGCTGGAAAAATTGTTCTGTGACAATCTGTAGTATCCCTGGTATCTTACATATATAGAATGAATATTTTATATTGACTTAATGGATAAAATTTTATTATAAAAAATTGTAATAGTACAACCCATTGACATTTGGGAACGTATGTGGATTTTAATTCACTATGATGAGAGCCCTTTGCCTATTAGTGGTAACTTTGTTATGGAGAATATGATGGTCGTATGGTTAGTGAGGGTTCTGAATTCTTTTTTTTTTCCTTTTTTCTATATACAGGCGGGCACCCTCAAGTTTCTGTGAGGTGGCCACGGGTTGAGGTGGGACGTGCACTCACAGGAATGTAAGTCACACTTCTTCCCCAAGCACCACCTGGCAGTGTCCTCTCCCTGGGGCTGTTACAGGTGGGAGGCACTTTTTGCCTAAAGTTGCAGGATCTCAATCCTGGAATGAGACAGCGGCTCTGCTTGGGGAGAGTCCATTAACACAGAGGACTAGCTGAGCCACCCTCGTGGTCAGAGGGCGGGCTCAGTTCTGAGGTGACCATTAACTGCTGACCTCCGCCCACTTTGCCTCCCCTCCTTCATGCCCACTGCCTGAGCCTCTGCCCTGCCCTGGCACCGCGGTGTTGGCCTCAGGGACTTGCGGACTCTGCCCCACACACTTAGTTGTTCTCCTGAGGCCGCTCTTCGCTCTTTGGGCTACAAGCTTAGGTAAGACTCCCAGGAAGACCACTTCACATAACTTCCCTGGCAGGGCTACCTGTCCTCGTCTGGGGGACAGCTCATTCTAAGGTGGGGAAGTGTGACCAAGTAGTGTGTGAAGCTTTACCATCCTCCCAGAAATTACTTTCTTTGGGGGAGAGCGGACCACCTCATGGGTTGAAAAGCCGACTTGTTTGTGGCCATGAGGGACACTAGGGAGGAAGGAAGGATGGAGCCTAGAACAGCTAGCTGTTAAATTAGTGCAAATGTTCCTGCGCTCAACTTATTTACTTGGTTTCTCGCAAGGCATAGCCAATACCCAGTTTATATTAGATGTTCATTCCCAGTTTCCCCTGCATCAATCTATAATCTGATTTCAGTTACTTGGTATTTATAAGTAATCTCAAAGATCCGCTTTTGTTTTTGTTTTTGTTTTCTGGTCACTTATTTAAATATTATTGTTGATACAGATGATTCTCCTCTTTTACCCCATTAACACCCTCCTCCCCATCCACCCCACCCCATCCCTGCTTTGTTGTCCATGCCTTTTGTTTATGTGTACATGCATGTAAGTTCTGTGGTTTATCTCTTTCCTTCCCCCACAACCCTCTCTTCTGAGGGTTGTCTGTCTGTACCCTACTTCCACGTCTCTGGGTCTACCCTATTCCTCAGACTGGTATAGTGAGGAATAAGTGAGATCATGTGGTATTGGTCTTTTTCTGCTTGGCTTGTTTTGCTTAGATCCTCACAACACTCTCTTCTGAGGGTTGTCTGTCTGTGCCCTACTTCCATGTCTCTGGGTCTACCCTATTCCTCAGCCTGTTATGTTCATTATATTCCACAAATAAGTGAGATCATGTGATATTTGTCTTTCTCTGCTTGGCTTATTTCACTTAGGATAATACTTTCCAGGTCCCTCCATGTCGCCTCTAAAGATAAGAGATCTTTCTTTCTTACAGCTGCATAGTAGCCCATTCTGTATATGTACCACAGCTTTCTTATCCATTTATCTACTGATAACCACTTGGGCTGTTTCCAGATCTTAGTTATTGTAAATAGTGCTGCTATGAACATGTGGGTATACATATTCTTTCTGATTGGTGTTTCAGGCTTCTTAGGGTATATTCCTAGAAGTGGGATCACTGGGTCAAAAGACAGTTTACTTTTTAATTTTTTGAGGTAATAGCATATTGTTTTCCATAGTGGCTGCACCAGTCTGCATTCCCACCAGCAGTGTACTAGAGTCCCCTTTTCTCCACACACTCGCCAACACTTGGTCGATGATTTGCTGAAGGCAGCTATTTTGACAGGTGTGAGGTGACACCTCAATGTTGTTTTAATTTGCATTTCTCTGATGATTAGTGATATTGAGCATTTCTTCATATGTCTCTTGGCCATTTGCATGTCCTGTTTGAAGAGGTGTCTATTTAGCTCCTCTGCCCATTTTTTAATTGGTTTCTTTGTCTTCCTTTTGTTGAGTTGTATGAGTACTCTACATACTTTGGAAATTAACCCCTTATCTGATGTATCATTGCTAGTGATGCTGTCCCATACAGTGGGTTGCTTTTCCATTTTAATGGTTTTTTCTTTTGCTGTGCAGACACTTTTGAGTTCGATGTAGTCCCATGTGTTCATTTTCTTCTTTCTTTCTGTTGCCTTAGGTGATGTATCAGTGAAAATTCTGCTACGTATGATGTCCGAAATTTTGTTGCGTACATTTTCCTATAGAATTGTTATGGATTCACAGGTCACATTTAAGTCTTTAATTCATTTTGAGTTTATTCTTGTGTATTGTTTAAGTTGATGGTCTAGTTTCATTTTTTTGCATGTTGCTGTTTAATTTTCCCAACACCATTTATTAAACAGGCTGTCTTTACTCCATTGTATGCTCTTGCCTCCTTTGTCTAATATTAATTGAGCATAATAATTTGGGTCCATTTCTGGGTTCTCTGTTCTGTTCCACTGGTCTATATGCCTATTCTTGTGCCAGTACCAGGCTGTTTTGATTACAGTGGCTTTGTAGTATAACCTGATATCTGGTATTGTGATTCCACCTACTTTGTCCTTCATTTTTAATATTGCTGTGGTTATTCGGGTCATTTTTGGTTGCATGGGAACTTATGAAATATTTGTTCTAGTTCTGTGAAATATGTCATTAGTATTTTGATGGGGATTGCATTGAATCTACAGATTGCTTTTGGTAATATGGACATTTTAATGATGTTAATTCTTCCAATTCATGAACAAGGTATGTGTTTCCACATTTTTATATCTTCCTCTATTTCTGTTTTCAATGTCCTGTAGTTGTCTGTGAATAGGTCTTTTACTTCTTTGGTTAAGTTTATTCCTATATATCTTAACTTTTTGGCCATGATGGTAGATGGCATTGTTTTTTCAGTTTCTCTTTAAGTTTATCGTTGGTGTATAAGAATTTCGTCAATTTCTTGATATTAATTTTGTATCCTGCTACTTTGCCAAATTCATTTATTAAGTCTAGTAGATTTTTGATGGAGTCTTTAGGATTTTTCTTTTTTTAAATGTATAATATTATGTCATCTGCAAATAATGACAGTTTCACTTTCTCTTTTGCAATTTGGATCCCTTTTATTTTTTCTTCACGTTTGATTGCTGTAGGTAAGGCTGCCAATTATATGTTAAATAAGAGTGGTGAAAGTGGGATCCCTGTCTTGTTTCTATCCTTAAGGAAAATGCTTTTAGTTACTGCCCATTAAGTATGATGTTGGCTATAGGTCTTTCATATATGGACTTTATTATGTCGAGATATGATCCCTCTATTCCAAGACTGCTTAATTTTTTTTTTTATCAGAAATAGATGCTGGATTTTGTCAAATGCTTTTTTTAGCATGCATTGATTTGATCATGTGGTTTTCATACTTCATTTTATTTATGTGTTGTAGCACATATTTTGATTTGCGAATATTGTACCCTCCTTGTATCCCTGGGATGAATCCGTCTTGGTTATGGAGAAGAATATTTTTGGATGTATTGCTGGATTTGATTTGCTAGTATTTTGTTCAGGATTTTGGCATCTATGTTTATCAGGGATTTGGCCTGTAGTTTTCTTTGTAGTGTCTTTTTCTGGTTTTCAATTTGAATTATGGTGGCCTCATAAAACAAGTTGGAAAGTCTTCCTTCTTCTTGAATTTTTTGAAATAATTTAAATGTTCAGTTAAACTTTCCTATGAAGCCATCTGGGCCTGGTCTATTGTTTGCTGAGATAGTCTTGATTACATCTTTAATTTCCTTAGTTGTTATGGGTCTGTTCTAGTTTTCTATCTCTTCCCGATCCAGTTTTGGGAGACTGTGTGTTTCTAGAAATTTGCCAATTATTCCTAGATTGTTGAATTTGTTGGCATATAATTGTTCATAGTATTTGTTAATTATTTTATTTTATTTTATTTTATTTTATTTTATTTTTTTATTTCTGTGGTGTTAGTTGTTACTTCAACTCTTTCATTTCTGATTTTGTGTATTTGGGTTCTCTCTGTTTCTTGCTGAGTCTAGCTAAGGGTCCATCAATCTTGTTTATCTTTTTGAAAATCAGCTCTTTATTTTATTGATCTTTTGAATTGCTTTTTGGTCCCTATGTCATTTATTTCTGCTCTGATATTTACTATTTCCTTCCTTTTACTTGCTGTGGGGTTTTCTTTCTGTTTGCTTTCTAGTTTTTAAGTTGGGCAGTTAGATAATCTATTAGAGATGTCTGATGTTTCTTTATGTAGGCCTGTAGTGCTATGAACTTCCCTCTCAGAACTGCTTTCAGTGCATCTCATAGATGTTATGTTGTTGTGTGTTCATTTTCATTGGTTTCCACGAAGTTTTTAATTTCTTCTTTGATCTTCTCGGTAGCCAATATGTCGTTTAATAACATGCTATTTAGCCTTCATGTGCTCCAATGTCTTTTCATGTTCTTGTTGCAATTGATTTCTACTTGCATGCCATTGTGATCTGAGAAGATGCTTGATATGTTTCAATCTTCTTGAAGTTGGAGAGACATAGTTTGTGTACTAACATGTGGTCTATCTTTGAGAATATCCTATGTGCCGTTGAGAAGATTGCAAATTCTGTAGTTTTGGGGTGTAATTCTCTATAGATATCTAATAAATCCATTTGGTCTAGTGCTTTATTTAGGGTCTGTGTTTCCTTGCTCATTTTTTATCTAGAGGATCTGTCCAGTGATGTCAGCGGGGTTTTGAAGTCCCCTGCTATGATTTTATTGCTGTCGATTTCTCCTTGGAAGTCCTCCAGAAGATTTTCAATATATTTTGGTGCTCCTATATTTGGTGCATATATGTTTATTAAGGTTATATCTTCCTGTTGGATTAAGCCTTTCAATATTATGTAGTGGCCTCTTTTGTCTCTTGTTATGGCCTTCATTTTGAAATCAATTTTATCAGATATGAGTTTTGATACTCCAGCTTTTAGTTCCTTTTTGTTTCCTTGGAAGTTTTTTTTTCCATCCCGTCACTTTCAAATTATGTGAGTCTTTTTTTGTTTGGTTGGTCTCTTGTAAACAACACACAGATGAGCATTACTTTCTTATCCAATCAGCTACTCTATGTCTTTTTGGAGGAGCATTCAATCCATTTACATTTCAGATGATTATTGATATGTACTTATTTCTTGCCTTTTTGTTTAGTGTGGTTCCATAATTCTTCCCATTTCTCCTGGTAATTACAGCAGTCCTTTTAACATTTCTTGCAGTGCTGGTTTGGTGCTAATGTATTCCCTTATCCTCTTTTTGTCTGGGAAGCCCTTTATTTGACCTATTTTTAATGACAGCCATGCTGGGTAGAGTAGTCTTGGATTCAAATCCTTGTTTTTCATGATCTTGATTACTTCATGCCATTCCCTTCTGGCCTGTAGTGTCTCATGTGAGAAGTC
The DNA here is from genome assembly GCF_014108415.1 of Molossus molossus. NCBI lineage: Eukaryota > Metazoa > Chordata > Mammalia > Chiroptera > Molossidae > Molossus > Molossus molossus. The sequence goes on along the minus strand of NW_023425344.1, from coordinate 135,232,841 downwards.
CGCTGAGAGCCTATTGGGGTATCTTTTGTAGATAACCAGTTGCTTCTCTCTGGCTTCTTTTAGGATTCTCTCTCTGTCTTTAATATTTGGCAGTTTGATTACTATGTGTCTTAGTGTGGGCCTCTTTGGGTTCTTCTTAGTTGGGGCTCTCTGTGCTTCGTGAACTTCAATGCCTTCTTCCTTCACCAAATTAGGAAAGTTTTTTGTCATTATTGCTTTGAATATATTCTCTAACACTTGTTCATTGTCTTCTTCTTCGGGGACTCCTATGATGCGAATATTATTCTGTTTCCAGTTGTCCCACAGTTCTCTTACGCTGTCTTCCTGTTTTTTTAATCATTTTTTCCATTTGGTTTTCATATTGGTTGATTTTTTCTAACCTGTTTTCTAATTCACTGTTTCAGTCCTCAGGTTCCTCTACTCTGCTTTTTAGATCTTCCAATGTGTTTTTCATTTCTGATATGTCTTTCTTCATTTGTTCTTGGTGGTTTTTAATTTCCAACTGGTTGATTTTTAACATTTCTATGTCTTTACTCATGGTGCTCATGTCCTTACACATGCTGTTGAGCTTCCCTAAGATCATGGCTCTGAATTCTAGTTCTGTTAACTTGCTTAACTGCACCTCATCTCATCTTCAGTAGAGTTCTCTTGTTCTTTCATTTGGCTTTTGTTTCTCTTTCTCACCATTCTGGCTATCACAGTGGGCTTTGGAGTCTGCCAAATTTTCCCTGTGGGTGTTGGTGTTCTGCTATTTGTGGCTCCCTCTCCTGGGTTTAGATGAGGCAGGAAGGACCCACTTTAAATACCACTGTCAAGTCTTAACTTTCCTTGTTAAGAGTTGCTAGCCCAGGGAATGGTAGTTATTCTCTAGCTTTTTTGCCTGGAGTCTATTAGTAGTGGTCACCTGAAGAACCTTGGTTTCTGAGTTGACTGAAAAACTCCCTCAGGTGCTCAGTGTAAGAGGATTTCCCAAGGGTGGGGCAGATGCTGGTTGTTAATGGACCTCAACAGTAGTAACTGTTTGTTATGGAGCATATGATGGTCATATGGTTAGTGAGGGTTCTGAATTCTTTTTTTGTCTTTTCTTTTTTCTTTTTTCTATATGCAGGCGGCCACCCTCAAGTTTCTGCGAGGTGGCCACTGGTTTGTGTGGGCCCTCCTCCCGTCGCCCAGGCATCCTGGCCACCTGCCCATTTGGCCTGCTTTCTGTACTCACACCCGAGCCACTGAGCTGCCCTCCCACAGCCACTGTGCTTCTCTTGGCAGTTCCCTACCCTGCCGGCCTCCCTTCTGTGGGACATACCTGGCAGAGAAAAGACACCGTGCAGGAAACTAAGTCAAACTTCTTTCCCAAACACCGCCTGGCAGTGTCCTAGCCCTGGGGCTGTTACTGTTGGGAGGCACTTTTCCCCTAAAGATTTAGGATCTCAATCCCAGGGTGAGATGGAGGCTCTGCCTCAGGGAGAGTCAGTGCACACAAAGCACTAGCCCGGCTGCCCTCATGGTCAGAGGGCTGGCTTGGTCCTAAGGCGACCACTAACTGCTGACCTCCGCCCACTTCGCCTCCCCTCCTCCATGCCCACTGCCTGAGCCTCTGCCCGGGCACCACGGTGCTGTCCTCCGGGGCTTGCGGACTCTGTCCCACCCGCTCTGCTGTTCTCCTGAGGCTGTTCTTCCTTCTTCTGCTCTTCGTTCTTCGGGCTGCAAGCTTGGGTAAGACCCCCAGGAAGACCACTTCACATAACTTCCCTGGCAGGGCTACCTGTCCCCATCTTGGGGACAGCTCATTCTGAGGTGGGCAAGTGTGAGCAAGTAGTGTGTGAGGCTTTACCACCCTCCCAGAAATTACTTTCTTTGGGGGAGCGCTGGCCACCTCATAGGTTAAAAAGCCGACTTGTTAGTGGCCATGAGGGACACTAGAAAGGAAGGGAGGATGGAGCCTAGAGCAGCTAGCTGTTGAATTAGTGCAAATGTTCCTGTGCTTTACCTATTGACTTGGTTTCTCGCAAGGCATAGCATGATACCCAATTTATATTAGATGTTCATTCCCAGTTTTCCCTGCATAAATCTATAATCTGATTTTAGTACCTTTTTATTTATAAGTAACCTCATAGATTCATTTTTCTTTTTATTTTTGTTTTCTGGTCTCTTATTTAAATTTTATTGTTGTTATAGATGATTCTTCTTTTTTACCCCATTAACACCCTCTTCCCCCTCCACCCCACCAAATCCCCAGCTTTATTGTCCATGTCCATTGGTTATGCGTACATGCATGTAAGTTCTGTGGTTTATCTCTTCCCTTCACACACCACCCTCTATTCTGAGGGTTGTCTTTCTGTACCCTACTTCCATGTCTCTGGGTCTACCCCATTCCTCAGACTGTTATGTTCATTATATTCCACAAATAAGTGAGATCATGTGGTATTGGTCTTTTTCTGCTTGGCTTGTTTCTCTTAGGATAATGCTTTCTAGGTCCCTGCATGTCATCTCAAAGGCAAGAGATCTTTCTTTCTTACAACTGCACAGTACCCCATTCTGTATATGTCCCACAGCTTTTTCATCTATTCGTCTACTGATGGACATGTGGGCTCTTTCCAGACCATAATTATTGTAAATAGTGCTGCTATGAACATGGGGGAATACATATTCTTTCTGATTGGTGTTTCAGGCTTCTTAGGGTATATTCCTAGAAGTGGGATCACTGGGTCAAATGTGAGTTTAATTCTTAATTTTTTGAAGTAACACCATATTGTTTTCCATAGTGGCTACACCAGTCTGCATTCCCACCAGCAGTGTACTAGAGTCCCCTTTTCTCCACAAACTTGCCTACATTTGGTTGATGATTTGTTGATGGCAGCTATTCTGACAGCTGTGAGGTGACACCTCATTGTTGTTTTAATTTGCATCTCTCTGATGATTAGTGATATTGCGCATTTCGTCATATGTTTCTTGGCCATTTGCATGTCCTGTTTGAAGCGTTGTCTATTTAGCTCCTCTGCCCATTTTCTATTTGGGTTCTTTGTCTTCCTTTTGTTGAGTTGTATGATTACTTTATATATTTTGGAAATTAACCTGTTATCTGATGTTTCATTGACAGTGATGCTGTCCCATACAGTGGGTTGCCTTTCCATTTTGATGGTTGTCTCTTTTGCTGTGCAGAAGCTTTTGAGTTTGATGTAGCCTCATGTGTTCATTTTCTTTTCTTTCTGTCGCCTTGGTGATGTATCAGTGAAAATTCTGCTGCGTATGATGTCTAAAATTTTGTTGCCTACATTTTCTTCTAGAGTTGTTATGGATTCATGGGTTATATTTAAGTCTTTTATGCATTTTGAGCTTATTTTTGTGTATGGTATAAGTTGATGGTCTAGTTTCATTTTTTTGCATGTTGCTGTTTAATTTTCCCAACATCATTTATTATTATTATTATTATTATTATTTTTATCCTCACCTGAGCATATTTTTCCATTTTTTTTTCAGATAGAGTGGGAGGGAGAGAGAGGAAGGGAGAGAGAGAGAGAAACATCGACATGAAGGGACACATCGAGTGGCTGCCACCGGCACGACCAACCAGGGCCGGGGACAAACTGCAACCGAAGTACGTGCCCTTAGCGGGAACCGAACCTGAGTCTCTCCGGACCACAGGCCGACGCTCTAACCGCTGAGCCAAACTGGCCAGGGCTGTTTAATTTTCCCAACATCATTTATTAAACAGGCTGTCTTTACTCCATTGTATCATCTTCCCTCCTTTGTCAAATATTAATTGAGCGTAATGTCTGAGTCCATTTCTAGGTTCTCTGTTCTGTTCCACTGGTCCATATACCTGTTTTTGTGCCAGTACCAGGCCTTTTTGATTACACTGGCTTTGTAGTAAAACCTGATATGTGGTATTGTGATTCCACCTACTTTGTCCTTCTTTTTCAATATTGCTGTGGCTATTTGAGTCATTTTTGGTAGCATGGGAACTTTTGAAATGTTTGTTCTAGTTCTGTGAAATATATCGTTAGTATTTTGATGGGGATTGCATTGAATCCACAGATTGCTTTTGGTAATATGGACATTTTAATGATGTTAATTCTTCCAATTCATGAACAAGGTATGTGCTTCCACTTTTTTATATCTTCCTCTTTTTCTGTTTTCAATGTCCTGTAGTTTTCTGTGAATATGTCTTTTACTTCTTTGATTAAGTTTATTCCTATACATCTTAACTTTTGCTATGATGGTAGATGGGATTGTTTTTTCAGTTTCTCTTTGAATTCATCATTGGTGTATAAGAATTCCGTTAATTTCTTGATATTAATTTTGTATCTTTCTACTTTGCCAAATTCATTTATTAAGTCTAGTAGATTTTTGATGGAGTCTTTAGGGTTATTTTTTATGTATAATATCATGTCATCTGCAAATAATGACAGTTTCACTTTCTCTTTTGCAATTTGGATCCCTTTATTTTTTCTTCATGTTTGATTGCTGTGGGTAAAACTGCCAGTTATATGTTAAATAATGGTGGTGAAAGTGGGCATCCCTGTCTTGTTTCTGTTCTTAAGGGAAATGCTTTTAGTTACTGCCCATGAAGTATGATGTTGGCTATAGGTCTTTCATATATGGCCTTTATTATGTCGAGATATGAACCCTCTACTCCAAAATTGCTTAGTGTTTTTATCAGAAATGGATGCTGGATTTTGTCAAATGCTTTTTCAGCATCCATTGATATGATCATGTCATTTTTATTCTTCATTTTATTTATGTGGTGTATCACATATTTTGATTTGTAAATATTGTACCATCCTTGTATCCCTGGGATGAATCCCACTTCGTTATGGTGAATATTTTTTTGATGTATTGCTGGATTCGATTAGCTAGTATTTTGTTCAGGATTTTGGCATCTATGTTCATCAGGGATTTGGCCTGTAGTTTTCTTTATGTGTCTTTTCTGGTTTTAGAATTGGAATTATGCTGGCCTCATAAAACAAATTTGGAAGTCTTCCTTCTTCTTAAATTTTTTGAAATAGTTTGAGAAAAATGGGTATTAATTCTTCTTTGAATGTTCAGTTAAACTTTCCCAGGAAGCCATCTGAGCCTGGGCTATTGTTTTCTGGGATAGTCTTGATTACATCTTTAATTTCCTTAGTTGTTATTGGTCTGTTCTAGCTTTCTATCTCTTCCCGAACCAGTTTTGGAAGACTGTGTGTTTCTAGAAATTTGTCCATTTTTCCTAGATTGTTGAATTTGTTGGCATATAATTGATTTTTCATAGTTCTTGATAATGATCTTTTTGTGTGTGTGTGTGTGGTGTCAGTTGTTATTTCTCCTCTTTCATTTCTAATTTTGTGTATTTGGGTTCTCTCTGTTTCTTGATGTGTCTAGCTATGTGTCCATCAATCTTGTTTATCTTTTTGGAAACCAGCTCTTTGCTTTATTGATCTTTTGAATTGTTTTTTGGTCCCTATGTCATTTATTTTTGCTCCGATATTTACTATTTCCTTTCTTCTACTTGCTGTGGGGTTTTCTTTCTGTTTGCTTTCTAGTTCTTTAAGTTGTGAGGTTAGATAATCTATTAGAGATTTCTCTTGTTTCTTGAGGTAGGCCTGTAGTGCTATGAACTTCCCTCTCAGAACTGCTTTCACTGCATCTCATAGATGTTGTGTTGTTGTGTGTCCATTTTCATTGGTTTCCAGGAATTTTTTAATTTCTTCTTTGATCTTCTCCGTAGCCCATTTATTGTTTAATAACATGCTATTTAGCCTTCATGTGCTCCAATGTCTTTTCAGGTTCTTGTTGCAATTGATTTCTCGTTGCATGCCATTGTGATCTGAGAAGATGCTTGATATGTTTCAATCTTCTTGAAGTTGGAGAGGCATAGTTTGTGTCCTAACATGTGGTCTATCTTTGAGAATATCCCATGTGCAGTTGAGAAGATTGGGAATTCTGTAGTTTTGGGGTGTAATTCTCTGTAGATATCTATTAAATCTATTTGGTCTAGTCCTTCATTTAGAGTCTGTGTGTTCTTGCTAATTTTTTGTCTAGAGGACCTATCCATTTATGTCATCGGGGTGTTGACGTCCCCTGCTATGATTGTATTGCTATCGATTTCTTCTTTGAAGTCCTCCGGAGGATTTTTAATATATTTTTGTGCTCCTATATTGGGTGCATATATGTTTACCACGGTTATGTCTTCCTGTTGGATAGATCCTTTTAAAATTATGTACTGGCCTTCTTTATCTTTAGTTATGGCCTTTATTTTGAAAAATCTACTTGATCAGATATGAATATGAATATCATAACTATTATTAACATCATTGTTTTAAGCCTGCCAAATAGATTGTACTTAACCTAACTTCTAGCTGACTTTGAAGTACAATATGTTAGACTAAGGATAAAAGAGCAAATTCTTCATTTAAATCTTTACCTACTTCATATTAGTGACTTCTGCATAGTCTTTATCTGTTAGAGGAGTTTAAGTTAGCAACTTCTTTTATGTAATACCCAAATGTTTGACAAGTCTTCCTTTTAGTCCTTTCATTTTAGCCTTGGAGGTAATTTACACAGGTGAACACTTCAGCATGCAAATGGCAGTTTCTACACAGACAAACAGGATATTAACTTGCTATATGAAATTAGCAGGTTAAATAGCTTAGAGTTCTGATGGTGAAAGTCTTCCTGTGCTATATATGAACAGCTGTCACACTTGCTGTAAATGATGGGACTGCGAATAGAGTCAAACTTCTTCAGGAAAGTATTGATGTCTTTTTCAAGATAACCATGGGTGGACTGCAGAAGAATATGCTTTTGTTAGTTCTTTTAATTTGTAAGCATTTCATTAAAATGCTAGTTGTCATTAAACTGAGGTGTAAAACAATTTAATTCTTGCTTCTTATTTAACAGATGAGATTTTATAGTCTGGGTCAGGCAGTTTGGATTGGCAGTGAGTTAATCTGTGTCATCGACCAAAAATCGAGCAAGGGCTAGGCTAGTTAAAAGTATCAATGGGCCTGATTCTTTATCTCAGATCTTTTAAGATCTTTATCATTAGGGATTCACACTTTATCCATTTCATTCTAAGCACAACCCCTATGCATGGGGTACAAATAAAGTCATATCTCTGATTTTTCTAACTAGTTATTTGGGATCTTGAAGTCTTCAATTGAGCAGAAAAATCTGTACTTTCTGGGAACTATCTTCTGTATTCTCCCCCTTAAGTTTTTCAAGAACCTAAAGGGTTTCCTGTGTCCAAGGGAGACAATCCTCTTTCACAAATCAGATAGAGAGGTAAAAAAGGATACTCTATGTTAGGCTTTGAGCATCTTTTTGGGGATTTTTGGCCAGCAGGTGTTAGTTAGAACCATTCCAAGCTGTCAGAGAGATTCAATTAATGCTGCAGGTAAAGATCAGACTTTCCTTTCTTCTTTGTTACCAGATCTGTACCTCCAAGGCAACTGATTCAGGGAGATAGATTTAATTGACCTATGATGCTATAGTTAAAAAGTGGTTGACCCAAGATTTGACCCTCAACCTGCTTGTCTCCCAAATGCATTCTGTTGTCCCTCAACATACACTGATAAGTTCCTGTGTAGCACTGGAACTGAGGTAAAGACGCAAATCAGATCAACTCAGAAAGTCAATTCTACTTCTGTATTGATTCTGATTTAGAGTTTTCCTAGGAAGCCTAGTTAGTCCAAGCATTTGTCTTCATATACTTGACAATTGCAGCGACAACTAGTACCTTGTTTTTCCCATCAAAGATTTTAGGGCACAGCCCAGTTAGCTGTGACCACGGAACTAAAGGTTTTACCTAAGCAAAACCTAGACAGAGAAGTGTTTTTTAGGTATAATGATATCTACTTTTCAAATGAATCATTTACCTATAAGTAAAGAATATCTCTGTATAGGACATGAATTAATTAAATTCAGCATCTGTTTAGAGGATATTGCTAATTGATTTCTCAATAACTAACTTTCCAGTCTGGTTTTCCTTTCAGGCTAGTACCTTTGCCTAGTTGTATTGTTTTCTTTTTTCCCTAGAGTCCTTTTTCCATCTTCCATGACTTTTCTAGACTTTTTTTTTTTTTTTGGTGTTTCTCTCATTGTGTTATTATTTCCACTTCTGCCAGCTATGTATTCTTCATATTTCTATAGACAGAATGAAAGCCACCTAGAATTTAATGGGTTTGAGGAATCTTAGCAATTAATTAATCAAAACACTCTCTAGTACTTCAACCTGTGTTTAATATCCTGGCCCAGTCAGTGGTGGTTCACATGAAGAATCTGAAACTCGGATTAAAGTGACTCATTTGGACATAGTAAGTGGAGGAAAGGAAATCTAAACTCAGGTTTGTAAGCCTAATGCTTTTCCTTTTTTCTCATCCTGTATGTGAGTGTTTTAATAATAGAAAAATGAGGAGTGGGCCTCATGAACACAGTGGGGAGGATAAGAATGGATTTAGCAGGGGAATCCCAAAGTTTCAAGAGGAATAACACTGGGTTGGGCTAGGAGTGAGAGTTATAGAAAAATATCAGAATATTGGGGCTTATGACAAGTTAAAAATAAATTCTAAAGAAGGAAGAAGGAAGATCACAGGATGTTGGGAGTTGTCTAGAAAGGCAGGTTAAAATAAGGATCTCAAGGGAGTACTGAAGAGGTTGCTGCTCTTTTGTTTATTTGTTCAATTGGAAGAACTAGCAAACGTCTAAATTTCTGTAGAAAGATGTTAAAAGAATTTGAGCCACTGGAAAGATTTTTTTTATAGGAAACATGTCTGTGGTATCATCTATCTGAACCACAACTTTCAGAGTAGGACTTAGATCTTCTCGAGTCCTAGGGGACTGAAGATTGCTGAACTCCATAGATCTATGGCCCAAGGCAGGTGGCTCCTCAACTCTACCTCTTTTCCCAGTTAGGTGATGACCTTCCCACGTATAGGAGACTCTGAGCTGTCGAATTAGGATGGGAGTTGGATAGTTGGTAACATGCCTATTTTGGAGTGGATGACTGAGACTTCATGTAGCTTGTTTTCCAGAAGCAGGGAAATAGAGAGTTCCTACTTTTGGTCATTTGAGCACATCCTTGTTTCAGGAGTCTGTGTCTTTATAAGCTGAGGATCCACTGGTCGGACACTGATCTGGAAGTGGGAATGCGAACAGCATATACGTTTGTTCTTTGACGTTTGAACATTTAACTTTCAACCATTTTAGGCAACTTTCTGTATAGCTTTAGGGTAAAAGGAAGGAATTGATTCACCTTAGTAAGTGATTTCCTTGCTAAAGAACTAGACTGCCATAGATTAGTTTTTGAAGAAGGGACAGATGATGGGGCAAGAACAGTGTCTCTTTCTCCCTTGATTTATTTAGATTACCAGAGTTGTTTCAGTTCAAGTAACAAATGTTATGGATTTTTACTTCAGCCTTTAGAAAGTTTTGTGAAAACAAGTTAATTTCAAGCTGTGCAGATATTTTGGCTGTCACTTTCTCATAGGAACTTAAAGTGTGATTTCATTAAATAGTTCACAGGTTGGGAGAAATAGAAGCGGAAATGGATAACTAAAAGTTTTTATTAAACAGAGGCCAAATTTTAATTATATCAAGAAATTTCATTTAATATGCAGTTGGCTGATCTTTTAATTAAATGTTTTGTTGCTTTATTAAAAAAATAAACTCACTCATTTTTGTTATATATCATTTTTTAAAAGGCTTACATCAAATGACAAAGGTTTCAAGGTAAAGTACTCTCTTGTGAAATTAATTTTTCTGCTCTTTCTTTAGTTTTGTGTAGCACTTACTCTTAAAATTTAGTACTGGTCTACCTGCCATTACTTTGTTTCTAACAGAAAATTTCTTTCTTTTATTGTATAATCTCTTTTATACAAACATGTGAGAATAAGTGAATCTGTAGAGACACATTTCGGATTAGTAGATGCCAGAAAGTGTGGTAGAAAGAATAGGGAATGACTACATCATGAGAATAGGGTTGCCTTTCAGGGTGATGAAATTTTTTGGGACTAGAGAGAGGTGATCATTGCACAGCTTTGTAAATGTACCAAACGCTACTAAATTTTTTACTTTAAAATGATTAATCTTATGTTGGTGAACTTTACTCACTGAAAAAAGAAAACACTCTCATAATAATCAATACATAAAATGATCAAACAGAGATCAGGCTACACATTTTTAAATAAACCAATTGGGCTCATTTAAAACATGTCATCTGGTGAAAATTTAGATGGTTAATTTGAGATTTATCTAGTTTCTTCAGGTAGGCTTATATTGCCATAAATTTTCCTCTTAGAACTGCTTTTGCTGTGTCCCATAGATTTTTTAAGTTGTCATGTTATCATTTTCATTTCACTCAAGATGTCTGTTAATGTCTTTCTTGATCTTACTGTAAACTCACTCATTATTTAGTAGCATGTTATTTAGCCTCCATGTGTTTGTGTGTTTTTCAGGTATTTTTTGTCATTGATTTCTAGTTTAATACCATTGTGGTTAGAGAAGATATGGAAAATTCTTTAAGTCTTTGTAATTTTATTCAGGCTTGTGTTATGGCCTAACGTGGTCTACCCTGAAAAATATTCTATATACACTTAAAAAAAGTGTATCCTGCAGTTTTGGGGTGTAATGCTCTGAAAATACCAAATACATTTTTTGAAATGCTCTGAAAATATCAAATACATTTTGCCAGGTATTAAACATATTTAAGTCTGTTGTTTATTTTTTTTGGAAGATTAATCTATTGATATCAATGCAGTAGTAAAATCCTTTACTATGATTGTTTCAATATTTGCTTTATATATTGGGGGTCCTATGTTGGGTGTATAAATGTTTACAAGGGATATTTTCTCTCATTGGATTGATCCTAATATTACTATGTAATGACATTCTTTTTCTCTTGGTTTAAAATTTTTTGTCTGATATAAATATTGCTATACTGACTTTTTTGGTTGTTTTTTTACATATGCACAAAATACTTTTTCATCCCTTTTTTTCCATCTGTGTGTATCTTTCATTCTGAGATGGGTCTTTTTTACACAGCACATGTAGGGGTCTTATTTTTTTATCCATTCATCTACCTATGCCTTTTGATTGAATCGTTTAGCTATTTACTTTTTAAATTTAAATCCTCACCCAAGGATATATACTTTTCCATATATATTCAGATAGAGTGTGAGGGAGATTGAGAAAAAGAGAGAAACATCAATCTAAGAGAGACACAGTGACTGGTTGCTTCCTGCAGGACCCGACCAGGGCCAGGGACCAAACCTCAACCAAGGTACGTGCCCTTGATCGGAATTGAACTCGGGACTCTTTGTGGGCTGATGCTCTAATTGCTGAGCAAAACCAGCCAGGGCATAAGCCATTTACTTGAAAAGTGATTATTGATGGGTACACACTTATGCCATTTTATTTTTTGTAATTTTGTTTTCTCTCCCCAACTTTTTCTTTTTCTTTTTCTTTATATAGAAGTCCCTTTACATTGATTGTAATACGTGTTTGTTGGTGATTGAACTCCTTTAGCTTGCCTTTCTGATAGCCCTGCTGGGTAGAGTAGTCTTGGTTGTAGGCTCTTCTTTTTCATCACTTTGGATATTTGTGCCAATCCCTTTCTGGCCTGAAATATTTCTGTTGCGAAAGCATCTGACAGTCTTAGAGGAGTTCCCTTACAGGAAACTATCTGTATTTCTCTTGCTTCTTTTGAGATTCCCTCTATGTTTTTAGTCTGTGCCACTGCAATGATAATGTAGGTCTCTTTGGGTTCATTTTGTTTGGGACTCTGTGCTGCTTTTATGTGTTTTTCCTCCTCACCAGGTTAGAAAACTTTTCAGCCATTCTTACTTCAAGTGAGTTTATAATTTTTTTGCTCTTTTGTTCTTCTTGTACCTTTATGATGTGGATGTTGCTGTGCTTCATGCTTGTCCCAGAAGTCCTTTAAACTGACACTCTTAACAACACAATTCTTTTCTCTTTTTGTTTCTTTAATTGGGTGTTTCCTAATACCTTGTTTTCTAAATCAATGATTTGATTCTCTGCTTCATCTAATCTGTTCTTGATTTCTTCTAGGGTATGCTTCAATTCATTTATTGTGTTCTTTACTTCTGACTCTTTTCTTAATAGGTTTTTTTACTTTTTCATGCCTGCTATCTATTTGATGAAATTCTCACTATGTTCCTTGCGCATCCTTATAACCATTCTCTTGAACTCTGTATCTCATAGATATCTTGCATCCTTTACATTTATTTCATTACTGGAGTTTTCTCCTGTATTTTTTACTTCAGGCATGTTTCTTTGTCTCCCTATTTTGGCTGCCTCATTGTATTTATTTCTGTGTGTTAGTAGATCTTCTATGCCTTCCAGTCTTTGTAGGATGGCTTTATGTAGTAGATATCATGTGAGGCTCAATGGCACAGTCTTTCTGATAACACACACAACAAGTCACTCGTGTATGTTATGTAAGTCATCCTTTTTTACAGGATGTAAGGTAGCATGGCAGGCAACATGAAGTCAGGATGGTGGGACTAATGCATTCTCCAGGCTGATGCCCTATCGACAGGAGTGCTCAACCCAGAAATGATGGCATCTGTGGGCAGTGTGGGAGATGGAATCAGCACAGGAGGGGACCTTGGATGCCGTCTATTCAGATCTTTCTCCAGAGACACACACAACAGTCTCTCCTTATAGGACTCCAGCCCATTCCTAACTACTCTTTTTTCATAGGCCAATAATGAGTGACGGGAATGAGATATGTGTGCTGGCCCTTTAAGAGGACTCCTGGATTTCTAGCAGACTCCTGTCTCTCCCTGGCAGACAGAAGCCCTGATCATTTTTGCAGAGAGATGTTATGTGGGTTTGCCTTCCTGGCTCTAGTGGTCCAGGCTGGGGTGCTCGACATGGGATTGAGACCCCACGCTTCTCTGGGGGGGACCTGTGCAACTATGATTCTCAACCACCACATGGGGATGTGGGGCCAGCCCATTTTTATCTCCACCCCTACTACCAGTGTAGCTGTGGCTTCTTCTATAAATCCTTGTTTATAAGACTTGTGTTTAGCTAGTCTTCAGTAGGTTATTCAGGTTGGTAGTAGTATTTCCAGTTTAGTCCTGGGAGGGAGGGTGTGTAACTTTCACCTCTGTTGCTCTATCTTGGATTCTCCCCCAATGCCCCAAACTTTTTTCAATGCACTGTAGGGGTTCACTGTTTAAGATACGATGAGGTGAAATATTTTAAGTGAGAAAGCCTTTATAACATTCAAATTTATTTACTAATTTATTTTTGGTAGATTTAACATCTAATAAATTGTTCAGTTCAAACAGTAACAAAATTAGGTTTGAGGGTACATGTTCTTGTTTTAGTTTAGACTAAGGCACGCTACTTTTCATGACTTAATTACAATCTAGTGTTTTGGGAGTAGCTGAACATAGACTAAGAATTCTAACAATTGAATTTTGATTATGTTCTAATTTTTCCTTGTCCATACTTGATTACTTAAGGATACAGATATTTCACAACATGCAGCCTGACAGAAAAGACACCTGAAAAGCAAAGCAAAGAAATTCAGCTTCCACTTGTGTATCTAGAAAAAATGTCTCAAGACTCAGAAATAAATAAGGAATGTGACTGAGATGATGTATCTACATATTCAGGACATCTTTCTGTGCAAACATCTGTGGAAGGATGGATCAAACAAGACAAATCAGAGCACAGGAAAAATGTACAACTTATTCCAAATGAGTTAAAGCAGTATTTTGGTGAAATCTGTGAAAGCTACAAAAGTACTGTTTGTCCTGGGGAAAAGACACTACATGATAACTCTAAAGAAGTAACAAGCTTAAGACAAATACCTTCTAATCTGACAAATAATACACCTGATTGTGAGGAAAAGATGCATTTGGAATGTCTGTCTCTGCAGGATTCCAAACAAAAAGAACCTGAACAAAAAGAACCTGCTCTGAGATATGTTTTTTCATCTAATTCAGACTCTGGGCCCTTGGATGATGCTTCCTGGTCATTTTCTAAGCTTTGTTTAAATTAAAAGAAATTACACTCTGAAAACAATCACAAACCAGACACTGAACACAATTTTAAACAAAAGGGGGAGACTTTTTATAAAGGTGAAGAAAAAAATGTAAGGAAGTCAGTTAAATTTGAAGTGAAAGAAGACCAAGAGTTTGATATGCAGATGACAAAAAATATGCACCAAGATACCACTAATTGGAAATCCGGCATCAGACATACATCTGAGCCCAGTGATTCACAAAGCCTTTTTGGTTTGGCGCTTGCCTACTGTGACCGAATAAAACACACAATTCAAATGAGCAGGTGGAATATCTCTGCCGTCACAAATACTCATACTCATAAGGAAACAAAGCCAAAACCAGCTTGTTGCAGAAGCTGTTATATGTAGACAGTCGCTGTGCTGGTACCTGTGAAAGCTTGGAAACTGAATTAGAAGATGCAAGTTCTTGTCCACCAGAGAGTGAGAGAACACCTCAGGTATATGTCAGTGAAGAATTACAGCAAGATATGCAGAGGTGTAAGAGTGACACAGACATGTTCAAAGAAGAGCTCCTGGCTTTGAAGAAGGAGAAAGTTCAAGTTCAAAAATAGGTAGAGAGTCACATGCTGCCACTCTTTGTTTTTTCTCTTTATCAATTTTCTCCTTTGTTCTGATTTTCCACTTCTAAAAAGAGTTTGCGTTGTAAAATGAGGTTGTCTAAATATGTAATTGTGTGTGTATAATAGATTATTTCTGTCATAGAAATGATAGAAATTTAGGAAAACATCATGTTTGTTTCTTATCTAATTTAATACTCTCTGTCTGTCTTCCCTGTTATCTGGGAAACTAACTATATACTATGTGACTTTCTGAATCGGAGAAAAGTATAAAGAAAAGTGCTTTAAAAATGTAATAAGCACTTGGATTTTTTTAAAGCCCATTGGCCAAATATCAGTTGCGTGCCATTAACAATAAAGTGGGAAGAAGCCATGACTGAGAGAAGGGATGGAAATAAATATCCCAGCTAAACTCTTTTATTGTTGTGCTTTAATGTGTGGTCTTCTAGGCTTTACTCAAAGCCTCGGAACTTAAAATCCCAACATGATCACTGAGATATTTCTATTTATGTATTTTATTTTTATTTTTAGTTAAAGTTTACATTCGATATTGTAGTAGTTTCATGTGTACAGCATAGAGGATCGATAATCATATACTTTACAAAGCAGTCCCCCTGGTATTTCAAGCACTCACCTGGCTCTACATGTAATTATTTAAATATTATTGAGATATTTTTTACAATAAACATATATACTTTCACATATACTTTTTATCACCACTTTAAAATGTTTTTGGTGAGTCAAACTTTTACATTACATTGTTTAATAAGTGTGGTATGGCTATAGAAAGGAACAAAATCTTATCATGTGAAACAGCATGGATGGACCTAAAGAGTATTTGCTAAATGAAATAACTCAGACAGACAAGATAAATACCATATGATTTCACTTATACGTAGCATGTAAAGAGCAAAATAGACAAAGTTAAAACAGACTCATAGACAACAGAGATCAGATTGATGGTTGCCAGAGGGAAGAAAGTTTAGGGGACTGGGGAAAGAAGGTCAAGGCATTAAGAAGTGCAAATGGGGAGTCACAAGATAGTCACGGGGATGTAAAGTACAACACAGGGAATATGGTCAATAGTACAGTAATAAATATATGTGATGCCAGGGGTTACTTGAGATATCAGGGGGATCACTTTGTAAAGTATATGAATGCCTAACCATTATACGGCACAGCGGAAATTAATATTAAATGTAAACTGTAACTGAAAATTTAGAAAAAATTTTTAAACATGGAATAACTTCCAAAAGCAAAAGCATTTTAAATTTTGACATGCATGATTCTTATCACATAGGTTGCACAAATTACTTGCAATAAAATCAGTAGTTATCTCTAAAGAAGAAAACTGAGTTTTTGAGTGCATTAACCCTTACAGAGAAAAATTGGAGTTTTTCTCCTTTAAAAGAAAAAGTGGATGAGCCCTTTCATTACCTAAAGCATTAAATTATTTTCCCAAAGTCATACTAAATTTATCTAATGGATGAATTTTCTGTTCATTTATCTGACTCAGCATTATAGAATGTACCATCGCTTTTGGTGCCATGAAATGCTGGTGATACATCTTTAGAACTTTGGACAGATCATTGGCTTTATTTTCATTATCTGTAAAAATGGGGCTGAAGTGAGCAATTACTTCTATATCTTCTAGCTATAAAATTATACAGGTATTGTACGTGCAATTTGGGCAGCATTACTCATTCTCCACAATTCTACAGTAACTAACAGTTCATCAATTTTATTCTGCTCCTGTGTTGTGGTAAAATTTGGTTTATATATTCTATGAATCCCATCACTTTTTTGATACCCTCAAAAATCTTAAAGAAAAAGTAAATTGTAAAGGCAGTGGGGGAAAGGATAGCTTTGTGCAGAGAGAGAAGAAAGCTCCCTATTTGTTCCTGAAGCGCAGTGTCGCATCCTCTGCTATGGCAGTGGAATGCAAAACCCAGGTGGGAAGACAGGGGAGGACGTATTCTGCGTCTGTCTTCTTATGTCTCTGACCCTGCTGGACCAATGTGGACCAGTGCAGGGAATGTGAGGTAGCAAAGAACCGATGTGCTGTGAATAAGAGCACAAAATTAAGAAAACCCTTCTCAAAATCTCGGCAAATTCTGCTTCATTTCCTGAAAAGAAAATGAAGCAGAATTTACAATAATTTCAATAACCTGTCATTATAAAATTAAAGAAAATGCAAAGATATTTTTCTTAATTAAAGTCATGGCAATTAAACTAAGAGCCAAATGATAAAATGAACAAAAACACTAAAGGTCTTTTTAATGAATAAAGTAATAACATTATTTTTAATATCAAACTTTTATCAAAGATTGAAGACATATTTCCAAGACACTGAAAATCATATGATCCTAGAATTACAAATGAGAATTCAGCTAGTTATTCGAGCTTCAGAGGTTATTGAAACAAAGACGATGTCCAAATCCACAGCCTGTTTCTACTAATGCATAATCATTTCATTTTTAACATTAACTGATAATTATCACGAGCTTCTGGGTTTTAAGCAAGTTAAACCCTGTCAACTATAATTAAAAATAAATTTTAAGAAAAGTAAAGTTAAGTGAATTCAGTTCAGATTCCCCTTTTTATGGTCAATGATTTATTGATAAAGCAAAAGGACTAGGAGAGGAAGTTTGATGGGAAAAGCAGTTTCAGGATTTATCCAGCTCATGATAAGGTAGATCCTAATGTAAACAAATGTTTGTGTTTTTAAAAATATGTTTTTATTGATTTTAGAGAGAGAGGGAGAGGAGGAGAGGGGGGGACAGAGAGAAACATTAATTGGCTGCCTCCTGCATGCACCCAGACCTGCATGCACCCAGACCGGAGATCAAGTCTGCACACTAGGCATGTGTCCTGACTGGGGATCGAACTAGTAACCTTCTGGTGCAAGGGATATTATCCAACCAAAGAGCCACAACAGCCAGGACCTGAATGAACTTTTAAACCTCAGTTACTGCTCAGTACGATGATGATCCATGTCCAACCAATGGTTTGTCATCTTCAAGGTAAACAGAAACAAAATAGATAACTAATTCAAGTAGAATTTCTAGCTTTTCAAAGAGCTAAAAGAAATGGATATGATATAATTGTTGTTCTAATTCTGTAATGTCATTTGAAATGTAAAAGAAAATTAGAAATTTCCTCTCCTTGCTGCTCTGTGCGAGGCTGCCCTCTGGCCCAGAGGCACCCTGTTCTGTCTCCTGTACAATGATGCTGGCTGCGGCTCCCTGCCCTCCCTAATTTGCAATGTAACTAATGTAAAGGTGGATGCTGTTGTTTGCAGCCACAGGAATAGCAAATGCAGAGGTGTTGGAAAGACTGTCATAGTTACTAGAGGAAGTCTCTGTCAGCATTTTTCAGAGGAAGGAAACAGCAGGAGCTTTTTATAATGTAACTTTAATTACAGTGGCCAAACTCCTGACATAGGCTGAGGATCTGTTTTTGACACACCTGCCAAGAATAATTTGAAATACCTCAAGACATGTGTTTCATAAGTGGTGTCACCCCCTACAGGTGCTGGTCAGCAGTTCTTTATTTTTTTTCCTCCATCCCTGGTCTCTGTTCACTGCTGGTCTGGCTTCTCAAATACACGGCCACTTAAAAGAAAATGAAGAGCTGTAATCATTGATGTGAGATTAACAAGCCACTTAGTAAAGCCACCATAACCGTGACGTGGCTAAATACCTCCAACACTGAAGCTCTGATCTGGAAATCCAAATTAATAAGATACAAATGAAGTGGGTCATTTCCCCCCTTCTGATATTATTTGGGGAGATTTATATTTTGAACGTGACCTTCAAAAAGACAAATCATGAAATCTCAGAAAACCAACCAGCAGATGGCAATATATGGACTTCCCTGGCACTGTCCATTCAATACAAGAGACTTAAATTTAGTTGTAATTTAGTTCAGCCAAAGAAGTTCAGGGGTAAGGAAGTATTTAAACCAAACAAAGAGAGCAAGCAAATTCTATCTACTGGTGTTTCCAATGTTGTTCTGGTTTTCTTCTTTTTGCATGTAGTTTGACATTTTCTCTAATTCTTGCGGATTATATATTAAATAGTAATCTATTGTTAGCATAACCCCTTGAAATTCAGTTGACTAGAAAGTTAAACTGGGGAATCTTTTAACCCTTTGAACAGATGACCATGTTTAGGGTTTTATTAACAATAACAAAAATGCAGGCCAATAATGTGAAGCTCCCTGATAAGTTTATTTCACACATACCCAGATGCTTATATAATCTATTCTTTGTAAATCATTTCCCAAAAACATTTTCATACGTATGTGTGTATTTACATACACACACACACACACACACATTTTTTTTTCTTTTAATTTTTAAATATTTTAGAATCTTAAAACAAGATTTTCGTAGAGGCATATATGGTTGTCCGTTGCAAGAGCTGTGCTATTTCAACAGGGGCATTAATAACAGCAAATGCCTATACTTCCAGGCCACCGAGGGGCTAAACACAGCTCTCTCTTCAAGCTCACTCTCTAAGTGCCAAAGCTGGGAGAGTGATAGGGTCTCCTCGTCCTCTCCCCCTGCCCGCTGAAGGGCAGTGTCCGTGACTGGAGAGAGGGTGAGGAGAAGGACCAACTACATTATCAAAAGTCAGTAGGTCTGACATCCATTTGCCTCTGACCATGAAATGAAAGTCATTGAGCCCAGTAATTGATATCATTCAGCTCTTTCCCTAATGGAAGAATAACCTGCTAATATTAATTATCAACCAGTACAGGAAATTTAATACAAAGCATTATTATAGTGTTGCTTTTCTCCTTGTGTATTCTGTAAACTCCTTACACCAGGGAAGTTAAGGAAACATTAGAACAAGCAGATGAATGATGAATGAATCATAAAATGGACTGTGTGCTGGTTTATTTAATTAGTATATTAGAGTTTTCTGGAAGCATCTAGGAACTGTGAAAAATTACTATATATAAGAACATTTAGCTGTCCAATTAGGAAAGCATAAATTAATCATAGCATATATGCTGTAAAAACCACGAATGCCAAAAGAAATGAAACAAATGAAAGGCTAATAAAAATAAATGTTGTGTGTGTATTCTGCATGCCCTGTGCATGGAGGCAGCGAAGTAGCCTGAGTTCATTAACAAGGCAAATTCTTCCAAATGAGCTTGGTCATTTAAAATAGTTTACTTCATCTGTCCTGGTCCATTTATTTACTTATGTATTAATTTATTGATTTGTTGATGATATGAGGTGATCTTTCCAGTAGCAGAATTTATGAAATTTCTAATTTTCTTTTACATTTCAAATTACATTACAGAATTAGAACAACAATTATAACATATCCATTTCTTTTAGCTCTTTGAAAAGCTAGAAATTCTACTTGAATTAGTTATCTATTTTGTTTCTGTTTACCTTGAAGATGACAAACCATTGGTTGGACATGGATCATCATCGTACTGAGCAGTAACTGAGGTTTAAAAGTTCATTCAGGTCCTGGCTGTTGTGGCTCTTTGGTTGGATAATATCCCTTGCACCAGAAGGTTACTAGTTCGATCCCCAGTCAGGAAACATGCCTAGTGTGCAGACTTGATCTCCGGTCTGGGTGCATGCAGGTCTGGGTGCATGCAGGAGGCAGCCAATTAATGTTTCTCTCTGTCCCCCCCTCTCCTCCTCTCCCTCTCTCTCTAAAATCAATAAAAACATATTTTTAAAAACACAAACATTTGTTTACATTAGGATCTACCTTATCATGAGCTGGATAAATCCTGAAACTGCTTTTCCCATCAAACTTCCTCTCCTAGTCCTTTTGCTTTCTCAATAAATCATTGACCATCCAAAGGGGAATCTGAACTGAATTCACTTAACTTTACTTTTCTTAAAATTTATTTTTAATTGTAGTTGACAGGTTTTAACTTGTTTAAAACCCAGAGCTCGTGATAATTATCAGTTAATGTTAAAAATGAAATGATTATGCATTAGTAGAAACAGGCTGTGGATTTGGACATCGTCTTTGTTTCAATAACCTCTGAAGCTCGAATAACGAGCTGAATTCTCATTTGTAATTCTAGGATCATATGATTTTCAGAGTCTTGGAAATATGTCTTCAATCTTTGATAAAAGTTTGATAATAAAAATAATGTTATTACTTTATTCATTAAAAAGACCTTTAGTGTTTTTGTTCATTTTATCATTTGGCTCTTAGTTTAATTGCCATGACTTTAATTAAGAAAAATATCTTTGCATTTTCTTTAATTTTATAATGACAGGTTATTGAAATTATTGTAAATTCTGCTTCATTTTCTTTTCAGGAAATGAAGCAGAATTTGCCGAGATTTTGAGAAGGGTTTTCTTAATTTTGTGCTCTTATTCACAGCACATCGGTTCTTTGCTACCTCACATTCCCTGCACCCGTCCACATTGGTCCAGCAGGGTCAGAGACATAAGAAGACAGACGCAGAATACATCCTCCCCTGTCTTCCCACCTGGGTTTTGCATTCCACTGCCATAGCAGAGGATGCGACTCTGCGCTTCAGGAACAAATAGGGAGCTTTCTTCTCTCTCTGCACAAAGCTATAATTTCCCTCGCTGCCTTTACAATTTCTTTTTTCTTTAAGATTTTTGAGGGTATCAAAAAAGTGATGGGATTCATAGAATATATAAACCAAATTTTACCACAACACAGGAGCAGATGAAACTGATGAACTGTTAGTTACTGTAGAATTGTGGAGAATGAGTAATGCTGCCCAAATTGCACGTACAATACCTGTATAATTTTATAGCTAGAAGATATAGAAGTAATTGCTCACTTCAGCCCCATTTTTACAGATAATGAAAATAAAGCCAATGATCTGTCCAAAGTTCTAAAGATGTATCACCAGCATTTCATGGCACCAAAAGCGATGGTACATTCTATAATGCTGAGTCAGATAAATGAACAGAAAATTCATCCATTAGATAAATTTAGTATGACTTTGGGAAAATAATTTAATGCTTTAGGTAATGAAAGGGCTCATCCACTTTTTCTTTTAAAGGAGAAAAACATCTCCAATTTTTCTCTGTAAGGGTTAATGCACTCAAAAACTCAGTTTTCTTCTTTAGAGATAACTACTGATTTTATTGCAAGTAATTTGTGCAACCTATGTGATAAGAATCATGCATGTCAAAATTTAAAATGCTTTTGCTTTTGGAAGTTATTCCATGTTTAAAATTTTTTTCTAAATTTTCAGTTACAGTTTACATTTAATATTAATTTCCGCTGTGCCGTATAATGGTTAGGCATTCATATACTTTACAAAGTGATCCCCCTGATATCTCAAGTAACCCCTGGCATCACATATATTTATTACTGTACTATTGACCATATTCCCTGTGTTGTACTTTACATCCCCGTGACTATCTTGTGACTCCCAATTTGCGCTTCTTAATGCCTTGACCTTCTTTCCCCAGTCCCCTAAACTTTCTTCCCTCTGGCAACCATCAATCTGATCTCTGTTGTCTATGAGTCTGTTTTAACTTTGTCTATTTTGCTCTTTACATGCTACGTATAAGTGAAATCATATGGTATTTATCTTTGTCTGTCTGAGTTATTTCACTTAGCAAAATACTCTTTAGGTCCATCCATGCTGTTTCACATGATAAGATTTTGTTCCTTTCTATAGCCATACCACACTTATTAAACAATGTAATGTAAAAGTTTGACTCACCAGAAACATTTTAAAGTGGTGATAAAAAGTATATGTGAAAGTATATATGTTTATTGTAAAAATATCTCAATAATATTTAAATAATTACATGTAGAGCCAGGTGAGTGCTTGAAATACCAGGGGGACCTCTTTGTAAAGTACATGATTATCGATCCTCTATTCTGTACACATGAAACTACTACAATATCGAATGTAAACTTTAACTAAAAATAAAAATAAAATACATAAATAGAAATATCTCAGTGATCATGTTGGGATTTTAAGTTCCGAGGCTTTGAGTAAAGCCTAGAAGACCACACATTAAAGCACAACAATAAAAGAGTTTAGCTGGGATATTTATTTCCATCCCTTCTCTCAGTCATGGCTTCTTCCCACTTTATTGTTAATGGCACGCAACTGATATTTGGCCAATGGGCTTTAAAAAAATCCAAGTGCTTATTACATTTTTAAAGCACTTTTCTTTATACTTTTCTCCGATTCAGAAAGTCACATAGTATATAGTTAGTTTCCCAGATAACAGGGAAGACAGACAGAGAGTATTAAATTAGATAAGAAACAAACATGATGTTTTCCTAAATTTCTATCATTTCTATGACAGAAATAATCTATTATACACACACAATTACATATTTAGACAACCTCATTTTCCAACGCAAACTCTTTTTAGAAGTGGAAAATCAGAACAAAGGAGAAAATTGATAAAGAGAGAAAACAAAGAGTGGCAGCATGTGACTCTCTACCTATTTCTGAACTTGAACTTTCTCCTTCTTCAAAGCCAGGAGCTCTTCTTTGAACATGTCTGTGTCACTCTTACACCTCTGCATATCTTGCTGTAATTCTTCACTGACATATACGTGAGGTGTTCTCTCACTCTCTGGTGGACAAGAACTTGCATCTTCTAATTCAGTTTCCAAGCTTTCACAGGTACCAGCACAGCGACTGTCTACATATAACAGCTTCTGCAACAAGCTGGTTTTGGCTTTGTTTCCTTATGAGTATGAGTATTTGTGACGGCAGAGATATTCCACCTGCTCATTTGAATTGTGTGTTTTATTCGGTCACAGTAGGCAAGCGCCAAACCAAAAAGGCTTTGTGAATCACTGGACTCAGATGTATGTCTGATGCCGGATTTCCAATTAGTGGTATCTTGGTGCATATTTTTTGTCATCTGCATAACAAACTCTTGGTCTTCTTTCACTTCAAATTTAACTGACTTCCTTACATTTTTTTCTTTACCTTTATAAAAAGTCTCCTCCTTTGTTTAAAATTGTGTTCAGTGCCTGGTTTGTGATTGTTTTCAGAGTGTAATTTCTTTTAATTTAAACAAAGCTTAGAAAATGACCAGGAAGCATCATCCAAGGGCCCAGAGTCTGAATTAGATGAAAAAACATATCTCAGAGCAGGTTCTTTTTGTTCAGGTTCTTTTTGTTTGGAATCCTGCAGAGACAGACATTCCAAATGCATCTTTTTCCTCACAATCAGGTGTATTATTTGTCATATTAGAAGGTATATGTCTTAAGCTTGTTCCTTCTTTACAGTTATCATGTAGTGTCTTTTCCCCAGGACAAGCCGTGCTTTTGTAGCTTTCACAGATTTCACCAAAATTCTGCTTTAACTCATTTGGAATAAGTTGTACATTCTTCCTGTGCTCTGATTTGTCTTGTTTGATCCATCCTTCCACAGATGTTTGCACAGAAGGATGTTCTGAATATGTAGATACATCATCTCTGCGACATTCTTTATTTATTTCTGAGTCTTGACACATTTTTTCTAGATACACAAGTGGAAGCTGAATTTCTTTGCTTTGCTTTTCAGGTGTCTTTTCTGTCAGGCTGCATGTTGTGAAATAACTGTATCCTTAAGTAATCAAGTATGGACAAGGAAAAATTAGAACATAATCAAAATTCAACTGTTAGAATTCTTAGTCTATGTTTAGCTACTCCCAAATCACTAGATTGTAATTAAGTCATAAAAAGTAACGTGCCTTAGTCTAAACTAAAACAAGAACATGTACCCTCAAACCTAATTTTGTTACTGTTTGAACTGAACAATTTATTAGATGTTAAATCTACCAAAAATAAATTAGTAAATAAATTTGAATGTTATAAAGGCTTTCTCACTTAAAATATTTCACCTCATCGTATCTTAAACAGTGAACCCCTACAGTGCATTGAAAAAAGTTTGGGGCATTGGGGTAGAATCCAAGATAGAGCAATAGAGGTGAAAGTTACACACCCTCCCTCCCAGGACTAAACTGGAATTACTACTACCAACCTGAATATCCAACTGAAGACTAGCTAAACACAAGTCTTATAAACAAGGATTTATAGAAGAAGCCACAGCTACACTGGTGGAAGGGGTGCAGAAAAAAATGGGCTGGCCCCACATCCCCATGTGGTGGTTGAGAATCATAGTTGCACAGGTCCCCCCCAGAGAAGCATGGGGTCTCAATCCCATGTCGAGCACCCCAACCTGGACCACTAGAGCCAGGAAGGCAAACCCACATAACTTCTCTCTGCAAAAATGATCAGGGCTTCTGTCTGCCAGGGAGAGACTGGAGTCTGCTAGAAATCCAGGAATCCTCTTAAAGGGCCAGCACACATATCTCATTCCAGTCACTCATTATTGGCCTATGAAAAAAGAGTAGTTAGGAATGGACTGGAGTCCTATAAGGGGAGATTGTTGTGTGTGTCTCTGGAGAAAGAGCTGAATAGACGGCATCCAAGGTCCCCTCCTGTGCTGAGTCCATCTCCCACACTGCCCACAGATGCCATCATTTCTTGGTTGAGCACTCCCGTCGATTGGGCATCAGCCTGGAGAATGCATTAGTCCCACCATCCTGACTTCATGTTGCCTGCCATACTACCTTACATCCTGTAAAAAAGGATGACTTACATAACATACACGAGTGACATGTTGTGTGTGTGATCAGAAAGACTGTGCCACTGAGCCTCACATGACACCTACTTCATAAAGGCATCCTACAAAGACTGGAAGGCATAGAAGATCTACCTAACACACAGAAATAAATACAATGAGGCAGCCAAAATGGGGTGACAAAGAAACATGCCTCAAATAAAAAATATAGGAGAAGACTCCAGAAATGAAATAAATGTAAAGGATGCAAGATATCTATGAGATATAGAGTTCAAGAGATTGGTTATAAGGATGCGCAAGGAACATAGTGAGAATTTCATCAAATAGATAGCAGGCATGAAAAAGTACAAAAAACCTATTAAGAAAAGAGTCAGAAGTAAAGAACACAATAAATGAATTGAAGCATACCCTAGAAGAAATCAAGAACAGATTAGATGAAGCAGAGAATCAAATCACTGATTTAGAAGACAAGGTATTAGGAAACACCCAATTAAAGAAACAAAAAGAGAAAAGAATTGTGTTGTTAAGAGTGTCAGTTTAAAGAACTTCTGGGACAAGCATGAAGCATACCAACATCCACATCATAGAGGCACAAGAAGAGCAGAGAGAGCAAAAAAATGATAAACTCACTTGAAGTAAGAATGGCTGAAAAGTTTTCTAACCTGGTGAGGAGGAAAAACACATAAAAGCAGCACAGAGTCCCAAACAAAATGAACCCAAAGAGACCTACATTATCATTGCAGTGGCAAAGACTAAAAACATAGAGGGAATCTCAAAAGCAGCAAGAGAAATACAGATAGTTGCCTATAAGGGAACTCCTATAAAACTGTCAGATACATTCTCAACAGAAATATTTCAGGCCAGAAAGGGATTGGCACAAATATCCAAAGTGATGAAAAAGAAGAGCCTACAACCAAGACTACTCTACCCAGCAGGGCTATCAGAAAGGCAAGCTAAAGGAGTTCAATCACCAACAAACACGTATTACAATCAATGTAAAGGGAATTCTATATGAAGAAAAAGAAAAAGTAAAAGTCGGGGAGAGAAAACAAAATTATAAAAAATAAAATGGCATAAGTGTGTACCCATCAATAATCACTTTACAAGTAAAAGGTTTATGCCCTGGCTGGTTTACTCAGCGATTAGAGCATCAGCCCACAAAGAGTCCCGAGTACAATTCTGGTCAAGGGCAGGTACCTTGGTTGAGGTTTGGTCCCTGGCCCTGGTCGGGTCCTGCGGGAAGCAACCAGTCACTGTGTCTCTCTTAGATTGATGTTTCTCTCTTTTTCTATCCCTCTCCCACTCCATCTGAATATATATGAAAAAATATATATTCTTGGGTGAGGATTTAAATAAACAGAGTAAATGGCTAAACGATTCAATCAAAAGACATAGGTAGATGAATGGATTAAAAAATAAGACACCTACATTTGCTGTGTACAAAAGACCCATCTCAGAATGAAAGATACACACAGATGGAAAGGAAAGTGATGAAACAAGTATTTTGTGCATATGCAAACAAACAAACAAAAAAAGCCAGTATAGCAATATTTATATCAGACAAAAAATTTTAAACCAAGAGAAAAAGAATGTCATTACATAGTAATATTAGGATCAATCCAACAAGAGAAAATATCCCTTGTAAACATTTATGCACCCAACGTAGGAGGCACAATATATAAAGCAAATATTGAAACAATCATAGTAGAGGATTTTACTACAGCATTGACATCAATGAATTAATCTTCCAAAAAATATAAAGAAGTAAATAACAGACTTAAATATGTTTAATACCTGGCAAAATGTATTTGATATTTTCAGAGCATTTCAGAGAATTCATTTGGTATTTTCAGAGCATTACACCCCAAAACTGCAGGATATACATTTTTTAAGTGTATATAAAACATTTTTCAGGATAGACCACATGTTAGGCCATAACACAAGCCTGAATAAAATTACAAAGACTTAAATAATTTTCCATATCTTCTCGAACCACAATGGTATTAAACTAGAAATCAATGACAAAAAATACCTGAAAAACACACAAACACATGGAGGCTAAATAACATGCTACTAAATAATGAGTGAGTTAACAGTAAGATCAAGAGAGACATTAACAGACATCTTGAGTGAAATGAAAATGATAACATGACAACTTAAAAAATCTTTGGAACACAGCAAAAGCAGTTCTAAGTGGAAAATTTATGGTAATATAAGCCTACCTCAAGAAACTAGATAAATCTCAAATTAACCATCTAAATTTTCACCAGATGACATGTTTTAAATGAGCCCAATTGGTTTATTTAAAAATGTGTAGCCTGATCTCTGTTTGATCATTTTATGTATTGATTATTATGAGAGTGTTTTCTTTTTTTAGTGAGTAAAGTTCACCAACATAAAATTTATCATTTTAAAGTAAAAAATTCAGTAGCATTTGGTACATTTACAAAGCTGTGCAATGATCACCTCTCTCTAGTCTCAAAACATTTCATCACCCTGAAAGGCAACCCTATTCTCATGATGCAGTCAATCCCTATTCTTTCTACCACACTTTCTGGCATCTTCTAATCTGATATGTGTCTCTACAGATTCACTTATTCTCACATGTTTCTATAAAAGAGATTATACAATAAAAGAAAGAAATTTTCTGTTACAAACAAAGTAATGGCAGGTAGACCAGTACTAAATTTTAAGAGTAAGTGCTACACAAAACTAAAGAAAGAGCAGAAAAATTAATTTCACAAGAGAGTACTTTACCTTGAAACCTTTGTCATTTGATGTAAGCCTTTTAAAAAATGATATATAACAAAAATGAGTGAGTTTATTTTGTTAATAAAGCAACAAAACATTTAATTAAAAGATCAGCCAACTGCATATTAAATGAAATTTCTTGATATAATTAAAATTTGGCCTCTGTTTAATAAAAACTTTTAGTTATCTATTTCTGCTTCTACTTCTCCCAACCTGTGAACTATTTAATGAAATCACACTTTAAGTTCCTATGAGAAAGTGACAGCCAAAATATCTGCACAGCTTGAAATTAACTTGTTTTCACAAAACTTTCTAAAGGCTGAAGTAAAAATCCATAACATTTGTTACTTGAACTGAAACAACTCTGATAATCTAAATAAATCAAGGGAGAAAGAGACACTGTCCTTGCCCCATCGTCTGTCCCTGCTTCAAAAACTAATCTATGGCAGTCTAGTCCTTTAGCAAGGAAATCACTTACTAAGGTGAATCAATTCCTTCCTTTTACCCTAAAGCTATACAGAAAGTTGCCTAAAATGGTTGAAATTTAAATGTTCAAACGTCAAAGAACAAACGTATATGCTGTTCGCATTCCCACTTCCAGATCAGTCTCCGACCAGTGGATCCTCAGCTTATAAAGACACAGACTCTTGAAACAAGGATGTGCTCAAATGACCAAAAGTAGGAACTCTCTATTTCCCTGCTTCTGGAAAACAAGCTACATGAAGTCTCAGTCATCCACTCCAAAATAGGCATGTTACCAACTATCCAACTCCCAACCTAATTCGACAGCTCAGAGTCTCCTATACGTGGGAAGGTCATCACCTAACTGGGAAAAGAGGTAGAGTTGAGGAGCCACCTGCCTTGGGCCATAGATCTATGGAGTTCAGCAATCTTCAGTCCCCTAGGACTCGAGAAGATCTAAGTCCTACTCTGAAAGTTGTGGTTCAGATAGATGATACCACAGTCGTGTTTCCGATAAAAAGAATCTATCTACAGAAATTTAGAATTTCTTCCAATTCAACAAATACACAAAAGAGCAGCACCTCTTCAGGACTCCCTTGAGATCCTTATTTTAACCTGCCTTTCTAGACAACTCCCAACATCCTGTGATCTTCCTTCTTAGAATTTATTTTTAACTTGTCATAAGCCTTAATATTCTCATCTTTTTCTATAACTCTCACTCCTAGCCCAACCCAGTGTTTTCCTCTTAAAACTTTGGGATTTCCCCACTAAATCCATTCTTACCCTCCCCACTGTGTTCATGAGGCCCACTCCTCATTTTTCTATTATTAAAACACTCACATACAGGATGAGAAAAAAGGAAAAGCATTAGGCTTACAAACCTGAGTTTACATCTCCTTTCCACCACTTACTATGTCCAAATGAGACACTTTAATCCAAGTTTCAGATTCTTCATGTGAACCACCACTGACTGGGCCAGGATATTAAACACAGGTTGAAGTACTGGAGGGTGTTTTGATTAATTAATTGGTAAGATTCCTCAAACCCATTAAATTCTATGCCTTTGATTCTGTCTATAGAAATATGAAGAATACATAGCTGGCAGAGGTGGAAATAATAACACAATGAGAGAAACACCAAAAAAAAAAGTCTAGAAAAGTCATGGAAGATGGAAAAAGGACTCTAGGGAAAAAAGAAAACAATACAACTATGCAAAGGTACTATCCAGAAAGGAAAACCAGACTGGAAAGTCAGTTATTGAGAAATCAATTAGATGCTGAATTTAATTAATTCATGTCCTATACAGAGATATTCTTTACTTATAGGTAAATGATTCATTTGAAAAGTAGATATTATTATACCTAAAAAACACTCGTCTGACTAGGTCTTGCCTAGGTAAAACCTTTCATACCATGGCCACAGCTAACTGGGTTGTGTCCTAAAATCTTTGATGGGAAAAACAAGGTACTAGTTGTCGCTGCAATTGTCAAGTATATGAAGACAAATGCTTGGACTAACTAGGCTTCCTAGGAAAACTCTAAATCAGAATCAATACAGAAGTAGAATTGACTTTCTGAGTTGATCTGATTTGCATCTCTATCTCAATTCCAGTGCTACACAGGAACTTACCAGTGTATGTTGAGGGACAACAGAATGCATTTGGGAGACAAGCAGGTTGAGGGTCAAATCTTGGGTCAACCACTTGTTAACAATAGCATGATAGGTCAATTAAATTGATCTTCCTGCAGCATTATTTGAATCTCTCTGACAGCTTGCAATGGTTCTAACTAACACCTGCTGGCCAAAAATTTCCAACAAGATGCTCAAAGCTTATCTTAAAATATCCTTTTTAACCTCTCTATCTGATTTGTGAAAGAGGATTGTCTCCCTTGGACTCAGGAAACCCTTTAGGTTCTTGAAAAACTTAAGGGGGAGAATACAGAAGATAGTTCCCAGAAAGTACAGATTTTTCTGCTCAATTGAAGACTTCAAGATCCCAAATAACTAGTTAGAAAAATCAGAGATATGACTTTATTTGTACCCCATGCATAGGGGTTGTGCTCAGAATGAAATGGATAAAGTGTGAATCCCTAATGATAAAGATCTTAAAAGATCTGACATAAAGAATCAGGCCCATTGATACTTTTAACTAGCCTAGCCCTTGCACGATTTCTGGTTGATGACACAGATTAACTCACTGCCAATCCAAACTGCCTGACCCAGACTATAAAATCTCATCTGTTAAATAAGAAGCAAGAATTAAATTGTTTTACACCTCAGTTTAATGACAACTAGCATTTTAATGAAATGCTTACAAATTAAAAAAACCAAAAAAAGCATATTCTTCTGCAGTCCACCCATGGTTATCTTGAAAAAGACATCAATACTTTCCTGAAATAGTTTGACTCTATTTGCAGTCTCATCATTTACAGCAAGTGTGACAGCTGTTCATATATAGCACAGGCAGACTTTCACCATCAGAACTCTAAGCTATTTAACCTGCTAATTTGATATAGCAAGTTAATATCCTGTTTGTCTGTGTAGAAACTGCCATTTGCATGCTGAAGTGTTCACCTGTGTAAATTACCTCCAAGGCTAAAATGAAAGGACTAAAAGGAAGACTCTTCTCCCACTTGGGTATTACATAGAAGAAGTTGCTAACTTAAACTCCTCTAACAGACAAAGACTATGCAGAGGTCACTAATCTGAAGCAGGTAAGGATTTAAATGAAGAATTTGCTCTTTTATCCTTAGTCTAACATATTGTACTTCAAAGTCAGCTAGAAGTTAGATTAAGTACAATCTATTTGGCAGGCTTAAAACAATGATGTTAATAATAGTTATGATATTCATATTCATATCTGATCAAATAGATTTTTCAAAATGAAGGCCATATCTAAAGATAAAGAAGGCCAGTACATAATTTTAAAAGGATCTATCCAACAGGAAGACATAACCGTGGTAAACATATAAGCACCCAATATAGGAGCACCAACATATATGAAAAATCTTCTGGAGGACTTCAAAGAAGAAATCAACAGAAATACAATCATAGCAGGGGACTTCAACACCCTGCCGATATCACTGAATAGATCCTTTAGACAAAAAATTAGCAAGGAAACGCAGACTCTAAATGAAGCACTAGACCAAATGGATTTAATAGATATCTACCGAGAATTACACCGCAAAACTACAGAATTCACAATCTTTTCAACTGCACATGGGATATTCTCAAAGATAGACCACATGTTAGGACACAAACTATGTCTCTACAAGTTCAAGAAGAATGAAACATATCAAGCATCTTCTCAGATCACTATGGAATGCAACTAGAAATCCATTGCAACAAGAACATGAAAAGACATTAGAATACATGAAGGCTAAATAGCATGTTATTAAACAATAAATGGGCTACCGAGAAGATCAAGGAAGAAATTTTAAAATTCCTGGAAACCAATGAAATGAACACACAACAACACAACATCTATGACATGCACTGAAAGCAGTTCTGAGAGGGAAGTTCATAGCACTACCAGCCTAACTCAAGAAACAAGAGAAATCTCTTATAGAATATCTAACCTCACAACTTAAAGTGCTAGAAAGAAAACCCCACAGCAAGTAGAAGGAAGGAAATAGTAAATATCAGAGCAGAAATAAATGACATAGGGACCAAAAAAACAATTCCAAGGATCAATAAAACAAAGAGCTGGTTTTCAAAAAGATAAACAAGATTGATGGACCCTTAGCTAGACTCAGCAAGAAACAAAGAGAGAGAACCCAAATACACAAAATCAGAAACGAAAGAGGAAAAGTAACAACTGACACCACAGAAATAATAATAATAATAATAAAAAAAGATCATTAACAAATACTATGCCATATAACAAATTATAGGCCAACAAATCCAACAATCTAGGAAAAATGGACAAATTTCTAGAAATACACAGTCTCTCAAAACTAGATTGGGAAGAGATAGAAAACTAGATCAGACCAATAACAACTAAGGAAATTAAAGATGTAATCAAGACTATCCCAGCAAACAATAGCCCAGGCCCAGATGGCTTCATGGGGGAGTTTAACTGAACATTCAAAGAAGAACTAACACCCATTCTCTCAAACTATTTCAAAAAATTCAAGAAGAAGAAAGACTTCCAAACTCATTTTATGAGGCCAGCATAATTCATATTCCAAAACCAGAAAAAGACACTACAAGGAAAAAAAAAACTACAGGCCAAATCCCTGATAAACATAGATGCCAAAATCCTGAACAAAACACAATCAAATCGAATCGAGCATACATACAAAAATATTATTCACCATAACCAAGTGAGATTCATCCCAGGGATACAAGGATGGTACAATGTTCACAAATCAAAATATGTGATCCATCAAATAAATAAAATGAAGAATAAAAACCACATGATCATATCAATGGATGCTGAAAAAGCATTTGACAAAATCTAGCATCCATTTCTGATAAAAACACTAAGCAATCTTGGAATAGAGGGATCATATCTCGACAAAATAAAGGCCGTATATGAAAGACCTATAGCCAATATCATACTAATGGGCAGTAACTAAAAACATTTTCCTTAAGAACAGAAACAAGACAGGGATGCCCACTTTCACCATGCTTATTTAACATATTACTGGCAGTCTTATCCACAGCAATCAAACGTGATGAAAAAATAAAAGGGATCCAAACTGCAAAAGAGAAAGTGGAACTGTCATTATTTGCAGATGACATAATATTATATATATTTTATAATATTATATATAAAAAAACCCTAAAGACTCCATCAGAAATCTACTAGACTTAATAAATGAATTTGGCAAAGTAGTAGGATACAAAATTAATATAAAGAAATTAATGGCATTGTTATACACCAATGATGAATTCACAGAAAGAGAAACTGAAAAAACAATCCCATCTACAATCACGGCAAAAAGTTAAGATATGTAGGAATAAACTTAACCAAAGAAGTAAAAGACATATTCGCAGGAAACTGCAGGACATTGAAAACAGAAATAGATGAAGATATAAAAAAGTGGAGGCACATACTTTGTACATGGATTGGAAGAATTAACATCATTAAAATGTCCATATTACCAAAAGCAATCTGTAGATTCAATGCAATCCCCATCAACATACTAAAGACATATTTCACAGAAATAGAACAAATATTTCAAAAGTTCATATGCAACCAAAAATGACCCAAAAAACCACAGCAATCTTGGAAAAAAGGACAAAGTAGGTGGAATCACAATACCAGATATCAGGTTACACTACAAAGCAACTGTAATCAAAACAGCCTGGTACTGGCACAAGAACAGGCATATAGACCAGTGGAACAAAACAGAGAACCCAGAAATGGACCCAAACATTATGCTTAATTAATATTTGGCAACGGAGGCAAGACCATACAATGGAGTAAAGACAGCCTGTTTAATAAATGGTGTTGAAAAAATTGAACAGCAACATGCAAAAAAAATGAAACTAGACCATCAACTTACACTATACACAAAAATAAAATAAAAATGTATAAAAGAGTTAAATATGACCTGTGAATCCATAACAATTCTAGAAGAAAATGTAGGCAACAAAATTTCAGACATCATACGCAGCAGAATTTTCACTGATACATCACCAAGGCAACAGAAAGAAAAAAGAAAATGAACACATGGGACTACATCAAACTCAAAAGTGTCTGCACAGCAAAAGAAACAACCAACAAAATGGAAAGGCCACCCACTGTATGAGACAGCATCACTGGCAATGATACGTCAGATAAGGGGTTAATTTCCAAAATATATAGAGTACTCATACAACTCAACAAAAGGAAGATAAGGAACCCAACTAAAAAATGGGCAGAGGAGCTAAATAGACACCTCTTCAAACAAAACATGCAAATGGCCAAGAGACATATGAAGAAAGGCTCAACATCACTAACCATCAAAGAGATGCAAATTAAAGTAACATTGAGGTGTCACCTCACACCTGTCAAAATAGCTGCCATCAACAAGTCATCAAAGAAGTGTGGGCAAGGGTGTGGAGAAATGGGGACTCTGGTACACTGCTGGTGGGAATGCAGACTGGTGCAGCCACTATGGAAAACAATATGGTGTTACCTCAAAAAATTAAAAATTAAACTGTCATTTGACCCAGTGATCCCACTGCTGGGAATATACCCTAAGAAGCCTGAAACACCAATCAGAAAGAATATGGATATCCCCATGTTCATAGCAGCACTATTTATAATAACTAAGATCTAGACACAGCCCAAGTGTCCATCAGTAGATGAATGGATAAGAAAGCTGTGGTACATATACACAATGGAGTATTATGCAGCTGTAAGAAAGAAAGATCTCTTATCTTTTGAGGCGACATGGAGGGACCTGGAAAGTATTATCCTAAGTGAAACAAGCCTAGCAGAAAAATACCAATACCACATGATCTCACTTATTTGTGGAATATAATAAACATAACAGTCTGAGGAATAGGGTAGACCCAGAGAAGTGGAAGTAGGGTACAGACAGACAACCCTCAGAAGAGAGGTTTGGGGGGGAAGTGAAGAGATAAACCACAGCACTTACATGCATGTATGCATAACCAATGGACATGGAAAACAAAGCCAGGAATGAGGTGAGGGGATGGGGAGGAGGGTGTCAATTGCGTAAAAAAAGGAGAATCATCTGTAACAACAATAAAATTTAAATAAGTGACCAGAAAAAAAAACGAATCTTTGAGATTACTTATAAATACAAAGGAACTAAAATCAGATTATAGATTTACTAAGGGGAAACTGGGAATGAACATCTAATATAAACTGGGTATCATGGTATGCCTTGCGAGAAACCGAGTCAATAAGTTGGGCACAGGAACATTTGCACAAATTCAACAGCTAGCTGCTCTAGGCTCCATCCTTCCTTCTTCCCTAGTGTCCCTCATGGCCGCAAAAAAGTCGGCTTTTCAACCTATGAGGTGGTCCGCTCTCCCCCAAAGAAAGTAATTTCTGGGAGGGTGGTAAAACCACCCTCACACACTACTTGCTCACACTTCCCCACCTCAGAATGAGCTGTCCCCCAGACGGGGACAGGTAGCCCTGCCAGGGAAGTTATGTGAAGTGGTCTTCCTGGGGGTCTTACCCAAGCTTGCAGCCCGAAGAGCGAAGAGCGGCCTCAGGAGAACAGCTGAGCGTGTGGGGAAGAGTCCGCAAGCCCCAGAGGACAGCACTGCGGTGCCCGGGCAGAGGCTCCTGGCAGTGGGCATGGAGGAGGGGAGGCCAAGTGGGCGGAGGTCGGCAGTTAATGGTCACCTCAGGACCGAGCCAGCCCTTCGACCACGAGGGCGGCCGGCTAGTGCTCCGTGTGCACCGACTCTCCCGACTCTCCCAGGGAGAGCCGCCGTCTTACTCCGGGTTTGAGATCCTACATCTTTAGGGAAAAAGTGCCTCCCACCTGTAACAGCCCCAGGGCGAGGACACTGCCAGGCGGTGCTTGGGGAAGAGGCGGGACTTACTTTCCTACGCGGTGTCCTTTCTCTGCCTGGTCTGTCCCGCAGAAGGGAGGCCAGCGGGGTGGGGAACTGCCAGGAGGAGCACAATGGCTATGGGATGGCAACTCAGTGGCTCGGGTGCGGGCACAGGGAGCATGGCCAAATGGGCAGGCAGCCAGGACGCCTAGGCGACGGGAGTAGGTCCCACCCCAACCAGTGGCCACCTCGCAGAAACTTGAGGGTAACTGCCTGCATATAGAAAAAAGAAAAAAAAAAGAATTCAGAACCCTCACTAACCATATGACCATCATATGCTCCATAACAAACAGTTACTACTGTTGAGGCCCTTTAACAACCAGCATCTACCTACCCTGGGGAAATCCTCTTGCACTGAGCACCTACGGGGATTTTTTAGTCAACTTAGAAACCAAGATTCTTCAGGTGACCGCTACTAATAGCCTCCAGGCAAACGAGCTAGAGAATAACTACCATTCCCTGGGCTAGCAACTCTAAGCAGAAAAGTTAACACTTGACAGTGGTATTTTAGCGGGTCCTTCCTGCCTCATCCAAACCCAGGAGAGGGAGCCACAAACAGCAGAACACCAACACCCACAGGGAAAATTTGGCAGACTCCAAAGCCAACTGTGATAGCCAGAATGGTGAAAAAAGAAACAAAAGCCAAAGGAAAGAACAGGAGAACTCTACCAAAGATGAGATGAGGTGCAGTTAAGCAAGTTAACAGAACTAGAATTCAGAGCCATGATCTTGAGGAAGCTCAACAGCATGTGTCAGGACATGAGCACCGTGAGTAAAGACATAGAAATGTTGAAAATCAACCAGTTGGAAATTAAAAACCACCAAGAAGAAATGTAGAATGACATATCATAAATGAAAAACCCATTGGAAGGTCTAAAAAGAAGAGTAGAGGAAGCTGAGGACCGGATCAGTGAATTAGAAGACAGGGTAGAAACAATCAACCAATCAGAAAACCAAAAGAAAAAAGCAATTAAAAAAACAGGAAGACAGCTTAAGAGAACTGTGGGACAACTGGAAACAAAATGATATCCGCATCATAGGAGCCCCCAAAGAAGAAGACAATGAGCAAGGGTTAGAGAATATATTCAAAAAAATAGTGACAGAAAACTTCCCTAATTTGGTGAAGGAAGAAGGCATTCAAGTTCAAGAAGCACAGAGAGGCCCAACTAAGAAGAACCCAAACAGGCCCACACCAAGACACATGGTAATCAAACTGCCAAAAATTAAAGACAAAGAGAGAATCCTAAAAGAAGCAAGAGAGAAGCAACAGGTTACCTACAAAGGAAACTCCATAAGGCTCTCAGCTAATTTCTCACAAGAAACACTACAGGCCAGCAGGGAATGGCATGATGTAATCAAGGTCATGAAAAACAAGGATGTGCCCTGGCCGGTTTGGCTCAGCGGTTGGAGCATCGGTCTGCGGTACAGAGAGACCCGGGTTCGGTTCCCGCTAAGGACATGTACCTCAGTTGCAGTTTGTCTCCGGTCCTGGTTGGTCGTGCGGGTGGCAGCCACTCGATGTGTCCCTTCACATCGATGTCTCTCTCTCTCTCTCTCTCTCTCTCTCTCTCTCTCTCTTTCTCCCCCCCCCCCCCCAAATGCTCTATCTGAACAAAAATGGAAAAATGTCCTCGGGTGAGGATTAAAAAAAAAAAAGAAAAACAAGGATCTGAATCCATGACTGTTCTACCCAGCAAGGCTATCATTCAAAATAGGTCAAATAAAGAGCTTCCCAGACAAAAAAAAAAAAAAAGTCTAAGTAAATACATTAGCACCAAACCAGCACTGCAAGAAATGTGAAAAGGACTGCTGTAATTAACAGGAGAAATGGAAAGAAAAATAGAACCACACTAAACAAAAATGGCAATAAATAAGTACATATCAATAATCACCTTAAATGTAAATGGATTGAATGCTCCCATTAAAAGACACAGAGTAGCTGATTGGATAAGAAAACATGACTGATCTATATATTATTTACAAGAGACCCACCTCACAACAAAAGACTCACATAGGTTGAAAGTGAAGGGATGGAAAAAAATCTTCCAAGCAAACGGAAAGGAAAAAAAAAGCTGGGGTAGCAATACTCATATCTGATAAAATAGATTTCTAAATAAAGGCCATAATTAAAGACATAGAAAGCCACTACATAATATTGAAAGGATCTATGCAACAGGAAGATATAACCTTGATAAACATATATGCACCCAATATAGGAGCACCAAAATATATTAAAAATCTTCTGGAGGACTTCCAAGGAGAAATCAATAGCAATGCAATCATAGCAGGGGACTTCAACACCCCGCTGACATTACTGGATAGATCCTCTAGACAAAAAATTAGCAAGGAAACACAGACTCTAAATGAAGCACTAGACCAAATGGATTTAATAGATATCTACAGAGAATTACACCCCAAAATTACAGAATTCACAATCTTCTCAACTGCACCTGAGATATTCTCAAAGATAGACCACATGTTAGGACACAAACTATGTGACTCCAAGTTCAAGAAGATTGAAACATATTAAACATCTTCTCAGATCACAATGGCATGCAACTAGAAATCCATTCCAACAAGAACATGAAAAGACATTGGAGCACATGAAAGCTAAATAGGATGTTATTAAATAATAAATTGGCTACCGAGAAGATCAAAGAAGAAATTAAAAACTTCGTGGAAACCAATGAAAATGAACACACAACAACACAACATCTATGAGATGCACTGAAAGCAGTTCTGAGAGGGAAGTTCATAGCACTACAGGCCTACCTCAAGAAACAAGAGACATCTCTAATAGATTATCTAACCTCCCAACTTAAAGAACATGAAAGCAAACAGAAAGAAAACCCCACAGCAAGTAGAAGGAAGAAAATAGTAAAGATCAGAGCAGAAATAAACGACATAGAGACCAAAAAAACAATTCAAAGGATCAATGAAACAAAGAGCTGGTTTTTCGAAAAGATAAACAAGATTGATGGACCCTTAGCTATACTCACCGAGAAACAAAGAGAGAGAACCCGAATACACAAAATTAAGAATGAAAGCGGAGAAGTAACAACTGATACCACAGAAATACAAAAGATCATTAACAACTACTATCAACAATTATATGGTAAAAAATTCGACAATCTAAGCAAAATGGACAAATTTCTAGAAACACATAGTCTCCCAAAACTGGACCAGGAAAAGATAGAAAACTTGAACAAACCAATATCAACAGAAGAAATTGAAGATGTAATCAAGACTCTCCCAGCAAACAAAAGCCCAGGCCTGGATGGCTTCACGGGGGATTTTTACCGAACATTCAAAGAAGAACTAATACCCATTCTCCTCAAACTATTTCAAAAAATTCAAGAAGAAGGAAGACTTCCAAAGTCGTTTTATGAAGCCAGCATAATTCTAATTCCAAAACCAGAAAAAGACACTACAAAGAAAGAAAACTATAGGCCAATATCCCTCATGAACATAGACGCCAAAATCCTGAACAAAATACTAGCAAATCGGCTCCAGCAATACACCAAAAAAATTATCCACCATGACCAAGTGGGATTCATCCCAGGGATGCAAGGCTGGTACAATATTTGCAAATCAATAAACATGATACACCACATAAATAAAATGAAGAATAAAAACCACATGATCATATCAATAGATGTCGAAAAATCCTTTGACAAAATCCAGCATCCATTTCTGATAAAAACGTTCAGCAATGTGGGAATAGAGGGATCATATCTCGACATAATAAAGGCCATATATAAAAGACCTACAGCCAACATTATACTCAATGGGCAAAAACTAAAAGCATTTCCCTTAAGAACAGGAACAAGGCAAGGATGCCCACTTTTGCCACTCTTAGTACTGGAAATCTTAGCCACAACAATCAGAAAGGAAGAAAAAATAAAAGGGATCCAAATTGGAAAGGAGGAAGTTAAACTGTAATTATTTGCTGATGACATGATGATACTATACGTAGAAAACCCCAAAGACTCCATCAAAAATTTACTAGACTTAATAAATGAATTTGGCAAAGTAGCAGGATACAAAATTAACGTCAAGAAATTGATGGCATTCTTATACACCAATGATGAACTCACAGAAAGAGAAACTAAGAAAAAAATCCCATTTACCATTGCGGCAAAAAAATTAAGATACCTAGGAAGAAACTTAACCAAAGAAATAAAGGACCTATTCGCAGAAAAATACAGGTCATTGAAAAAAGAAATAGAGAAAGATATAAAAAAGTGGAAGCACATACCCTGTTCGTGGATTGGGAGAATTAACATCATTAAAATGTCCATACTACCAAAAGCAATCTATAGATTCAATGCAATCCCCATCAAAATACCAACGGCATATGTCACAGAAATAGAACAAATACTTCAAAAGTTCATATTGAACAAAAAAAAGACCTCGAATAGCCACAGCAATCTTGAAAAGGAAGAACAAAGTTGGAGGAATCACATTACCAGATTTCAGGTTATACTACAAAGCCACCGTAATCAAAAGAGCCTGGTACTGGCACAAGAACAGGCATATAGACCAGTGGAACAGAACTGAGAACCCAGAAATGGACCCAAGGCAATATGTTCAATTAATATTTGACAAAGGTGGCAAGAGCATACAGTGGAGTAAGGACAGCCTCTTTAATAAATTGTGCTGGGAATATTGGACAGCTAGATGCAGAAAAATGAAACTAAACCATCAACTTACACCCCACACATGAATAAACTCAAAATGGATAAAAGACTTAAATGTGACTCATGAATCCATAAAAACCCTAGAAGAAACTGTAGGCAACAAAATTTCAGACATTATACGCAGGAGAATTTTCATCGATACATCACCTAAGGCAATAGAAACAAAGGAGAAAATGAACACATGGGCCTACATCAAACTCTAAAGCTTCTGCACAGTGAAAGATACAATCATCAAAACGGAAAGGCTACCCACTGTATGGGAGAGCATAATTGCCAATGATATATCAGATAAGGGGTTAATTTCCAATACATATAGAGTGCTCATACAACTCCACAAAAGGAAGACAAAGAACCCAATTAAAAAATGGGCAGAGGAACTAAATAGACATTTCTCCAAAGAGGACATACAAATGGCTAAGAGACATATGAAGAAATGCTCATCATCACTAATCACCAGGGAGATGCAAATTAAAACAACAATGAGGTAACACTTCACACCTGTCAGAATGGCCGCCATCAACAAATCATCAAACAACAAGTGTTGGCGAGGGTGTGGAGAAAAGGGGACTCTAGTACACTGCTGGTGGGAATGCAGGCTGGTGCAGCCACTGTGGAAAACAATATGGTGTTACCTCAAAAAATTAAACATTGAACTTCCATTTGACCCAGTGATCCCACTTCTAGGAATATACCCTAAGAAGCCTGAAACACCAATCAGAAAGAATATATGTACCCCCATGTTTGTAGCAGCACTATTTACAATAGCTAAGATCTGGAAACAGCCCAAGTGTCCATCAGTAGACGAATGGATAAAAAAGCAGTGGTACAAATACACAATGGAGTACTATGCAGCTATAGAAAGAAAGATCTCTTATCCTTTGAGACTACATGGAGGGACCTGGAAAGTATTATAGTAAATGAAACAAGCCAAACAGAGAAAGACAAGTATCATATGATCTCACTTATTTGTGGAATATAATGAACATAACAGTCTGAGGAATGGGGTAGTCCCAGAGACGTGGAAGTGGGGTTCAGACTGACAATCCCCAGAAGAGGGGATGATGGGAGAGAGATAAACCACAGAACTTATATGCATGTATGCATGAACAGTGGACATGAACAACAAACTGGGGACAGGGCAGGGAGGGAGGGGAAGGGAGGGATCTGTGGGGGAAATAGGAGAAACATCTGTAACAAAAATTAATTAATAAAAAAATAAATTAACAAAATAAAAATAAATTATAAAAAAAAAATCCAAAAGTAGAATTGCAGGATAATATGGTAGTTCTATTTTTTTTTTTTTTTTAGGAACTTCCATTGTGTTTTCCATAGTAACTGCATCACACTTCTTCCACTGCTTAGTTTCACAAATGGACTCTTTAACAAACAGCTATTTGATATTTCCAAGATTTGGGGAAAAGCTCAGTGGTTTTAAATTTCTGGAATCTTTCTCTCTCTCTCTCTCTCTCTCTCTCTCTCTCTCTTCTTTTTTTCATTTATCTTCAGATAGAGCAGGAGAGAGAGAGTGGGGAAGAGAGAAAAACGTTGATGTGTGAGAGAGACACATCGAGTGACTGCCACCACATGACCCCAACGGGGGCCGGGGACAAACTGCAACTGAGGTATGTGCCCTTAGCAGGAACTGAACCCAGGACTCTCTGGTCCACAGGCCATCACTCTAACCATGGAGCCAAACCAGCCAGGGCCAGATAATTAATTCTTCTAGTTACCCTGGGGTGTTATTTATCAAGGACTGATCATTTGAACTTTCTTTTAAGAAACTGTTTTTTT
The DNA here is from genome assembly GCF_014108415.1 of Molossus molossus. Classification (NCBI taxonomy): domain Eukaryota; kingdom Metazoa; phylum Chordata; class Mammalia; order Chiroptera; family Molossidae; genus Molossus; species Molossus molossus. The sequence goes on along the minus strand of NW_023425344.1, from coordinate 135,190,434 downwards.
TTTAATCAATGCTTATTGTTTTATTTATTTACTTATTTTTAATCCTCACCTGAGAATATGTTTAGAGAGAGGAAGGAAGAGAGAGAGAGAAACATTGATTGGTTACCTCCCGAACACTTCCCAACTGAGGACCAAATTGCAACCTAGGTATGTGCCCTGACCGGAAATCAAACCCGAAACCTTCTGGTGCATAGACGAGGCTCCAGCCAACTAAGCCTCACCGGCCTGGGCTCATTTGAACTTTCCTAAAGTGTGGGTTTCTGCCTTCCGTCTTCGTCCGCCAGGGCTTTCATTTCTTTGAGTGGACCTACCTGCATTCTCCAAGGTAAGGGCACGAGACAAAGTATGTGTGATGTGCCTCATTCCTAGTTTCCTTATCGAACCATATTTACATTTAGGTGTGAGCATGCCACTTTGTACGTCATACTCTCAGCATATTGAACTGCTAAAAATATACATTGACTTGCTTAGGAGATGGCCTAACAAATATAAGGTGGTCATGGTGGTGGCAACGATGATGACGAATTAGTGAGAAGTGTTAAATCGCGTTTGTTCCACCTCCCAGATTCTCTCCTCCATGCTCCTGTTCCCTAGGCTCTTTCTAGCAGTGGACATCTTAAAAATACAACTTTTTGATCTCACTTATATATGGAATATAATGAACATAACAGTCTGAGGAATACAGTAGACCCAGACACATGGAAGTAGGGCACAGACTGACATCCCTCAGAAGAGGGGATGGGTGGGGGGGGTGGGAAGAGATAAACCACAGAACTTATATGCATGTATGCATGACCAATGGACATGGACAACTAAGCCGTGGACAGGGTGGAGGGTGGGGTGGGGTGGGGGGTGCCAATGGGGTAAAAAGGTAAAATATCTGTAACAAAAAAATAAATAAAATTTAAAAAATAAATAAATAAATATTATCTAGGCTAAAAAAAAAATACAACTTTTTGTCCTGTGAACAACAAACTAATTTTGCAGAAACTGTATTTAGTAGTCTCAACTAGCTTGTCTTTAGAACTTTTGTAATTTTAGCTTCTAGAAATTAGTGTCATTCTTTCAATTGCATAGATTGTAATTCGTGTAATATATCTTGTACCCTTAATTAAATTAAACTAACATTTAAATATATTCTCAACATTTTCTTATAAAAATTCTATTCTATATGTTGAAAACAATTGATGTGGACCATCTTTACCACCCACTCCCTTCAGAGAAAATCAGTATCTCTCTGTTGATTTCATCAATTAGAGCATAATAAAGCATACTGAATTTCCCAGACCTGAAAATTCACTAAGTATAACAGATTACAGAGGAAAATGATGCATTAAATACACACTTTGATTTTCTGGTTCCTTCTGTCTTTGTGTACTGACTTCTTGACTTCCAATGTGCAAGAGACCCCAGGGCAGAAGATGCCCACTCTCAGTTCTTGAATTTACATGGTACAGATACAAGTCACACAAACAGACTATACCAATCTATTTTCCTTCCTTTTATCCTCTTTCTGCTTCTCCTCCTCCTTTCTCTACCTTCCTTTTTTTTGATCTCCCTTTATCTCATTCTCTCTCCATTTCTCTATCTCAATCTATGTTTCATCCTCCCAATTCAGATTGTCAACAGGAGAGATTCTGGCAGGCCCCATGACAGTTAAGTGCCCACCCTATCCAATAATCAGCCATGATGCCAGAAGCCCTCCTTGTGAACTGTGAGGGAGCAGCAAGTGGGGGACATTTTCTTTGGAAATGAGGCAAACCTTTCAGAAATTATCTGCGATGAGCAGCATGACCTAATTGAATTGGACCAAGAAGAGGGCTTTCAATAGTTTAATAATTCTTGCAATGGTCTAATTTCATGGTCAATTTTTTAGGGACAGTTATGTAATACGTATATCAAATAACCAGTATTTAGTGTAGTTTTCCTCATGTCATCATTTTGTCACTCAAGATCCCAAGTTGTAACTAAATACTAATACAACAGCAAGGGAAAGTCCACATGTCTCCTTAGAAAACACTCAGAATTTTGGATGAACAAAATAAATGTCTTACTTCATGGAAAAAAGAAAAAGCTTCAGAGTTTGTTAGGAAACTTGCAGGATTCTTGGCATTCACATTGCTTTTACAAAGCAATACTGGGATGAATCGAGTATAATTGAATCAGGAACATATGGATTAAATTCTTTCTTAAATACACAGGGTATAAAAATGAAGAGGAAGAGAACTTGCCAATGTGTTACCAAAACAGAACACTTTCAAGATCATTTGAGACAGTCAACAGACCCCAAACACAGCTGTGTTCTTTTAGGTCTAAAAATGCATTTTCCCTCCAATGTCTTGATATATTAACTTAATTCCTGTTGTGTGCCTACAGCCACATTAGGCACCTCAGAGAGCTTACCAAGTCTGAAGTAAGGGCTTTCTGTTTGGAAACATGGACTCTTTTTATTTTTTTAATCTTCACCCAAGGATATTTTTCTATTTATCTTCAGACAGAGTGGGAGAGAGGGAGAGAGAGAGAGAGAAAAAAACATCGATGTGAGAGGGACACATTGACTGGTTGCCTCCCATATGACCCTGACCAGGGCTGGGGACAAATTGCAACCAAGATATGTGCCCTTGGCTGGATTCGAACCTGTGACTCTTTGGTCCTCGAGCCAATGCACTAACTACTGAGCAAAACTGGCCAGGACTGGAAACATGGACTCTTAATGAAATAAGTAGCATAATTCTCTTTCTAGTTTTCCACATCTATTTCAAAAACTGTTTTCTTATTTGTTTGTTTGTTTGTTTGTTTGTTTGTTTTGATCTGTGCAGCAATGGGCATTGCTGTCAGTTCTGTTTCTGCATTGGATTTGTATGGTCCTAACCCAATTAATGGGAGTACACTTCTTGGAGAGGGTTACCTAGAGAAGTGTGTGGATGGCAAGTAGTGCATGTTAAGAGACAACTCCCGGGGGAAGAGGAAGAGTCAACAGTAGTTCTTATAGACATCAAATTTTTTTGTGGTTAATTCTCACCCAAGGATATTTTTCCATTGATTTTTAGATAGAGTGGAAGGGAGGGGGAGGTAGAGTGAGAGGAAGGAGAGAGAGAGAGAGAGAGAGAGAGAGAGAGAGAGAGAGAGAGAGAGAGGAGAGAGAGAAACATCAATGCGAGACACTGTTTTAAAGTATGAACCAACTTGCCCAGCCAGTGTGGCTCAGTGGTTGAGTGTTGACCCATGAATCAAGAGGTCACCGTTTTGATTCCCGGTCAGGGCTCATGCCCAGAGTGTGGGCCCAATCCCCAGTTGGGGGCATGTAGGAGGCAGCCAATGTTCTCTCTCATCAATGTTTCTATCTCCCTCTCTCTTCCTCTCTCTCTAAAAATGAATAAAGAAAAAACAATTTTTTAAAAAAAGCATGAACCAACTAGACGAGGATACCTAAGTCATCTGCTTTACCTACATCTTCTGTGTAATAGAAAGATCATGAGACTTGGATTTGAATCACCACTCTTTTACTCACTGTGACCTGGGTGAGTTGCTTCAGTTCATTGAGTTGAAGATTTTATCTATAAACATGTTAGGAATCTTATCAGCCTCACACTATTGCTGCAAGAATTAAAATTAGAAAATATATGTCAAATTTTCTATAACAGAAGTCTTAATAAATCTTAGTTTTGTTACATTTATGAATTGTTGACTTAGCAGTATATATCTGAGATTCGTCTTTATCAAAGCATTTAAATCATTTGTTCAGCTTTTACTGACTATCTGCAGTGCCAGGAACTGTGCTAAATCCTGTGAGTCAGAATCCTTGCTCTGTGTGAGGGGGGTCAGGGGGGGCGAGAGGCCAGGGGAGGTAATACGATAGTGCCCGTGGACGTCTCTTAAGAGATGTATAAATCTTGTCCTTTTCTATGCCATGAATATTAGCAAGGACTCTACTCTTATAATAATCTCAAAAGGAAAGCAAACATGACTTCTTCCATAAAACTTTCTCTCATCATCCCAAGAAGAAACAGTCACTCTATACTCTTAAGTTCTTATTATAACTCTTACCTATTCAGTTTACAAGAATTATTGTATTCCTTTTTTCATCTGATAAATCCTTTTTAGACTCCTACTATAGGTAAAGAATGAAATAGACACCAGGAAGAAATAGGATGTCTAAAATTACTTGTTACCCTCCAGAAGTATCACCACTGAATAAGGAAATTAAGGGATACACACAAATAAATATCTTAATTTCATAAAAGTAGTAAATAGTGCCATGAAGCTACAAAAGGGGGGGGGGTGGAATAACTTCTCAGCAAGACCCAAGAAGGCTTCTTGGAGAACAGGCTTTAAATGATGAATAGTGCTCTGGCCAGTTTGGCTCAGTAGTTGAGCGTCGGCCTTCGGACCAGAGAGTCCCGGGTTCGGTTCCCACTAGGGGCACATACCACCAAAAAAAAAAAAAAAAAGGATAAATGGTATTTCAATAAATAGCACAAAATAAGAGGTAGAAAAGCAAGATCTTTTGGTCTCAACAGACAATTATTAAATTATTAAGTATTACCTATGGTCCATTATCTATTCATGCTCACATCTTATCTCTCCATCTCCTTGAAAGCCACAGGGACCATGCATTATTCTTCTCCATGACTTTCACATCACATCAAACACAGGGCTGCGCATGTATTGAGTGGCTGAATTTTAATGCCAAGTTGGACGAGCCTAATTAAAAGAATACTTGAAGGTGAGACTCTCTTCTGCTCTCTGAGATCCAGGGAAGGGTATCCTACAACATCCTTAAAGTCAGAGTACCTACATTGGGATCACACAGCTACCTCTAATCCCAAAGGACTTGCTTAGTTACCAATCATGGCATGTTTGTGTGCCGATACCAGAATATGTTTATATTATAGGCGTGATATGTTCTTCTCATCTTCTCTGTTGTTGGTGGTCTCTTCTTTCTCTTGAGATTGACAAGATGCTGCAAAGGGATGTTGTTCATCCCCAACCAAGTGTTGGAGTCCTGGGCTTTGACACAGGCAGTGCCACTGACCTTTCCTGTTAGAGTTTGTTCAGCAGGTAAATTCAAACCCTGTTTCAGCGCTGACTCCATTTCTAAGGAAATATCAAGTCATGAAGTTACTACAGCACTGAATTAACATATGCTATTGCAAATTTTTGGCACGAAGTTATTTTTTATTGTTTTGTAGTTAGAAAAGGTTATTACTATGGTTTTTGGAAGGAAAAAATAAATGGTTGGGGAAATGGGTCTGATACGTTTTTTTTTTTTTCCCAAAAAATATATGTGTTCCAAACTTTTAGTAGTGATCTCATCTCTGAATTTCAGTGTGTTTGGGGCAAGGGCCTCAGTTCTGTGTACCATCTGTAATGTCATGTCATCCTATACATCAGGAAATACTTTTCACTTCTTCTTGGAATGCCCTAGGATTGTTTCTGTTTTATTATTTTCACACTTACTTTTGCATTGCTGTTTGGTTTGGAGTACAGGAGTACGAAGCAGCCGATTCCTCCTTTAATGGTATGTTCTAAGCAGAGAAAATGATCTCATTGAATAATCACAGACCAAGTTTCTAGCAAAGTCAATACAAGTTAGTAGGTAGGTTTCACAGGTCAGTGTCAACATCACCATTACTTCTGGTCCAGTAAATAATAAGTTGGCTTAAATGTGTGCAGGTGGTGTTGGGAAGATATTGGTATACACTGCTCATAAATTTTGAATATTTTCTACTGCAATCTTATTTAAATAACAGGTATTCTAGCCCTCTTTTAATGTGCTAGAATTTAAAACGTTTCCCTTACATGTTAAACAATCATTGCTAAAGTTAGAAGAAACTTCAGAGGTTCCCTGGTAGAACCCTTGCTTTCTCAACGTCTCATAACGAGCTGGGGGCAGAGCAGCTCTCAGCATCCATGCACTCCCTCTAATTTAAAGTCTCTGAGCTCATAGGCACTACTCCCCACCCTGCCTCTGTGTCTGTGTAGTCACAGAAGTATAATTGCTGGTTTTATAAAGTTGCATTCTCTTCCAGAGGCCAGCTCTATCTGGTATGCAGAATAATGCCCCCAACCCCCAAAAGATATCAGGGTCTTAGTCCTCAGAACCTGTAAATCTGTTACGTTACATGGCAAAGGCAAATGAAGATTGCAGATTGAATTAAGCTGCTAATCCACTGACCTTGAGGTGGGGATATTATCCTGGATCATGCAGGTGGGCCCAATGGCATCACAAGTATCCTTGTAAGTAAAGGAAGGAGGCAGGAGAGTTAGAGCGAGAGCAAGAGCGATGCTATGCGAGAAAGACTCCACGTGCTACTGCTGGCTTTGAAGCTGTAAGAGGGCATTAACCCAGGAACCAGTCTCCTTGAAGGCTGAAACAGCCTGGGAAATGGTTTCTTTCTCCGAGAGCCACCAAAGGAGTTCGGCCATGCTCTCACCATCATTTTAGTCCAGTGAGACGTATTTTGGATTTTCTACTTCCAGAATAATAAAATAATAAATGTGTGTTGGTTTTGATCACTAGGCTATATTCAGTTCAACTTCTTCTTTGGCATGTAGAAAGGCACTAAATATGCTTCTTTCTAGTAGGCACGGAAGATTAAAAAAACCCACCGATTACTCCCACCAGCAAATTCTCTGTGGAGCTCAACAAGATCAGTTCTTAGGCTATGAGCCCCATCTAGCTCCATCACAGCACCCAGTCTCTCTGCACCTACTCTCAGCATCACAGCACCCAGACAAAAGTTACAAACCATCAGTGGCCCAGCAGGGAACAAAGGACTCTTTCAAACAGGGCAGTTGAAGAGAGCTTACCAAAGTGATTGTGTTCGAAAATGTAGGCAGGGTTAAAAGTAACAAAGAAGGGCTGATGATGCACCTGGGACAAGCAAAAGAGAGAAACTGGTCCTAGGACTAACGGGGCAAAACGTGAGAGCTGTTCCTAGAACTCAGTGGATGCTGACGCTGCAGAGAGGGCCATCCATCAGAAGCTGTAGCTGGTGATAGAGAAATAGAGTCTGTCAACCTCAGTCAGTGGGAACAGGAAGACAGGAGAGTAGTGCCCTGACATTTCTCTCTTCCTACACTCTGATTTCTTACCACTGCTTCCCATTGTCTGAGACCTAATGCAAGTCCGAGGGCAAGCAAGTGGGGTTGATTGTAGTCTACAAAGGTCAGCCTCCCTGAGCACACACCATGGGGAGAACAAGGAGGCAAGAAACTAGAGAGGCAAACAGAGAATATACAGTACCCACTTTCCAACTCAATACATCCCTCTCCCCTTTTCCAAGAGTATTACACATCAAATTGGCTTTCTTGTTACCTTATATAGTGGGAAGATAATATGTGATAGTAAGTAAAAAAAATATTTCAGGATAATTTAGAGATAAAGCTCTTTCTACTTTTATGAATCCATAAAATGATTTCAGAAAAAGTAGGTAGCAACAAACCTCCCTTAAGTTAAAAATTTGGGGCACATTTGTGGTTGCTTAATAAAGGGGCACTACCCTCAAAAATTTTTGGTTGGAATCACAGCCAAGAATAAGATGCTGGCTGGATGTTCCGCCAGTTTGGCCAAGCATGGCATTTTTAATGATCCTATGATTTATGGGATTATTATATTTTAGCCAAGAAATAACATAAAATTTACTAAAATTTGTTCATTTGGCCTTCTAATGTTGCAGTAAGACAGATTTCCATAGACTTTTCCCTGTTGCATTTACAGAAAATAAAAGACAAACAAAGAAATCAGCCTAAGGACTGAAAATAAATCCAAGGCAGTAAACTTAACTCACTTACTAGGAGTATTAAACTGACTAGAAGACATTTACCCTTCCTAAAATAATTAATTTAGCTACCTTTTAGTCAAAAGATCTAAAGAAACTCCACTACTTCTGACCAGCACTTCTGGGTCCACATCGGTCTCAGTATATATTGTGCCACAGAACAGGTAGGCAGACAGAACAACATTGTAACCATCCTGACTTCCAGCCCCACTGGAATACTGGATCCTGTTAGCATTCCTGATCCATACAAAGGGAAGCTCAAGGGGTAGGAATGTGAATTCAGTGTGCACAACACAATCATGCTGAAACATGAACTCCAAAATGTAGCCCTTTCTTTTTAAGCTCCTGGATGGAGGCAAGAAGCTTTGCTGCCTTCACTCTCCCTTCCCATCTCCTCCTAGGTATTGACACACACCAGGGAGAAGCAGCATCAAGGTCAGCATAAGCCCTGAACTCTTGGAAGCCTTTAGTCATCTAATGAGCATGGTGATGACTAAAGCCACGTCTCATAAATGTGTGAACAGGCCCTGTGTGTTGCAGCCAATGAAAAGGGATCATAGGTTTAGAGCCCTCGAAAATTAACCCTCCAGTTTTCTATCAATTACTCATGTCCTTGGGGTTGGAAGGATATAGCATCAGGTGGATTTACACATAATACCAAAGGACCCAGTTCTGGTGGTGAAAATTGTACAAGGGTACTTGAGGACAGAATTTGGCTTTGCATCAAGTACATGCAAAGAGCCAACTTTACCCATATTCAATTTCCTAATTAGTGTTAGTTTCCAAATTGGCTATATTATTTGCATGTTGTCTTTCTATGTAGAAGAACCAACCATATTTATTGTCATATAGCTACTTCTAATCATACTAAAATTTCTTTAAATCTTCATTTGACAATTTCACAAGGTGTTAGTTAAATAATATCCAATACTTTGTAGAATGCCTCCATTTCCCATTGCCAAAATGTTTGGAGAAGGTACTCACTAACTAAATATACAATGGAGTTAATGAGCCAGAAAAGAATGTTTTGGTAATTAATATATAAAATGATATTAACATTAATGTGTTCAGAAGGCATTTAAGGACCTGCACTTTCTCCCACACACATATGGACATAATTTTAGAAACAAAAACTTTTGACATATAATCTGCTTAGCAAAATCTTAGTAAGTCTTGGTTTTCATTAGTGCTATTCTCTCTTCCTTCTGGCAGCTTGCATGTCCACTTGAAGTCAGAGAAAACCATCTGATTTACTTTAGCCAATGAAGGATGAGTAGAACTATTGTGTATCAGTTCTGGGCAGAAGCCCTATAAAATATATGCATGATCTGCTTCACTCCCATGCCCCTACCATGTTAGTGAGATTTCAGTGGTTCAGGTCTTTCTCAGTCTGAGTCTCAAAGTGAGGACAGTATGAAACAGGGCCCCTGCTGACCTGAGATGAACACACGAAATGAGTGAGAACCACCCTGTCTGCATTCAGCCTACTGTCTCTGCTCCCCCTGTAAAATGACTAAACCCTTCTCAAGATCACAAAAATACCCACATGGCCCTAGGATCTAAACACCCTTCCACAGAAGTGCTGTATTTTATCAGCCTACATTGATACTTAATGTACTTGAGATAACTGAGGTTATTACCACTGTACAGTCATTCCTCTTGTGATGGACAAGAAGACAGCTTTAAACTTGTCACAGTTTCCTTCTCTTACAGCAAAGGACCAATTTAGAGTGAGCTGGAGACTGTGCATCTTAGTGAAGGGAGCTTGAGCTTTGCTGTCAGCTTGACCTGGTTGAAATCGAGAGTTCATCACTCATTGCTTATGAGATCTTAAAAAGCCACTTAGATAGTTTGAACAAATTAACTTTCTCATCCATACAATAAAATAATACTATATATTTTTGCAGACTGCTGTGCAGAATAAATGAGACAACCAGTCTCAAGTAACTAGCTTAGGGTGTATGTATAATGACCACCAGTGACTATTCTTCTATTCTCATCTGATGCCTTCTGAAAACAAAGTATTGGAAACTCTGACTAGGTAAGGGGTGGACAAATTACAGTCCACAGGCCAAATCAGGCCCACTGCCTGTTTTTGTAAATAAAGTTTTATTGGAACACTACCATACTCATTCGTTTATAAATATTCTATGGTTTCTTTCACACTACAAATGCAGAGTTCAGTAGCTGCACCAGAGAGACTGTATGACCCACAATCCCTAACACATCTACTATCTGAACTATTTCAGAAAAAGTTTGTTGACCTCTGGATTAGATTCATTCATAACCTGAATAATCAGTTTCTCACATGAATCTAGTCCTGGACTTACTTTCCCAGAATAGGTCAATATTGTTGTATATTATATTTCCCCTCTGACGCGCTAATTGGAAACGAGTTTAAAAGATCACTGCTTTGGTGTGACACTGCCGAGATTTTTCTTTTTTTTTAATCCTCACCTGAGGACATTTTTTCATTTTTTTGTTCATATTGAGCGAGAGAGAGAGAGAAAGAGAGAGAGAGAGAGAGAGAGAGAGAGAAACATCGACATGAAAGGGACACATCAAGTGGTTGCCACTTGCACGGCCCAACCAGGGCCGGGGACAAACTGCAACCGAGATATATGCCCTTAGGGGGAACCAAACCCGGGTCTCTCTGGACCGCAGGCTGACTCTCTAACCACTGAACCAAACCAGCCAGGGCAGATTTTTCAATCAATTATGTAGCAAACTAAAGGACAACCAGAAAGGACACTCTAAGTCTACTCCTGAATGTCCTAAATAAGCACTTGTACATTCACTTGATTCATTCCACAAACATTTGTTCAGATGCCACTTGTATGCCAATGACTTGTGCTAGGCATGGAGGATGTGATGATGATAACGTATAGTCTTGTATTCCAGAAGTCTATTAGATTGAGGAAATGTGGCAATAAATAAGTAATTACAACACAGTGAGTTAGCAGCTAATAAATATATACACATACACACTAAGAAACTGTGGGAAGATAAGAGGAGGTGATGTCTGAGCAGAATATATTTGAGTCTTTGACATAAAGCATCACAGAGTGAGAAGGTCAGCCTCTGGACATGTGGAAGCAAAAACCAACTGGAATATCAATAAGGCACCTAGGAGACCGAAGGTAGGTGGAATGTGTACTTTCTCTGCTCTTGTTTGAGATGCCAGAGAGAACCTTGGTGTGGATCCTGTTTGGTTCCCCAGCTTTTACTTCTGGGGGATATCTTATGTATCTCTTTGGACTCAGAAGTTTTCTCCTCATTAATACCACAGTTTGTTCTTCCCTGGACAGGACTTGCTTCTTGTTTCCAAATCTGGACTTTCCTGGAGCCATGACTGCTTCTCCCTCACCCCAAGTTTCAGCTTTCTCTTATCCTGACCTATGTGGTCACCCCCACACTCACTCCTGACCCAGATGTACCAATAAGCTTTGCCCTGCTTCTGTCATTCCGATCCCAATTTATTTCACTTGAGTGGAGTAGTAGAGAAAGGAAGGATTTCTCCAAGCAGCAAATGCTGACAGTTATAGTTCCAGAAAACAGAATGTTTCAAGTTGCAGAGGTCTCAGAAAGTAAGGTGTGTTTAGTATCCCAAATAAAATTGACATGGATTGTATATAGAACATGGAGCAGAGAGTGGCAGAAGATTAAACTGAAAAACAGAAAATGGCCAGATTGTGGGGGCCCTTAAAAATCATGCAAAGGAAGATGTACTTCATTCTGTGGCTAGTGGAGAACAATGGCAGATTTTAAACAGGGAGGCATATCATTGTATATACATCTTAAAATATTACTCTGGAGGCAGCATGGTCTATGGTGGGAGAAGGAGTGGAGAGACTTGAGGAGGAAGAAAGCAGTCACCTGCCCATTGTCACGGGCCAGGTAAGGAATGGGAGCCAAACATAAAGGAGAGGAGAGAATGACTTTGAGATATATTTGGGAGGATATTTCAGAACTCACATCAGCATGGATAGATCGTAAGAGCAAAAAAGTAGTCAAGGACAGTTCTCAAACTATCTCAGTGAAGTCCAATTTACAGAATTTCTAACCATTGTAGACCCCAAATTTTGTAAAATGAAAGAAAATGATCATGTATTGAGATGTTGCAGAAATGTCAACTCGCCATACGTTTCTGATGTTTACTTTCAGTTTCTGTCCTTGTCTTGCCACATGGTGACTGTGGTCCAGTGCTCATCTGGAGAGCACACTTTGAATAGCACTGTTCTGGAAGGAATCCAGGGTTTCCGGCTTGGGTGACAAGATGGATGATGACTTTGGCCAACTTAAGCAGAAGTGAACTGAGAGGTTGCTGGTAAGTTCTGTTGTGGACATGTTATTCTTCGTGTCCCAGTGAACACAGATGAAAACATCCATGAGGCTGCTGGCAACACAGAGCGTGTTCCATTGTAGAGAAATCTCACATATGGCAGGTATTTAGTAAGGTTTTTGAAATGCATAAATGGAAGCAAACTTCCCACTTGATAGTCCGTAAGGTAATTATGCTGTGTTTGTTGAAACACACGATGGCAGGATATTGGGATAAATATCGAATATAGCTCCTCAGGCTTCTGAGAAATTACACCACAAACTAAAAATCTGAATACAAAGACAACACAGCACATGACATGAAAAACTGACTTTTGCACAAAGGGAAATGGTATAAGGCAACCATTTATTATCTCCGCTTCATTCATTCTTTTTTTTTTCAGTACTACATGTTTGCTACAATGTAATTGACTGGACCAAGTCTGCTGAGGAGTCACAGAAGCTGGGCAAGTTGTTTTGACTTCTACATGTTATTATGTCTAACCCATATTCTTCCAGGAGAAGAAAAATTAATCTGCCTTTTACCCAAAGTTACATCTAAACAACTGAGGTCTTACAGAGTGCTGGCATGGTGTGGGTTGTCTGATTGTCCTCCCTGCTCTCCCTTCAGGTGCCCTGGTGACGCTCATTCCTCAGGTCCCAATCATCCATCCAGTGTTTGCCACTTAGTACCCCTTGTTCTGATCTCACCATCTCTCAGCCATTTCCCAGCCATTTCTGAGCCCATCTCCCTGCCCACCCTGCTCCGGGAACCCCATGGGACTAAGACTTTCCCATGTGCTACTTTGTTAAAAAATTGTGCTACTTTTAAGTGCTTGGAAAATCAATGCACTGCTTCCTATACTATACTATAAAGCAATTCATTCAACAATCTTTTATTTATTTTTTTATTTTTTTTATTAATTTGTTTTTGTTACAGATGTTTCTCCTTTTCCCCCCACTGACACTCACATATCTTCTGCATATCTATTATGTTCCAGGCCCTGTTCTAGACTCTTGGGAAACCTCAGTGAACAAAACTGACAAAGACCCTGGCTTCATGAAATATGCATTCTGGAATAAGGAAATAAATGGTAAAACATTAGCATAAGCCCAGGGGGTGGAGCGTCAGCACACAGAACAAAGGGTCGCTAGTTCAATTCCCAGTCAATGGCATGTACCTGGGTTGCAGGTTCTATCCCAGGGCCTGGTTGGGGTCATATGGGAGGCAACCAGTTGATATGTCGCTCATATCGATGTATCTCTCTCCCTCCCTCTCTTCCATTCTATCCAAAAATCAATGAAAAATATCCTCGGGTGAGGATTAACAAACAAACAAAAAAGTTAGCATAAAAATAAGCTTACTTATATAGTATGTTAGAAGTTGATAGGTGCTATGGACTAAGGTAGAGCAGGGTAAAGAGAATTAGGAGCGCAGGCTAGAAGTGGTGGTTTGAAATTTTGAATAGGTTTTTCAGAATAGAGCTCATTGAGAAGATAATATTGAAGCAGAGACTTGAGAGAGGTGAAGCAGTTTGTCAAGTAGGTAGTTGGGAGAAGGATATTCCAGGCACAGGGAACAGCACGTACAAAGGACTGAGGGCAGGAGTGAGCCTGCTTAAGGAACAGCAGACGTCCATTAGGCAGACGAGAGTGAGCCAGGGTGAAAACAGCAAGAGATGGCTTTAAATCGTGTCTACTGTAAATAATGCTGCAATGAACATAGGAGTGCATATAATCTTTCAGCCATAAAAGGAAGGAAATCTTATCCTTTGCAACAGCATGGATGAACCTGGAGAGCATTCCGCTAAGTGAAATAAGCCAGTCAGGGAAAGAAAAGTACCATTCGATTTCACTCACATGTGGAAATTAATGAACAAAATAGACTAACAAGCCAAATAGAAACAAATTCAGAGAGACTGACAGCTGTCAGAGGGGAAAGGAGGCTGGGTGGAAAAGGTGAAGGGATTGAAAAAAAAAAAAAAAACTGCTCCAACCACAGCAGGGTGATTATCAGAGGGGAAGGGTGTGCAGAAAGGTAGAAGAAAGTATAGGAGGTACAGGGTGAATAGATGGTGATGGCAGGAAACTTGACTTGGAGTGGTGAACACACAATAGAATATATAGTTGATGTAATAAAGAATTACACACCTGAAACATATAATTTTATTAACCAATACCACCCCAATAAATTTCATTAAAAATAAAAATTAAGCCCTGGCCAGTTTGGCTCAGCAGTTAGAGTGTCGACCTGAGGTCCGGAGAGACCCGGGTTCAGTTCCCGCTAAGGGCAGGTACCTCGGTTGCAGTTTGTCCCCGGCCCTGGTTGGGTTGTGCGGGTGGTGACCACTAGATGTGTCCCTTTCACGTTGATGTCTCTCTCTCTCTCTCTCTCTCTCTCCCCTTCCCTCCCTCCCTCCCACTCTATCTGAACAAAAAATGGAAAAAATGTCCTCAGGTGAGGATTAAAAAATATATATATATAAATTAAAGTAAAAAATTAAATCTTTTTTATTTATTTTATTATTTTTGTTTTTGTTATACCTCATACGAGGATATTCTTTCCATTGGTTTTTAGATAGAGTGGAAGGGAGGGAGGGGGAGAGAGAGAGAAAAAAATTTGATGTGAGAGAGACACATTGATTGGTTGCCTCCCCCATATCCCCAAGCTGGGGACTGAACCTGCATCGCAGGTATGTGCCCTTGACCAAGAATCGAACCTGCAACCCTTCAGTCTGCAGGCCAAGGTTCTAACCGGTGAACCAAACCAGCCATGGCATAAAATCTTTTTTAAAAAAACGCCTTCAGAAAGGCAATGGGGAGGGGCATTTTGGTTTGAGCTTTTACTCTGAATGAAATGGAAGATTCGTGGAGTTTCAAGCAGAGGTGATATGATCTGACTCAGATTTTGAAGGACTGCTCTGGTTGTTACACTGAGAACACACTCTAGGAGGAGGATCGGGACCAGGAGCTCCTCCTGTGTTGGGAGCGATCTTAGTAGCAATGGAGGTGTAAGAGAAAGATGAATAGGGGATGATGCCAAATATTGTCCTTAACACCAGAGGGATGGAATTACCATCAGCTAGACTGTGGGCAAAGGGGTTTATTGAACAATTGCTTTGGCTCCTAGGCCATTGTTTCTACACACTGGTATTCCCAGTACCAAACACAGTGCCTAACACTAGGTAGGCAAAAAATACATGCTGAGCAGACAACTGAGTCAATGCAAGACTAAATACAATCCCCACAGGGCAGGCAACCTGAGGTCTTGCTGCTTTCTCGGTCTCTACCCAAGAAGCACAGGGCAAAATATCTCTCAGCTTTCAGATTCCCTAACACTCTCTAAGGTTCTTTCATCCAGGGATGTTCAGTCTGGCATAGGTTGAGAGTAATGGCCCCATCCCAGAGACATCTCTCTCGCTTCCATTCCAACTATCCTTTTCCATCCCTCAGTCTAGACAACATTAACTATTTCCAGGAATAAGAAAAATGGCCTAATTGTATCTTATTCCAAATCAAAAGTTGATATGCTTTTATTTATTTACTTTTTCCTTTATTGATTTTAGAGAGAGAGGAAGTGAGAGGAAGAGATAGAAACATCCATGAGACAAAACATTAATTGGTCACCTCCTGCATGCCCCCACTGGGGATCAGGCCCACAACCTGGGCATGTGCCCTGACTGGGAATTGAACCAGCAACCTCCTGGTGCATGGATCGATGCTCAACCACTGAGCCACACTGGCCGGACAAAAGTTGTTATGCTTTTAAAATGCCTGAGTTAAGAGTTATACTCTTATTCTCTGAGCTTAGATCAACTGATCCAAATGTGACAGGACAATATTTAAACATATTAACCAGGGGCTCACCACCAGCTGAACCAGGGAAAGGCAAGAGGTACAAGGGAATGCCAGGAATGTAACACACCAGTTAACACATCAACTATTATGTGGCTACTTTTTTATCGTTTCGATGAAACAGAATAGACTTTGTCTGCACAATCATCTTATAATTGTTACTAGCTTCCCCATTAATTCAGAGTAAATTAGGCTGATGGTATTTAATCAAAACACATTCTGTCCATAAAATTATGCAAACTAGGACAGTGTTGGCACTGGTCATACTGTGCCAGCTCATAATTAGATATTGCCTATGTCATTTTTTGAACTTTCAGAGAGAACATTAAACAGTAAGATATTTGTTAATGGTAGAACATTTTCAGGGGGAAATGTCTGGCAGGAGAATTGAGGGGACAGAACCCACAGTACACAGTGATGAACATGAAATGTGAAGGAGGTTTTTAAAGAAAGAGCAGAGAAATAGGTACTTCAACAATAGGACAGGATATCCTATTAAATCCTGCCAGTGTTACTATCCTATCTAATTAACTTTTTGTTACAGGTTGATCTTTATGTCTTGTTTGTGATGATGCCAAATTTTTGTGAGCTCATTAGATAAAAATAGATTATTTTACTCATGAAGAAGAATTCCTAAAACCCTTGAAAATCCCATAAAGGCCATTATAATATATTTTCCCTTACAATGTAGTTTCCTATCACTGCAAAATTATATGTCAATGCTTTAACTCTCACTTGATAAGCAGCTTGTGTCCTGGCTGAACCATTTATTGAAACTCACAAATTTTGCTGCTTTTACTAATTTTCATAAAGAATATATGGCTGACTTGTTTATATCATAGATTCTAATCACCAATGAATTTAACTTTTCACTCTTCATCCGAAAGGTCTATTTTCTGGCTAAGTACTAATATTTTTTTAGTCTCCTTCATTTACTTCATACTTCTAGACGTTGTCTTCATTTCAGGCATCATTTATCTATCTTCCAGCAGAAGAAAGATATTTTCATACACACACAAGATGGTAAGTTGAGCCCCACCCCCCACCCCCTAAATGCACATATCCTGGCTGCACACTGGCTGTTGGCCACATTAGTCTCTAAGAGTCTGCGTCCTACCCTAGTCAGGTAGCTCAGCTGGGCAAAATGTAACAGGGGCCCTGGCTGGTGTGGCTCAGTTGGTTGGGCATCATCCCATGCACTGAAAGGTTGCTAGTTCAATTCCCAGTTGGGCCACCTAGGATGTGGAATGGATCCCAGGTAGGGGTCATACAGGAGGCAGCCAATGAGTGTCTTGCTCTCATATTGATGTGTTTTCTCTCTCTCTCCTTCTCCTTTCTTCTCTCTCTAAAAATTCAACAAAAATATTTTTAAATAAATAAATATTTTTTAAAATGTATCAGGGTATTATAATGAAGAATGACCAGAGAATCTTTTAAAAATTAAATCAGAGATCATGTACACTATGGTCTATGCCAAATCCTGCCTGCCATCTAGTTTTTATATGGCCCGTGAGTTAAAAATGGTTTCTACATTTTCTAATGTAAAAAGGGTCATTAGTGACTTCCGGTCAAGATGGCGGCACAGGGAAACGCAGTATTGCGTCCTCCCACAACCACATCAAAGTTACAACTAAACTACAGAACAACCATCATTCAAAACCTCCTGAAATCAAGCCGAATGGAAGTCCTACAACTATGGAATTAAAGAAGCAGCCACATCAAGACTGGTAGGAAGGGCAGAGGCACAATGGGCTGGTCCCACACCATGTGGTGCATGAAAATCAGGAGGATACCTTGACTGGGAATGTCCTCCCTGAGGCCTGACGGGTGCCCCACTCAGGGTTCCAGTGCCAGGAAGAGAAGTCCCCATAACTTCTGGCTGGAAAAACCAGCGGGAACTGAGGCTCAGGGAGGCTGAGGTGGCTGGAGCTCCAGGCAGCTCCTCTTAAAGGGCCTGCACATGGACTTATCAGACTCACTCCCTCTAAACTTGGAGGGGGGGCAGCTCAAGGGGCACCAGAGACAAACAGGGAAGGACTGAGCTATTTGGCATTGGAGCGGGGGCTGGAGAAGGAGCTTTCTCTGGGACAGACAAGCTGTCAGAGGCCTTTGTTCCTTTGGTGAGACCTGCCCTGGGGCAGCAGACAGCTGCCATATCTGGGACTCCAGCAACTTGGCTTATACTGGTTGCCCTGCCCTGGTGATTTCCTGAGGGCCCGCCCCACCCAACTTTCAGGCTCACCCAAGCTGTTGCCAGTTGCTTTACCATAGGATTGGCCTGTCTTGGATCCTGCTTCAGGTTTTCCTAAATTCTTTCAAACAATCAGCATCTGGTCTCAGCTAGCCCCATATCTCTTGTTAAGTAATACACAGAAACAAACACAGGGAGGCAGCCATAATGAGGAGACAAAGAAACAGGTCCCAAATGAAAGAACAGAAAAAATCTCCAGGAAAAGAACTAAGTGAAATGGAGATAAGCAACCTGACAGATGCTGAGTTCAAAATACTGCTTATAAGGATGCTCAATGAACTCAGTGAGAACCTCAGTGAACTGAGTGAGGGCCTCAAGAGCATAAAAAAGGACCGGTCAGAAATGAAGGATGCACAGTCAGAAATGAAGGAGGCAATAACTGAAATAAAAAATAATTTACAGAGATTCAATAGTAGAGTAGGTAAAGCCAAGAAGCAAACCATTGATTTGAAATCTAAGGAAACAAAAAACACCCAATCAGAACAGCAAAAAGGAAAAAGAATCCAAAAAAAAATGAGGAGAGTGTAAGGAGCCTCTGGGAAAACTTCAAGCGTGCCAACATTCACATCTTGGGGGTGCCAGAAGGAGAAGAAAGTGAACAAGGAATTGAAAACCTATTTGAAACAATAATGGCAGAAAACTTCCATAACTTGGTGAAGGAAACATACATACAAGTCCAGGAAGCACAGAGAGTCCCAAACTAGATGAACCTAAAGAGGCCCACACCAAGACACATCATCATCAAAATGCAAAAGCTTCAAGACAAAGAGAGAATCTTAAAAGCAGCAAGAGAAAAGCAGTTAGTTACCTACAAGGGAGTTCCCATAAGACTGTCAGCTGATTTCTCAAAAGAAACTTTGCAGGCCAGAAGGGAGTGGCAAGAAATATTCAGAGTGATGAAAAGCAAGAACCTACAACCAAGATTACTTTATCCTGCAAAGCTGTCATTTAGAATCGATGGCCATATAAAGAGTTTCCCAGACAAGAAAAAGTTAAAGGAGTTCCTCACCACCAAACCGTTATTATATGAAATGTTGAAGGGTCTTTTTGAAGAAAAAGATAAAATATATGAACAAACAAAATGGCAATGAATACATATCTATCGACAATGGAATCTACAAACAAAATGAACAAGTAGAACAGAAACATTCTCATAGATACAGAGAACATTTTGTTGGTTGCCAGATAGGAGGGGGTTGGGGGAATGGGTGAAAAAGGTGAAGGGATTAAGAAGAACAAATTGGTTGCTAGACTGACAAACCTCAAAAAGAAGGGGCATATGGGGGGTGAGAAGAAATAAACCAAAGGACTTATATGTATATATGCATAACCAATGGACACAGACAACAGTGTGAGAAAAAGCAGGAGGGGGGCAGGAGTGGGGAGAAGGGGGTCAATGGGGGGGAAATGAGGAACATCTGTAATATATTCAACAATAAAGTTTAAAAAAAAAATGCTGCTCCCTTACCTTGTGCCACAAGTAAAATTACTCATGTTTTTCACATTCTGGTGTATATACTCTCCAAAGCACCACTATGACCATCTGTAGGTGCAGGTGTGGATATAATGAACAGAACAGAGGTAGTATTACTGAGGCACCATTCCAAGAGCTGTGTGGTATTGGGGAGATGGAAGAGACTAGGAATTACTGGACTATGTGGGTTTATATAATATGGATCTAGTCAGGTAGACTCAGGTCACCCATAAGAGCTATGTGGACTGAACCCTCAGAAGAGGGGTCATGGGGGGAGGGAAGAGATAAACCACAGAACTTATATGCATGTATGCATAACCAATGGACATGGACAACAATGACAGGAACGGGGTGGGGGGGTATAGGGAGGAGGGTGTCAATGGGGAAAAAAAGAAGAAACATCTCTAACAAAAATAAATAAATAAGTAAATAAATAAAGCTATGTGAACTTGAAAAAAAAAATGTCATTAGCTTTCCATGAGTAATGTTGCTCAAGGCATTAAAGACATTGTCTCTTAGGCCTACAAAGTCTAAATTCTTCACTGCCTGATCCTTTACCAGAAAAGCTTGCAGACCCCTAGTTTTGGTGGCCAGGGTAGGACTTTCTGGGGAGGAGATGCTCAAACAGAGCTGGATGGCAAGAAAAAATCAGCCATGGAGAGATGCGGGGAGAGACAATGCCAGTACAAAGATCTCCTGGTGGAAATGGGATGGACATTTCAAGAAAAAAAAGAAGGTTAATGTAGCTAGAGGGTAGACAGTGGAAGAGTTCAAAGCTAACGTGGGGACAGGGAGAGGGGCTAACTAGTGAAAACCACACCTGGGTGAGATGAGATCATTCAGTTCAAAATACAAAGGTAGAAAATGGCAATCCTTAGACTGGTGCAACCACTATGGAAAACAATATGGTGTTTCCTCAAAAAATTAAAAATTGAACTGCTATTTGATCCAGTGATCACATTTCTAGGAATATACCCTAAGAAGCCTGAAACACCAATTATAAAGAATATATGTATCCCTATGTACATAGCAGCACCATTTACAACTGCTAAGATCTGGAAACCACCAATAGATGAGTGCATAAAAAAAGCTGTGATACATGTACACAATGGAATACTATGCAGCTGTAAGAAAAAAAGATCTCTAATCCTTTGAGATGACATGGAGGGACCTGGAGAGCATTATGCTAAGCAAAATGAGCCAATTAGAGAGAGACAAATACCACATGGTCTCACTTATTTGAGTAATAAAATAAGCTGATGTACAAAATAGACCCAGAGACATAGAAAGGAATACAATTCAGACTGACAAACCTCAGAGGAGGGGGTCAGAGGATAGGGAAGAGATAAACCAAATAATTTATTTGCATGTATGGGTAACCAATAGACATAGACAACAATGTGGTAGTGGTGGTGGGGGGGGAAGGGTGTCTTGGGGGATAAAAGAGAAACATCTGTAACAAAAATAAATTAACTAATTTTAAAAAAAGAAAGAAAAGAAAATGCAATTCTTGATAGCAACACAGTACCTCATCCTGTCAATTTCCCTAATTTATTTTGAGTCTTCAATGACTGGTACTTCAGCTTTTTGCATATTTTCTAATTTACAGACTAAGCCTCTATAATATCCCCACGTAAGAATCTTAACAAACTTCTGGAAGACAATCTGTATGGTAAATCTTGATAGCGGGTCAAACACTATGGACATTTTTTTTTAACTCATATACACTGTTGAATGTATTACAGGTGTCTCCCTTTTTTCACCATTGACCCCCTCCTTCCCAATCCTGCCCCCTTTCTTCCTTCCCCACACTATTATCTGTGTTCATTGGTTGTGCATATATGCACAGAAGTTGTTGGTTTATCTTATCCGACCCTCCCTCCCCGCTTCCCTTTGAGGTTTCAGTTTAACAACCAATTTCTACTTCTTAATTCCTTCATCTTTTTTACCCATTCCCCCGGCCCCCACCCACCTGACAAGCAACAAAAAGTTCTCTTTATCTAGGAGTCTGTTTCTATTCTGCTTGCCCATTTTGTTTGTAGATTCAATTGTTGATAGATATATATCAATGGCCATTTTATTGTTCATATTTTTGTTCTTCTTCTCCTTCAAGAAGACCCTTCAATATTTCATATAATACTGGTTTGGTGGTGATGAACTCCTTTAGCTTTTTCTTATCTGGGAAACTCCTAATATGTTCATCAATTCTAAATGATAGCTTTGCAGGATGGAGTAATCTTGGTTGTAGGTCATTGCTTTCCATCACCTTGAATATCTCTCGCCACTCCTTTCTGGCTTGCAAAGTTTCTTTTGAGAAATCAGCTGACAGTCTATGGGAGCTCCTTTTAGGTAACAAACTGCTTTTACTTGCTGCTTTTAAGAGTCTCTCTTTGTCTTTAACTTTTGTCATTTTGATGATGATGTGTCTTGGTGTGGACCTCTTTAGGTTCATCTAGTTTGGGACTCTCTGTGCTTCCTTGACTTGTATGTCTGTTTCCTTCACCAAGTTAGGGAAGTTTTCTGTCATTATTTTTACAAATATGTTTTCAATTTTTTGTTCTCTCTCTTCTCCTTCTGGTACGCCTATGATGCAAATGTTGGCACACTTAAAGTTGTCCCAGAAGCTCCTCACACTATCCTCATTTTTTTTTTTTTTTATTCTTTTTTTTCCTTGCTCTTCTGATTAGGTGTTTTTTGCTTCCTTATATTCTGAATTGATGGTTTGCTTCTTGGCTTTACCTCCTCTACTATTGATTCTCTGTAGATTATTCTTTATTTCATTTAGTGCATCCTTCATTTCGGACTGGTCCATTTTTATGTTGTTGATGTTCTCACTAAGTTCTTTGGAGGTCTTCTTAACTTCCTTGAAGGTCTCACTTGGTCTCACAAGTTCCTTGAGCAACCTTATAACCAGTCTTTTGGACTCTGCATCTGATTGATTGCTTATCTCCATTTTGCTTAATTCTTTTCCTGAAGTTTTGTTCTTTTCTTTCACTTGGGACATGTTTCTTTGTGTCCTCATTTTGCTGCTTCCCTGTGATTATTTCTATGTATTAGGCAGACTTGCTATGTCTCCTAAGCTTTGTAGGGTGGCCTATTGTTGTAGGTGTCCTGTAGGATCCAGTGGCACAGCCTTTCTGATCACTTCAGCTGGACCCTTGAGGTGCACCCCTCATGTGGACTGTATACCCTTCTGTTGTAATTGAGTCTTGATTGCTGTTGGCATGTCAATGGGAGGGATTTACTCAGGCTGATCAGCTGCAAGGACTGGCTGTGCCCACTGACCACTGACCAGAGCCCACCACACAGAGCAAGACTTACTTCATCAGGGTTCTGGTACCCACTGAGTCCACTCATTGAGTGTGTCACTCATGGAGGTGGTTCAGTAGTGATGTTTTGATGTGGTCTGAAGCTGTCCACTGGGTATGCTGGCTCTGGGGCAATGTCAACACTACGGACATTTTTAAGTTTGATAGTAAATTGGGTGTAATAGAAAAGGTAGGGAGAAGGGAAAGAGAAAGGCATAGGTGATTAAATGATGTGAGCAAAGGGAGTAGGAATCTCGCTGACAGGTGTGGGAAAATGCCAACACTGGGTGAGCTGGGACAAAGAAAACATGTTATTTAATTGGGAAAAGGGGTAATATAGGTAACTTGGTTTATAGATGTCTAGAGAACCAATTGAGATAGTGCAAAGTGGATAACCAGTGTTTACATAGTCTCTGCTCCTGTGACTGACCTGAAATTAAGAGAAAAGAAGTAATTATTCTTTTGAATTTCCTGAGGCTTTCCTTAAGAGTGGTCTTGTCTTCAGAAGATGTGGTAGTGGGAAAAAATGGGAGCTGTTCTGAGTAGAAGACCAAATGCTTAGCCTGATCATGTAAATGTAAATGATGACCTTTCTTACTCCTTGACTTCCTCAACCTCAGCAGTTTAACACATAAATTGAGGTTTTGTCAAGATGTGTAGCTATAGTTCCAAAAGTATGGTGGGCAAATAAATACACCGATCTGCTGCCTTCAATAAACTTATAGTCTAGTTGGTTTCCCCAAGAAGTGCTAGTAGCCCCCTTCTTCCTGGGGTCTCAGCCCATTTGCACCCCTCTGTTACAGCGCTTCTCTCACGCATTTTATAAGGAATTGTTGCAAAGATCATCCTCACTGTCAGCATCTAGAGGGTTTTGATTCCATTATATATATCCTCTCCCCAGTGCCAAGCCTGGTTGTTGCTACCTACAAGGTGGAAGGTACATATTGAATGAGTAAGTAGGCAAGCAAATGATTAAGTATAATCCACAGTCATTGTGCAGATGCCACAGAATGAGGTACACACACCCACTTGTTTCCTATCCATCTCTGGCTTGGCAGTGACAATAAAATAACCTGTCTACTCAGTTCATCCTGTGGGGCTGGGCTGGAGCAGGAAATCAGTTTATCAAACTTGTCAAAGTTGATCAATCTCTCCATTTAAACTACTATTCTAGTTCCACCAGAAGATAAATCTCTTTGGGCTCCAGTTTCTCATCCTGATAAGCCATGAGAACTGTCCAAACAGTGGACAGTTGGAGCCAGTGGACATTCTGAACGCCAGCTCCACCATTTACCGCAGACAGCTTGCTCTGTACCCCATGCTTAAGAAATTGAGGGGAGCCCTGGCCAGTTTGGCTCAGCGGTTAGAGCGTCAGCCTGCGGTCCGGAGAGACCTGGGTTCGGTTCCCACTAAGGGCACGTACTTCGGTTGCAGTTTGTCCCCGGCCCTGGTTGGTCGTGCCACTCGATGTATCCCTTCACATCGATGTTTCCCTCTCTCTCCCTTCCTCTCTCTCCCTCCCACTCTATCTGTACAAAAAATGGAAAAATATCCTCGGGTGAGGATAAAAAAAAAAAGAAAGAAAGAAATTGAGGGGAAAACATCAACCTGACAGAACTCTGGTCCTGATTAAAAGAGACTATGATTAACATAAAACTTCAAACATAGGAGACACTGAATATATATTTAGTACATATCATTTACATACTCAGCATGTATGCGTTTCTCCATGTCTTAGCTAAATGGGTAGCTCTTTGAAGGCAGAGCCCAGGTATCACAGCTTTGTAACCTATTTTGATTCTTAGTACATGAAAAATGGTAGCTCTTTGGTGAATATTTGCTAAATGTCAGAAGAAAAAACTTCAGTAAGCTAAATAGCTTTATTTGTACATTTCTTTTAGAAAATAAAATTTACCATCTTCTAATCATAAAATATATGTAATCATTGTAGACAATTTTAAATAAAAAAACACATAAGTATACAGAAGAGAATTAAAATCACTTATTATCCCAAATCATATAATACAAATAATATCTGAAAATGTTTTGGTCTATTTGCAGTCTTGTTTTTATCCCTATACATTTTATGTGTGTGTGTGTGTGTGTATTTTTACAAAAATAGTTATATTTTTTCTGTTGGCTTGTAACATAATTTTATTTCTCTGCTTTGCATTATATTATAAGTGTCCTTGAATGGCTCTACTTTTTTATTTTTTAAAGATGATTTTTTTTTAGTCCTCACTGGAGGATATTTTTTCCTTTTATCTTCAGATAGAGTGGGATGGGGAGAGAGAGAGAGGAACATTGACAAGAGGAACACATCGACTGGCTTCCTCCCGCATGACCCTGACCAGGGCCTGGGACAGAACTGCAACCGAGGCACGTGCCCTTGACTGGAATCAAACCCGCAACTCTTTGGTCTGCGGACCAACGCTCTAACCACTGAGCCAAACTGGCAAGGGCTGAAAACATGATTTTTAATGGTGAAATAATATTTTGTTGTACATAAATTATTTACCATTTTCCACTGTTGGACATTTAATCTGTTTCACTTTCACTGAGTATTTGAAATGATGCTAAGCTGGCTAACCTCAAATAGAAATATTTCACCACCTCTCTGATTATTCTGTGATGTTTTTGCATTCTTAGGAGACCATCTAGTATAGTGGTAAAAAGAAGTCCCAGCTTCTGAGGACACCCTCTCCTACGTTACAGGTCGAGCTTTGCTGCAAACCACATCTATGGGTCCTTAGGCAGTTTTAACCTTTTTGAGCCTCAGAATGTGTGAAGGAGAGGCTATTTCTCATGTACATGCATGAGTTTAAGTTTACCAGTGGATGATATAATTAAATACAACAAAAAGAATGAATGGATTATATCTATATGGGTCATTATATATGCACACTAAGCCAGCCCTTGCTTTAAATACCAGGACATATTCTTAGTGCAGTTGAAACTTAAACTAGTATGCATTTCAGGGGTTTTAGACATTTTCTTCAAGGTGACAATGGCTTATGTGTTCAAATAAATGAGGAAAGGTGAGACAGGTGGTATATTTCACCCAGTGCTCTTAATGGAGTGGTTTAGCTAATTAATACACTGCACCCTAACAGTGATAGATAGAGGCATTGATTGTCTTCATTTCAAGATGGGGTTAATGCCAAGGATTTGAGACAAATAGCACTTAACCCCCGAACTGTGGATGAAGAGGGAGATAGATGTTTGCTTATGATCACCCCAGCCTTTCACGATCTGAATCAGTAGGTACTCCACATAGCTTTGAGTCATAGTTCTAATTAGTACTTCTCCTGGCCCTGACTTACAAAGTAAAATATCATTCAAGTTATATTTGTAAATTCCAACAAGCTTTCTGGGCTCATGCCATCTCAATAAAATAGTTTAAATGCCACTGCTTGTTAAAAATTCTTTCCGTATGCCAAAATATATATACTAGCAAATTTAAATTATGTTTAAAAAGAAAGAGTGTTTTAAATCTATGACTCTATTATATAATCCTGTTATAAATGATGGGGTATTTAATAAGTAGGTTCATAACTAAATACAGAAAACATATCCATATATTTTAAGATCTTTAAAATAAAAATTAATACCAGAGTGTGATGATTATGAAAGGATAGTGTAGGTGACATGTTGAATCCAAAAATAATATATTCAGAAAAATTATCACCCACAAAAATCCCTCACCTTGCCAAAGTACAGAAATCAAAACACAACAAAGTGAATATTGACCCTGAGTTTTGCCCAAACATCTAAAATAACCAGAGTATTAAAGGGAAATTTTAAACCTGAAATTGTGAACTCCTGTATGTGAAAAAGAAGAATCTCTATAAGGGGTAGGGTTAGCGAGGAATCCTTTCTTTCACTTGTGAAAGGCACTGGGTTGCTTGAATTGAAGATGAACAATTAAAGTTTAAGAATCGCCAATCCGCCCTGGCCAGTTTGGCTCAGCGGTTAGAGCGTCGGCCTGCGGTACAGAGAGACCCGGGTTCGGTTCCCGCTAAGGGCATGTACCTCGGTTGCAGTTTGTCCCCGGCCCTGGTTGGTCGTGCGGGTGGCAACCACTCGATGTGTCCCTTCACGTCGATGTTTCTCTCCCTCTCTTCCTCTCTCTCCCTCCCGCTCTGTCTGAACAAAAAAAAAGAAAAAAAAAAAAAAAAAAGAATCGCCAATCCTCTATTCTGAGTGTAACCAGAGTGCCTGCTCAACACGCCCCTTGAATGAGTCATGCACATCTTTTGATTGGTTATTTGTGCACTGTAGTGATCACTGTAGTGATAAATGTCGTGGAAGCAGGCACAGGTCACTCACCTCATCTCTGAAATGTCACCATCTAGGGCAGTGTAAGTGCTCGGTACATATACGTTGCCTGAATGAATGAATGAATGAATGAATGAATGAATGAATTGGTGTGTGTGTCCCCCTTCACCTTCCCACCTGTGTACACCAGTGAAAAGGTAACTTCTATTTCCTGTCTCTTGAAGTTTCCTACTAAATTTAGATTCCTATTTTCTGAAATCGCCTCCTGAGTTTGCCCTGGTATTACCCCATTCTGTGACGAGCCTGCAGTCTGCTTCTGAATGGGAGTCATGGCAGGGATCAAAACAACTGATTAGCATTTGGTAAAGTTTTGGGTGTTTTAAATAATACTGGTTATTAGTGTAATTAACTATATGTGTAGTCCCTATATAAAATCGAAATATCATATGTAAATATACATATATCTAATTGAACACACACAAGCTAACAACTCATTAATACAAACAATTAGCATTATTACAATTAGTATAATACAATTAATATTAAACAATTAAGATGAGGAAGACATTTTCTCTCACACTAGACTGTTTTCCATCCACTCTGTTCAATTCTAATCATGGTGTTTGGTCCCATCGGCCTCACTCTCTGTCATATCTCAGTTTGTTCAGAATGCAGGTCAGAAAGGGGTGAGGAGACATTTGTCCAAACATCTCAACATTTAATGAATTGTCTTCTTTATCAGTTAGGATAGCTCTTTGTATAATTAGGTTTAATTATGTACCTCAGAGCATATTATTTATCTTATGACTTTGTTAATGTTTTTTTCCCCTTTATATGTGTCTAATTCTTGTGTATTCAAATATGCTGGTCTTTTCTTTTCAGCATCTCACACTCAGAAATTGCACAGACATTCTACTAAATTTTGTCTGAACATTTTAATGGTTATATTTTGATATCTAATACATCTGAAACTTAGTTGTGCATATAATTTGAAGTAGGGGGTTCAGATGGATAGCCAATTATGCCAGCATTATTTATTTATTTTTAAGTTTATCTTATTTTATTTTTATTAGAGAGAGAGAGAGAGCTGTAAGAGAGACACATTGATTGGTTGCCTCCCCCACACATGCCCTAATTGTGGCAGAGGATCAAACCTGCAACCCAGGTACCAGCCCTCAACTGGGAATCGAACCAGTGACCCTTTGATTTGCAGGCTAACGCTCTAACCACTGAGAAAACCAGTCAAGAAAGCATTATTTATTTTTAAAACCAATCTTTCCCTCTTAAATATCTATGTTTAATGTACAACAGGAACCTCAAATTTAAGATACCACAGTCTCAACACATTAACTGTTCCCTTTTCTACATTCTTCAATTAACCAGTAACTTCCACCTTAGTCTTTGTTTCTCACATTTGAACGCATCACCTGATTTCTTTCCATTTTTCAAGTGGCCATAACTTAAAACATGAAGAGATAAGTATTTATTATAGAAAAATTAGAAAATAGACATAAGAAAGAGGAAGAAATTTGAAACATCTATTATCTAACACTCAGGGATAACCATGTGGTTTATATTATTTTAGATTTGTTTTTCTATTTTTATAGTTTTTAAAGGAGATGTCTTCTCTTTGTTCTTCCAAGTCCACCCTCGACCACGTGCCCTCTGCTCTGCCCAGCAGCCCCACTGGGGCCACATCAGCAGGGGTCAGGCTCCCGCAGGAAAGCTCCGCCCGGCTCTCCTCTGGGCTCCTGGAGCCGCCCTCTGCCTACCCCTAGGGCTTAGCGGCGCCAACAGCTGCCCTGTTACATCCCTGGGGTACATCACTGTCCTAAGTGGTTCACCTGGACACTACCCATACTTTACAAACTTTCCTTAGTTAAACTCTCCTCAGATCATCCAAATTTCTCCTGTTTCCTGGCTGTTATAAGAGGGAAATTTTTTTTAAAAACGAGTAATACCTGAATATACTCTTGATGTAAAATATTTGAACAATACCCATAAAATAGAAACATCTACCTTAACCTTCAATTTCCTAATTGTGATTCTTGCTTCAGAGATAACTAATGTTTCAATTTGATAAATACCTTTTCAGATCTTTATTTCTTTTTTTTTATGAATTTTTTATTTTATTTATTTTTTTGTTACAGATATTTTACCTTTTTACCCCATTGGCACCCCCACCCCACCCCACCCTCCACCCTTTCCCCGGCTTAGTTGTCCATGTCCATTGGTCATGCATACATGCATATAAGTTCTGTGGTTTATCTCTTCCCACCCCCCCACCCCCCATCCCCTCTTCTGAGGGATGTCAGTCTGTGCCCTACTTCCATGTGTCTGGGTCTACTGTATTCCTCAGACTGTTATGTTCATTATATTCCGTATATAAGTGAGATCATGTGGTATTTGTCTTTTTCTGCTTGGCTTCTTTCACTTAGGATAATACTTTCCAGGTCCCTCCATGTCGTCTCAAAGGATAAGAGATCTTTCTTTCTTACCACTGCATAGTACTCCATTGTGTATATGTACCACAGCTTTTTGATCCATTCGTCTACTTGTGGACACTTGGGCTGTTTCCAGATCTTAAACATTGTAAATAGTGCTGCTATGAACATGGGGGTACATATATTCTTCCTGATTGGTGTTTCAGGCTTCTTAGGGTATACTCCCAGCAGTGGGATCACTGGGTCAAATGGAAGTTCAATTTTTAATTTTTTGAGGTGACACCATATTGTTTTCCATAGCGGCTGCACCAGTCTGCATTCCCACCAGCAGTGTATTAGAGTCCCCTTTTCTCCACACCCTCGCCAACACTTGTTGTTTGATGATTTGTTAATGGCAGCCATTCTGACAGGTGTGAGGTGATACCTCATTGTTGTTTTAATTTGCATCTCTCTGATGATTAGTGATGTTGAGCATTTCTTCATATGTCTTTTGGCCATTTGTATGTCCTGTTTGGAGAGGTGTCTATTCAGCTCCTCTGCCCATTTTTTAATTGGGTTCTTTGTCTTCCTTTTGTGGAGTTGTATGAGCACTCTATATATATTGGAAATTAACCCCTTATCTGATACATCATTGGCAATGATGTTCTCCCATACAGTGGGTTGCCTTTCCATTCTGATGATTGTTTCCTTTGCTGTGCAGAAGCTTTATAGCTTGATGTAGTCCCATGTGTTCATTTTCTCCTTTATTTCTGTTGCCTTAGGTGATGTATCAGTGAAAATTCTGCTCCGTATGATGTCCGAAATTTTGTTGCCTACATTTTCTTCTAGAATTGTGATGGATTCACGGGTCACATTTAAGTCTTTTATCCATTTTGAGTTTATTTTTGTGTATGGTGTAAGTTGATGGTCTAGTTTCATTTTTTTGCATGTAGCTGTCCAATTTTCCCAACACCATTTATTAAAGAGGCTGTCCTTACTGCACTGTATGCTCATGCCACCTTTGTCAAATATTAATTGAGCGTATTGCCTTGGGTCCATTTCTGGGTTTTCAGTTCTGTTCCACTGGTCTATATGCCTGTTCTTGTGCCAGTACCAGGCTGTTTTGGTTACAGTCGCTTTGTAGTATAACCTGATATCTGGTATTGTGATCCCACCTACTTTGTTCTTCTTTTTCAAGATTGCTGTGGCTATTTGGGGTCTTTTTTGGTTCCATATGAACTTTTGAAGTATTTGTTCTAGTTCTATGAAATATGTCGTTGGTATTTTGATGGGAATTGCATTGAATCTATAGATTGCTTTGGGTAGTATGGACATTTTAATGATGTTAATTCTTCCAATCCATGAACAGGGTATGTGCTTCCACTTTTTTATATCTTCCTCTATTTCTTTTTCAATGATCTGTAGTTTTCTGCAAATAGGTCCTTTACTTCTTTGGTTAAGTTTATTCCTAGGTATCGTAATTTTTTTGGCGCGATGGTAAATGGGATTGTTTTTTCAGTTTCTCTTTCTGTGAGTTCATCATTGATGTACAAGAATGCCGTCGATTTCTTGACGTTAATTTTGTATCCTGCTACTTTGCCAAATTCATTTATTAAGTCTAATAGATTTTTGATGGAGTCTTTAGGGTTTTCTATGTACAATATCATGTCATCTGCAAATAATGACAGTTTCACTTCTTCCTTTCCAATTTGATCCCTTTTATTTTTTCTTCATGTCTGATTGCTGTGGCTAACACTTCCAGTACAATGTTAAATAAGAGTGGTGAAAGTGAACATCCCTGTCTTGTTCCTGTTCTTAATGGAAATGTTTTTAGTTTCTGTCCATTGAGTATGATGTTGGCTGTAGGTCTTTCATATATGGCCTTTATTATGTCGAGATATGATCCCTCTATTCCCACATTGCTGAGCGTTTTTATCAGAAATGGATGCTGGATTTTGTCGAATGCTCTTTCAGCATCTATTGATATGATCATGTGGTTTTTATTCTTCATTTTGTTTATGTGGTGTATCACGTTTATTTATTTGCGAATATTGTACCAGCCTTGCATCCCTGGAATGAATCCCACTTGGTCATGGTGAATAATTTTTTTGATGTATTTCTTGATCCGATTTGCTAATATTTTGTTCAGGATTTTGGCGTCTATGTTCATCAGGGATATTGGCCTGTAGTTTTCTTTCTTCGTAGTGTCTTTTTCTGGTTTTGGAATTAGAATTATGCTGGCCTCATAGAACGTGTTTGGAAGTCTTCCTTCTTCTTGAATTTTTTGAAATAGTTTGAGGAGAATGGGTGTTAGTTCTTTTTTGAATGTTCGGTAAAGCTCCCCTGTGAAACCATCTGGGCCTGGGCTTTGTTTGCTGGGAGAGTCTTGATTACCTCTTCAATTTCCTTAGTTGTTATTTGTCTGTTCAAGTTTTCTATCTGTTCGGGGAATAGTTTTGGGAGACTGTGTGTTTCTAGAAATTTGTCCATTTCGCTTAGATTGTCGAATTTGTTGCCATATAGTTGTTCGTAGTAGTTGTTAACGATCTTTTGTATTTCCGTGGTGTTGGTTGTTACTTCTCCTCTTTCATTTCTGATTTTGTGTATTTGGGTTCTCTCTCTTTGTTTCTTGGTGAGTCTAGCTAAGGGTCCATCTATCTTGTTTATCTTTTTGAAAAACCAGCTCTTTGTTTCATTGATCCTTTGAATTGTTTTTTTGGTCTCTATGTCATTTATTTCTGCTCTGATCTTTACTATTTCCTTCCTTCTACTTGTTCTGGGGTTTTATTTTTGTTTGCTTTCTAATTCTTTAAGTTGTGAGGTTAGACAGTCAATTAGAAATTTTTCTTGTTTTTTGAGGTAGGCCTGTAGTGCTATGAACTTCCCTGTCAGAACTGCTTTCGCTGCATCCCATAGATTTTGTGTTGTTGTGTGTTCATTTTCATTGGTTTCCAGGAAGTTTTTAATTTCTTCCTTGATCTCCTCGGTGACCCATTCATTGTTTAATAACATGTTATTTAGCCTCCGTGTGTTGAAATGTCTTTGCATGTTCTTGTTGCAATTGATTTCTAGTTTCATGCCATTGTGATCTGAGAAGATGCTTGATATGATTTCAATCTTCTTGAACTTGTAGAGATTTAGTTTGTGTCCTATCATGTGGTCTATCTTTGAGAATGTCCCATGTGCACTTGAGAAGAATGTGTATTCTGTAGTTTTGGGGTGTAATTCTCTGTAGATATCTATTAAATCCATTTGGTCTAGTGCTTCATTTAGAGTCTCTGTTTCCTTGCTAATTTTTTGCCTAGAGGATCTATCCAGTGCTGTCAACGGGGTGTTGAAGTCCCCTGCTATGATTGTATTGTTGTCGATTTCTCCTTGGAAGTCCTCCAGAAGATTTTTAATATATTTTGGTGCTCCTATATTGGGTGCATATATGTTTATCAAGGTTATATCTTCCTGTTGGATAGATCCTTTCACTATTATGTAGTGGCCGTCTTTGTCTCTAGTTATGGTCTTCATTTTGAAATCTATTTTATCAGATATGAGAATTGCTACCCCAGCTTTTTTTTGCTTTCCATTTGCTTGGAAAATTTTTTTCCATCCCTTCACTTTCTACCTATGTGAGTCTTTTGTTGAGAGGTGGGTCTCTTGTAAACAACATATAGATGAGTCATGCTTTCATATCCAATCAGCTACTCTGTGTCTCTTTATGGGAGCATTCAATCCATTTACGTTTAAGGTGATTATTGATATGTACTTATTTATTGCCATTTTTGTTTAGTGTGGTTCTATTTTTCTTCCCATTTCTACTGCTAATTACAGCAGTCCTTTTAACATTTCTTGCAGTGCTGGTTTGGTGCTAATGTATTTCCTTAGCTTTTTTTGTCTGGGAAGCTCTTTTTTTGATCTTCTATTTTGAATGATAGCCTTGCTGGGTAGAGTAGTCTTGGATTCAGATTCTTGTTTTTCATGACTTTGATTACTTCATGCCATTCTCTTCTGGCCTGTAGTGTTTCTTGTGAGAAGTCAGCTGAGAGCCTTATGGGGTTCCCTTTGTAGGTAACCTGTTGCTTATCTCTTGCTGCTTTTAGGATTCTCTCTTTGTCTTTAATTTGTGGCATTTTAATTACTATGTGTCTTGGTGTGGGCCTGTTTGGGTTCTTCTTACTTGGGACTCTCTGTGCTTCTTGAACTTGAATGCCTTCTTCCTTCACCAAATTAGGGAAGTTTTCTCTCACTATTTTTTTGAATATATTCTCTATCCCTTGCTCCTTTTCTTCTTCTTCGGGGACTCCTATGATGCGAATATTATTACGTTTCCAGTTGTCCCATAGTTCTCTTAAGCTGTCTTCCTGTTTTTTAATCGTTTTTTCCTTTTGTTTTTCTGATTGGTTGATTTTTTCTACCCTGTCTTCTAATTCACTGATCCGGTCCTCAGCTTCCCCTACTCTGCTTTTTAAACCTTCCAATGTGTTTTTCATTTCGGATATGTCATTTTTTATCTCTTCTTGTTGGTTTTTAATTTCCATTTGGCTTATTTTCAGTGTCTCTATGTCCTTACTCATGCTGTTCAGCTTCCTCAAGATCATGGCTCTGAATTCTAGCTCTGTTAACATGCCTAATTGCTCCACATTGATCTCATCTTCGGTGGAGGTGTCTTGCTCTTTCATTTGGCTTCTGTTTCTGTGTTTCACCATTTTGGCTGTCACTGTGGGCTTTGGAGCCTGTCAAGTTCTCCCTGTGGGTGTTGGTGTTCTGCTGTTTGTGGCTCCCTCTGCTGTGTTTAGATGAGCGAGGGAGGACCCACGTTGAACACCACTGTCAAGTCACTTTCCTGGTTAAAGTTGCCAGCTCAGGAAACGTACTGTTTATCCTCTAGCTTTTTGCCTGGAGGCTAGCAGTCTAGGTTAATTGATGAGTTTTGGGTTGTCAGTTGATTGAAAAACTCCCTCTGGTGCTCAGCCAAGGGGCTTTCCTGAGGGTGGGGCAGATGCTGGTTGTTAGTGAGCCTCAATTAGCACTTCAGTGGCCCACAGGGTGGGGTTGGATCTCCGAGGGAGGGGCTGCTGCCTCTCCTCAGAGCCCTGGGAAGGAGCAATGTGGCCACCGTCCTGAGTGGCTGCACTCAGCCAAAGCTCTGAGCACCCTCCAAACCCCGAGTGTCCCGACACAGTTCCAGTCCTGTCTGCCCTCCCTCTGCCAGAGCCCAAGGTGAGTGGCTGTGGCTGTTTCAGCCTCTGTCCCGGCTGCACTGTGGGGCCGCCTGGGAGTGTAACCCGAGGGCGCCGCTTACAGCTGAGGCTGCTGCCGAGCTGCCGACCGTGGGCTCCCAGCCCCGTCTCGCGCCTTCGCAAGCCTACCGGGATGGAGTCAGTGTCCCTCGTTGTATGGTCCTCGCAAGCTGCTTTTCTGTTGGTTTTTCCCGTCGATTTGTCTGTGTTATAGTTCTAATTCCAGTTTGGTTTTGGGAGATGGTCTGTGTAGCTCCGTTCACTCTGCCGCCATTTTTCGGTTCTCCCAGATCTTTATTTCTTACACTTACATATACAAGTATATAGAATAGATAAATACAAGTTTTTATGTATATGTGTGTTTACATATGTGGTATCACACTATATGTATTGTTTCACAACTTGCTTTTATTTTATTTTTTTAATCCTCACCTGAGAACATTTTTGCATTTATTTTCAGATAGAACAGAAAAGAGAGAGGGAGAAAGAGAGAGAGAAAAACACCGATGTAAGAGACACATCAAGTAGTTGCCACTCACATGACCTCAACTGGGGTCAGGGACAAACTGCAACCGAGGCACATGCCCTTAGCGGGAACTGAACCCAGGACTCTCAGGTCAGCAGGCCGACACTCTAACCACTAAGCCAAACTGACCAGGGCACAACTTGCTTTTTAAAATTTATGTTTTTGTGTATGTGTAACCATGGACATAGACAACAATGCTGGGGACGGGAATTGGGAGGAGGGTGTCAATGGGGGAAAAAGGAGAAACATCTGTAACACAAATGAATTAATAAAAAATTTAAAATTGAAATATAAATGAATAAAATTTATTTCATAAGAAATTTTTCAGTTCAGAAAAATATAAAATCTAACACTTAAAAGAAAAATTGCTGCTTAGTAAGTTGTGTGGAGATACAACTGTTTATCTAAGCACTCCCCTACTGACTGACACTTAGGGTATTTCCAACTTTCCACTATCATAAACGTCACAACTATGAAAATACTCATCCATCCCTTTTAATTATTCCTCAATGACAAATGCTGAGAAATAAAACCTGGGCTGATGGTGAAGTCCATTTTTGTTTTAAATTTTGTTTTCTTTATTGATTTTAGAGAGAGAGGAAGGGAGAGAGACAGAGAGATAGAAACATCAATGAGAGAGAATATTGATCCGCCGCCTCCTGCATGCTTCCCACTGGGGATCAGGCCCACAACCTGGGCATGTGCCCTGCCCGGAATCAAACCGACAACATCTTGATGCACGGGTCAATGCTCAACCACTGAGCCACACCGGCCAGGCTTGTTTTTTATTTTAACACATACTCTCAAAATTCCTCCCCAGGCCACGGACTCCGGTGGCGCTGAGCCCCTGGTGTTTCCCCGCGCGGCCGCCGGAGACCCTCGAAGCCATGGGCCCCGCGACCCCAACACTGCTGCCGCCACTCGGCCTCAGGAGAAGCTAAACTTCTAGGGAAACCTAACGGACAATCTTCACAACAGATGATAACAAGGAATCATCCAGATGGGGTGCCCGGGCTGTAAAGTGAGACAAAGGTAAAAGGGATCCTCGCTTGGGTGGAGGGTCCAGGATTCCCACGCGGGCACCACAAGGA
This sequence comes from Molossus molossus, assembly GCF_014108415.1. NCBI lineage: Eukaryota > Metazoa > Chordata > Mammalia > Chiroptera > Molossidae > Molossus > Molossus molossus. Next base: position 135,153,893 of record NW_023425344.1, on the reverse strand, counting down.
CCCTGCTTGATGCGCTAGCTCCTCGATCCAGCGCAAGTGCCCTCCCCTGGCTACGTCCACGCCGACAGCAGCTGCAAGTTGGATAAAGAGGACGCTGTTAAATAAAAGGCAAGCAGAGCATCGAAACCCTGGTGCATAAAAATGACCTTCAGGGTGAGGGCTTGAAGAGAATTGGGAGCAGAAGCAGAAGAGCTGGCCCGCCGAGCCCGGTTGGCCTCCCCAGGGACCGCACCCTGACCGGGGACATTGTGCGGAGAAGACTGGCGGTGCCATCAATGGCATCGGGCCACCGCGGCCCTGCAGCCACTGAGGATCCTGGGCCCCAGCAGGATGGCGCGGTTTCCTGGGCCAGTACTGTGAACAGCGTGCACCCCACTAAACCCTTCCTCGAAGGAGGGGAAGTGGGGGAAACGGACCGGACGCTGCCAGCCTCGGAAGAGACCCTGGTGGTCCGAAATGGAGACTCCAGAGTCCCTTCCAGGCAGAACGTCCTGCCACGGACGTACAAGACCACGTCCTCCAGATACCAGCCCCGGATTACCCTCAGCGTTGGGGCTCAGCTGGAGACAAGGTGGATCACGAAGAAAAGGATGATCTTTTCAGGAGCCATCCTGCGGAGGCGCCCGGAGGAGATGCGCCCCGGCCTGGAAAGCAGGGCGTGAACATGCCCTTCTCCAGGAAGAGGAGCTGGGATTCCTTAAAGGAGGCTGTGGCCACGGAAGTCCTGAGCGTCTACTTTAAAGAAGAGGATGCCGCCCAGGCTGTGTGTGTGTCTCTCTCTCTCTCTCTCTCTCTGTCTCTCTCTCTCTCTCTCTCTCATCATGTCCTCAGGTGAGGATTAAAAAGTAAACAAATAGCCCTGGTTGGTTTTGCTCAGTGATTAGAGCATTGGCCCACAGACCAAACAGTCCCGGGTTTGATTCCAGCCAAGGGCACATACCTTGGTTGCGGTTAGTCCCTGGTCCCGGCTAGGGTCATGCAGGTAACAACCAATCTATGTATCTCTCTCACATCAATGTTTCTCTCTCTTCCTCTCTCTCTTTCTCTCTCTCTCTCCCACTCTGTCTGAAGATAAATGTAAAAATATCCTCAGGTAAGGATTTAAAATAAGGAAACAAATAAATAGGTAGGTAGATAGATAACTAACTAACTAAATAAGCAAGTAAATAAAGTGTTCAGGGGGAGTTATATTCTAGTTGCTAGTGGCATACAAAATCCTATTATTGGAATAAGAAATATGTTGGCATATTCTACCCTCCTAAGTACATTTTCTGAGTACCTACTTTTCTAAAACTGGTCACTAAGAGGTTGTGATACGAGAGGTTCTGATGCAAACATATTTACTCTCTATCACAAACTAACATTTTATAGAAATAACTTGGAAATGTCAGGGATAAATGAAATGAGTGTTCAAGACCATATTTACCCTGTTCTAAGTTCTTGAGTTAAGAATAATTGTTGTCACTCAGGTTCTATGTGAACTTGGACAAATGTATGGAAAGCACCTACTTTTTGCTGGCCTTGTCCAGTCCACTTTTAAAATTTGTTTATTTTTGTCTCCCTCTGCTGGCTGTTTAGAAGAACAACATGAATGATTAGAATTTCTTTAACCCTGTGAGGTTTCTCTTGTTTTTGTTTTGGAAAATCAAAACTCCAGTTGAACTCCTCAATTATAGAAATGTTAAAAGAAACCATGTGAGTTTTAATTTGATTAATGTGAATTACTGTGATTGGAGATAAGGCATAGAAGGGGAAGAAAACCATCTTGACCTCTTTTTGTATATGTCTTACTGTTTAGTTCTTCAGGTATGAACTTTCCCAGGTGTATAATTCTAGTTACATCATGAATTCAAGTAGTGGAATGTACATGACTATATGTGTCCTGGAACCTTGCCAGTTTAGGAACTCAGAACTGAAATCGTCCTGAAAGACAGAAAAAAAACCACAGAAGTAGGCACCTTCTACTTACTATCAGACTCATTAATTCAACAAAATGCAAAAGAATGCTTTCAGAGTCTTTGAAGACTATATTTTACAAATTCTATGCAGTTCCTACTCCAGGAAATCCTCAAAGCTTGGAGGCATTATAACAGCCACTTAGGAGCCCACTGCATCTGGCCAGTGTGGCTCAGTGGTTGAGTGTTGACTCACACACCAAGAGGTCCTGGGTTTGATGCCCAGCCAGGAAACATGCCCACATTGGGGGCCGGATCTCCATTGGGGGGCATGCAGGAGGTGGCCAATAGATGTTCTCGCTCATTGATGTTTCTGTCTCTCTCTCCCTCTCTCTTCCTCTCTCTTTAAAATCAATAAAGGAAAAAAGAAATTTTTTAAAGAGTCAATTGCTTCAAGAGTCTGGTTTGCCTGGGGATTGCTCCTTAGACAACAAAACACAGATAAGGGGGGAGAGATTCCCGGTCACTAACCTCCACTCCTCACAGGCACTGATTTTTCTTTGTCTGACATCCTTTTGCTCTTCTGGTAACAGCACCACCTTACCTTTGGGAAACTGCCCTTTCTCCTCCATGTGACCCAGACTTGGCCATTTCTTCTCTGAAATAGTAGATGTTAATGCTGGGAGAGAGCAGCTATCTCCTTCTTCTAAGGCCACAAACCTGGGGTTATGGGAGCCTGCACTGTCCATGATGCTCTTCTACTCCCCCACCCCCACCCCGCTTCCTGGTAGGCGCCCAGGGTAGCAGGCAGGGAGAGAAGCAGATGAAATTGGAATATATTTGGAAGTAGAATCTGCTGAAGAATTTGATTGGAGGCAAGAGATTAGCAAAAGGGCAGAGTAAAGAACAATTTCTAGGTATCTAATTTTGATTCCTGCTTGAAGGTGTTGCCATTGTTAATATAGGGAGAGAACCAGGAATGGGACTGGAGGTGAAAGCAGAACTTCGAGGTGACACTCAGTTCTGTTTTGGACAAAGTACCTGGAGCATGTGTGGGGCAGCCAAGCGGAGATGTTCAGTGAGCAGTTGGATATGTGACTTTGGAACTGGGGGGCGAGATCTGAGCTGACAGCATTAATTTAGGAGTTGTGACATATGAATTGTATGTGAAGATATTGAAGTAGAGAAAATTATTTAGAAATAAAGACGCTGAAGAGAAGAAGGTCCAGGACCAAGTTTTGAGGAGGATCCAATTTTAATGACTGAGTAGAGGAGAACTTAGCCAAAAAATCTTAAAAGGAGAAATTAGTAATGTAGCAGGAAAAAAAGTAGAATGAGAATACAGTATCTTAGAATTGGCTCTGGCCAGTTTTGCTCAGTGGTTAGAGTGTCAGCCTTCAGACCAAAGAGTCTTGGGTTCAGCTCTGGCCAAGGGCACGTACCTTGGTTGCTGTTTGTTCCCAGCCCTGGTCAAAGTCATGCTAGAGGCAACCAGACGATGTGTCCCTCTCACACCAATGTTTCTCTCTCTCTCCCTTTCTCTGCCTCTCTCTCCCTCCCACTCTATCTAAAGATAAATAGAAAAATATCCTCGGATGAGGATTAAAAAAAAGAAGTATCATAGAATTGGAGGAAAGAGTCTCAAAAGAAGATTGTGGTCACGACCTAAGTCAAAAGCACTGAGAATTAGAGAAATCTGAGATCAGAGACGTATTCATTGGGTTTGGTGCATTGGTGAAGTTGATGAGCATTTTCAGTGGAATAACAGGCATGAAAACCAGTTCAGAGCAGGTTCAAGAGGAATGGTGGTGACCAGCGGTGTAGATGATGTTGTGAGTTCATGGGAAACTCCTTACCTCCACCCCTTACCCTCATGCACACAAAAACACACCCCAGTACAAATGCATAGCTATGTCTGATAAAGTACTTAAAAAATATGAGAGACTATCATTGCATTTCCTAGAAAAATTCATTCCTTTGATATTTCATTCCTAAACCATAGAAGCCCAGAATCATAATTTTGAGGGTATAAAATATTATATATATTAGGGTATAAAAATATTAGCTATAGCCCTGGCCAGTTTTGCTCAGTGGTTAGAGCATCAACCTGTGGTCCAGAGAGACCCGGGTTCGGTTCCCGCTAAGGGCACGTACTTCGGTTGCAGTTTGTCCCCGGCCCTGGTTGGTCATGCAGGTGGCAGCCACTTAATGTATCCCTTTCACTTCAATGATTCTCTCTCTCTCTCTCCCTTTCTCTTTCTCCCACTTTATTTGAACAAGAAAAATGGAAAAATGTCCTCGAGTAAGGATAAAAAATATATATACATTAGCGATAAAAGTGGAGGATGCTACTCTCTCACTTCTTAAGTCTCAAATCCATATACAGTTAATTATTCAGGGTACACATTTTTCACGGTACTTATGTTCTGTAAAGTCACCATTAATGATGAATTAGCTAATTAGGTTTTTGCAAGCTTCTGGTCACAGCATTTTTATCAAGAAAAACACTGAGCCCTGGCCGGTGTGGCTCAGTTGGTTGTAGTGCACTGAACTGTGCGCCAGAAGGTCCAGGTCTTATTCCATGTCAGGGCAGGTACCGGGCGGTGGGTTCAATCCCTGGTTGGGGAGATGTCCAGGGGGCAACCAATTGATGTTTTTCTCTTATTGATGTTTCTTTCTCTTTCTCCCTCTCCTTTCCTTTTTCTCTCAAATCAATATAAACAAGCTAACAAAGAAATAAAACAAAAAAATCAAGCACTTGAAAAACAAGCCAGCCTCATTAGCATAAATAACCAGCTCTTCCACATACCCCTCTTCCTGCACAACACCAGCAGATGTATTTTAAATCCTTCCACGGCCTCCTGATTGCCTACATCTTTCACATTCCTCATGCTGCATTGCCTTTTGAAATGTGTGAGCCAGCACGAGCCCAGAAGAGTTTAACATTTTCCTGACCCGGGGTAGCATGACCATAAATTTCATAACAATGATGTCCACTATGGTTTTTTTGCTTTTTAAAAGTCAGTTAACCTCTCTGATCCCACAAATGTGGCCCCTTTCCCATGGGTTGTCACACATTGTGGATGCTTCGTTAGCACGTCCCGGAGTGGCTGACACAGATCAGCGGGTGTGTTCCTCCTCCTCCTGGTTGTGCCGTGTTGCTGACGCCTGACGTGGAAAGCACAGGCGCAGCACTGCCCTCGTGCCTGTTCACACCGCGCTGTCTCCATGAGGCACACCACAGCCCTCCTGCGCTCAGGAGCACTAGACAGGGCGTCAGCTCCATGCTAGGGGGTATTTCAAACAGTGAAATCACCAACAAAAAGCACAGATATGTATAATATGTGGCACTAAGTAGCCTCGAAAAAGGACGCTTGTTCAGTAGGAGAGCTGAGACAGAAGGACAGAGTGACACCTTGTCAGCTTCGGCTGGCAACATGTACACAGGGCAATGCAGAGTTTCACTGCTCTGTGCTCAGTGACTGCAGTTTCTGTCAGCAGCAATGTGTGGTTACAAATACATTTTAGTGAGTAGGCAAATCTGCAGATATGAAATCTGCAAATGATGAGGATTGGTTAGATTCCGGCTTGGGAAGATCAGTGGGCTAGTTTGTTCAGGCTGCAATGACAAAAGACCATATATTGGGTGGCTTGAACAACAAACATTCTTCACAGTTCTGGAGGCTGGGAAGTCCAAGATCAAAGTGCCAGCAGATTCCCTGTGTTCTGAGGCCAGCTTCTTGATTTATAGATGGCCTCTTTTTGTCATGTCCTCACATGGCAGAAGGCTCAAGGGAGCTCTCTGGGGTCTCTTTTGTAAGGACACTAACCCTGTGCATGAGGGCTTCACCATCATGAACTGATCACCTCCCAAAGGCCCCACCTCCTAACATCATCACACTGGGGATTAAGTTTCAATTCATGAATATTGGGGAAAACAAACATTCAGTCTGTGGAAACCAGCATCATGCATTGATGGTCAGCTCCAAAATTCTGTCATGATGCTGTGTCATTACATCAGTCCTCATCCGTCTGGTGCCAGTAAACTATGCAGACTCACCTGTAATGCAGGTTAAAAATGTCACCATCAGTCAACTGGATATAATAAACTCCCCCGAGGCCATCATGTTTGGAGACTGAAGCAGCAGTGGGCAGGAGTAGGTCTGCTGGGAGTGTCAGCCACCTGTCCATGCAGTTCAGTTGTGTCTACAGGACCTGATTGGTTTGGCTTAGGTGTCTGATATGTCCCCCCATAATGGAGTGCACCTCAAATGTGTGGAGAAGTGAATTAGAACACAACCTCTTGTCATGGGTAACCCAGTCGTGCGATTACCTCCTGACCCGTGGTCAGGCATTTGGTTTCTATCGGTGTTGAGTAGTAAGCCAAGAACTGTGACCTGACCTGGAATCTAACCCAAGACTCCTCCATGCATGAGACAACTCTCTAACCACTGGGCAACACTGACCAGAGCCTTAGATATTGTTTTACAGCAGCAGGCGAGAGCAAGATGCTGTAGGAAGTGGACAGATTGAAGATGCCAGAATGCAGAGGGAAAGAGAGAAGGCTGTGAAGGTCAATTTCTGCCACATCATACAGGTTCCTCACAGGTCTCTGTTTCCTTACAGGACACTGACGTGGCCAGGTACACCTGCTGTGGTCAAGGGCAGGGGTCGGACCGCAGGCGGGAGGGAACAGGGGAGTTTACAGCCTTCGATGACTCATCCCCTTCTGGCTCTTGTTTTCTTTACAAGTTTTTATATTTTCTTTTTCTTAACAAATATGCAATGTACTTAATTTCAAACTGAAGTTATTTAATAATTATTTTTAATTTTGAAAAAAAAAAACTTGAAACATTGGCTTTCAAGATGGGTTAACTGCTGTCACATTACAGCTTTGCAGTCTCAGTGAGTAAACACAAGTACTGATTCCCTCTCACATGGGGGGCGCACGGGAAGTGAGGGGTGGGACCCCACACAGTAATCTAGGGAACCTGGCTTTCCAACATTGGTTCGGGTAGGTAGGAAATCAGACAAGCGGCGGGGGCGGGGGCGGGGGCGGGGGCGGGGGCGGGCCCGCCCGGGGTCCTGAGTCGGAGCCTCTCTGAGCGCGGCCGGGCACCAGCCGCTCCTGAGGCAGACCAGCCGGCAGGTTCTGAACGAGCTGGTCCTCGGTTAAGCACAGAGGAAGACAGGACCTCGATTCGACCTTACTAGGGCCCCAGACTAATTCTAATAATAAAATGTGCGTTGCGGTTTTGATCTCTTTCCTGAGGGGTTTTCTGTATGCATTATGGGTAAGGACATGCACAGGAGAAATATAGTTATATAACCCTTTTCTGTCAATCATCCCTGGATGCAAATGAAAGTCTCCACCCAGAAAATCACTCACTTAAACTGTATAGCCCAGGAAGTTCAGGCCGTTGTCTCTCTCAACTGGCCTGCTCCTCACTTGGAGTGTATTTTCAATAAATTCCACTTTACTTTCATTTTTGTTGGCCTTAAAATCTTTTCTGCATCCACAGAAGAACCGAGGTCCCAGCTGGTAACCCCAATCAGTAAAAGTTCGACCACAAGATTTCTGCGTGCTGTCAGAGATGACAAGGAACAGAAGAGCCACTGTGGGAGCGGGAGGTTCAGGCCAGGCCTGGGAGTGATAGCATCACTCTGTCCCTCCCATGGGCCAGAACCAGTCACATGGCCACACCGGATGCAAGGACTCTGTGCAAGTGGGTTTAGAGACACCACTGCACTGTTTCTGCCAACTGTCTGGGAGAGAAAGTTGAATCTGTCTTTTAGTTACTCTCATATGGTTTGAGGGTAGATCTTTAGCTTTACCATGTCCTGAATAAAATATCCCGCAAGAACATCTATGCCTGTTGCTCTAAACAACTATATAATAAACCATTTAGTGTCCTACATATCTTATCAGAAATGAGTCAGATAAACTGGAATTCCTATCTCTAGAACGGAGTTGATGACTTCCCTCCTGTACTGTTTAAAAAGTTCTCTTTCGGTGGCAACCAAACGATGTGTCTCTCTCACACTGACCTTTCTCTCTCTCTCCTTTCCACTCTGTCTGAAGATAAATGTAAACATATCCTTGGGTGAGGATTTAAAAAAAGATAAATAAGTTATCGTTCCAGTGCAAGCATCTGTAAGTTTTGAGTTTGAGATCACCCTCAACAGTTGCTGGACCTGGAAGGTGGGCCTGAAACACCTTCTGCATGAACGTTCTGCTGTCTGTCTGACCAGTTAGTGTCGTCTCACTCAAACCGCCAGGTGGACAGCAGAGTGGGCAGGCCAGCACATCCCAGAAAGTAAAGGATTAAGTCCAGAAGGATCCATTAAGGCAAGATCAAAACTAAAACCAGTAACCTGACATCTGGAAGTCAGAAGAAGGAGTCTGAAATGATATTTAGGCAGCTATCTTGTGAGGCAAGGGCTCATCCCATACTAGGACTTACTCTGAACATGTTGGGGGCCTACCTTTGCAAAGGAAGACAGCCCGGGCCATGCTGACTGGTGGCGGTGGTGAGGGGGGTGATGGTGCAGCAGCGGGGCTGCTTGGAGGCAACAGGAAGTGCCACTTCCTCTAGTTCTGGGAACAGTGTACACGTAGGCATCTTTTCTTAGGTGTCCATGAGAATTAACTCTTCTGTTCAGCAAATTTACACATGACAGCCTCAGGCTCTGACACTTAAGGCCTGTGAGCCTCAGAGCTGAGACTGGTGGAGAAGAGAGATCTTAAATCAGAGCTTTTTAAATTCACTTTATTTTGATGTCAAGAGCCTTTAATTTGGGAAACATGGCTTTCTCTTAGGGTGCACACTGTGGGCTTGGAATGGTTCATTGGGAATGAGTATGACTGATAGATGCTGGGAATCCACCTTTCTGCCTTAAGGAAACCCACGCTCAAGCCTTTGGAGACCATGGCTCTGACACTGTGCTCTCAGCTCACAGGCAGAACGGATTAAATCATTTGCGAGACTTAGTGCAAAATAAAAAGATGGTGCCTCTTGTTTCAACATGGCGACAGCAGAGCGCTGAGTAAATGTGGGGCTCCTCCAGGTGCAGGACCTGAGTGACTCACAGGTCACAAGCCCACGACACTGACCTGTTCACATGTTATCTTCAGATTTGACATATTCAGACTATGTGCAATTTTCACTTCCTTGAACATAGTTTCTCCTCTTGTACTGATCACATTTAATGAGGCCACTTTCTACCAAGGCAAAAAGCTTGTGACCATCTCAGATTCCTCTCTCCCTCACCTCACTATCCAATTAGTGAGTATTCCTCTTGATTTTACCTAGAAAACCTTTTTTTTTTCAGTAAATCTTCTCATCTGAATGCCTATCCTGGTTCTGATTCTCATTGTCTCTCACTTCTATCTACCTGCCTGAATCTATCGTCCAGAATGATCTCTCTAAATTGCTCATCTGACCACATCACGGTCCTTCTTAAAAACCTTCAAAGACTCCTGAGAACCTACAAGAGAAAACTGAAATGATTCAGCACGGCACATGTCATCCTCTGCAAACTGGCTCCTCCCTCCTGCCTAAGTACCATCTGCCTCATATTTGATGCTCCAACAATTCCAAACCATGAGCACTTCTCACACAGTCTGTGGTGAATCATGTCACTGTGCCCAGTTCTGGTGTTCCTTCCACCAGAAACACTCTTTCTGGCTTCCTGTGTAGGCTGAATGATGATGGTCCTCAAAGATACGAGGTCCTAACCTCTGGAACCTGTGAATGTTATCATATGTGGCAAAAGAGACTCTGCAGGTGTGGTTAAGGGTTTTGAGATGGGGAGATTAACCTTGATTATCTGTGTGGGCACTGAATCAATCACAAGTATCCTTGTAAGAGAGAAGTAGAAGAAGATTTCACTACAGAGAAAAGGAGAGGTGTCCAGCCAGTGTAGCTCAGTGGTTGGGCATTGACCCATGCACCAAGGGGTTGCTGGTTTGATTCCTGGTCAGGACACATGCCCAGGTTGTGGGCCTGATCCCCGGTGGGCGGTGTGCAGAAGGCGGACAGATGTTCTCTCTCATCAATGCTTCTATCTCTCTCTACCTCTCACTTCCTTTCTCTCTAAAATCAATAAAGGAAAAGAAAAGGAGAGGTGATGTCAATATGGAGCAGAGAGAGATTTCAAGATGCTAAGATGCTATCCTTAGAGATGGAGAAAGATGAGCCAAGGAATGCAGCTCTAGAAACCGGCAAAGGCAAGAAGGGATTCTCAACACCTTGGCTTTGGTCCAGTGAAAGCCGTTTCAGACGTCTGACCTCCAGAACTGTGAGAAAATAAATGCATATCTCTTTAAGCTACCAAGCTTGTGGTTATTTGTTACAGCAGCTGCAAACAACTAACACACTCGCTCCCTCACCACCCCCAGGGACTGCGTGCCCTTTCTCTGTGCACCCATCTACTGTGTGCTTCCACCGCACGGTACTAACAGCACATTTCTACTTCCCCCATTGGGTCATGTGCTCCTGGAAGGCAGGGGCCACGTTTGGTTCCTCTTTCTGTTCCTGGCACCTAGCCTAGTGCCTGGGACATACAGGTACCTCATAAATATTTATTCAGCTGAATTTCCCCATAGGGTGAAAACCAGAGCAAGGGGAATATTGTGGAGGGAATGGACTCTACTCTCAGTTCATGAAACTACTCTTCCTATGATTACGTTTCCATTGTTCTATGGTGGGAGAATCCAACAAAGCAGAACAGGTTGTGCAGAAAACAGAACCCTCAGATTATAATCAACCAGGGTGTTAGAATGTTACAATGGAAAGAGAAACTCCCAGAGTAAAAAAATTATTTAAACGCATTCTGGTAGAACATTCATAGAAAGCAATATTCTCAGGACAGCATTGGAATATTACTAATAAAGTTCATGTCAACAGCAATTTCTCAGAAATTACAGAGGCACAAGCTGAAATTTTTGTGCAAATAGTAGTAAGGACTCTGATACCAGGAAGTAATGCCCCACACAGATTCACTAAGGAACACAGACAAGCAGCAGCAGAACTTGGAAAAAGCAGGCAAAGGATTTTAGTCTGCAGGAAAAACTCTTCTCTTAGCCATACTAAGGGTTGCCAGTGGTCCCTAGGATGGGGAACTGGAAATGTATGTCATTGTCCCACTGCCTACTAGGTATAGTTAGATATGTGGGCTTCTGCATGGTTCTTGTAGAGCAAAAATTACATCAACAGTTATTTCATAATTTAATGTAAGAATCAGTTATGGCCAACCTATTGTCTGTTGCCCTTATAAATTTTAGAATTAATGAACACTTGAGACATTATTAAAACCTACCTGGCCTTGACAACCCTATCTACTGGCTACCATTAGAAATCTGGTGACCACAGTGAGTAAAATCAAGAAACAAAACTCCCTTTCCAGAAGGCTGCTTTACCCAGGCTCCTCTCTGCCTGGATGGACCTCATCATGCCCATGTAAGGCACAGAGGAGCTAGATAGCTCTCATATGTGATGTGACCCAAATTATAATTTGCTATGTTAAAAGACACGTGGAAATGGCGGGAAAATTCTGACCCTCACAAAATTACCCAGACTGAGAAAATTCTAGTCTTCTTCCAAATATTAAAAAAAAAAAAAGGTAATACTAATGAGCTATGCTCTGACCACCATGCCACAGCAACAAACAGCACAGCAAATTTGGTGTCTAGCCCTGGCCAGTTTTGCTCAGTGGTTAGAGTATCAGCCAGCAGACCAAAGGGTCATGGGTTTGATTCCCGGTCAAGGACATGTACCTGGGTTGCAGGCTCAATCCTCAGCCCTGGTTGGGGTTGTTCAAGAGGCAACTAATCAGTGTGTCTCACATTGATGTTTCTCTCTCTCTCTCTCTCTCTCTCTCTCTCTCTCTCTCTCTCTCTCTCTCTCTCTCTATCTTTCCCTCCGCCCCTCTCACTCACCCTCCCCTTCCACTCTATCTAAAAATCAATGAAAAAATATCCCTGGGTGAGAATTAACCACAAAAAAATTTGATGTCTATAAGAACTACTGTTGATGCTTCCTCATCCCCCGGGAGCTGTCTCTTAACATGCACTACTTGCCATCCACACACTTCTCTAGGTAACCCTCTCCAAGAAGTGTACTCCCATTAATTGGGTTAGGACCATAAAAATCCATTGCAGAGCCCTGGCCAGTTTGGCTCAGCGGTTAGAGCGTCGGCCTGCGGTCCGGAGAGACCCGGGTTCGGTTCCCGCTAAGGGCACGTACCTCGGTTGCAGTTTGTCCCTGGCCCTGGTTGTCGTGCGGGTGGCAGCCACTCGATGTGTCCCTTCACGTCGATGTTTCTCTCTCTCTCTTTCTTCCTCTCTCTCCCTCCCACTCTATCTGTACAAAAAATGGAAAAATATCCTCGGGTGAAGATAAAAAAAAAGAAAAAAAATCCATTGCAGAAACAGAAGTGACAGCAATGCCCATTGCTGCACAGATCAAAACAAACAAACAAACAAACAAACAAGAAAACAGTTATTCAAATAGATGTGGAAAACCAGGAAGAGAATTATGCTACTTATTTCATTAGGAGTCCATGTTTCCAGCCCTGGCCAGTTTTGCTCAGTGGTTAGAGCACCGGCTCGAGGACCAAAGAGTCACAGGTTTGATTCCAGCCAAGGGCACGTACCTCAGTTGCAATTTGTCCCCGGCCCTGGTCAGGATCGTATGGGAGGCAACCAGTCATTGTGTCCCTCTCACATCGATGTCTTTTTTTTTTCTCTCTCTCTCTCTCCCTCTCTTCCACTCTGTCTGAAGATAAATAGAAAAATATCCTTGGGTGAAGATTTTTAAAAACAGAGTCCATGTTTCCAAACGGAAAGCCCTTACTTCAGACTTGGTAAGCTCTCTGAGGTGCCTAATGTGGCTGTAGGCACACAACAGGAATTAAGTTAATATATCAAGACATTGGAGGGAAAATGCATTTTTAGACCTAAAAGAACACAGCTGTGTTTGGGGTCTGTTGACTGTCTCAAATGATCTTGAAAGTGTTTTGTTTTGGTAACACATTGGCAAGTTCTCTTCCTCTTCATTTTTATACCCTGTGTATTTAAGAAAGAATTTAATCCATATGTTCCTGATTCAATTATACTCGATTCATCCCAGTATTGCTTTGTAAAAGCAATGTGAATGCCAAGAATCCTGCAAGTTTCCTAACAAACTCTGAAGCTTTTGTTTTTTCTCCAAGAAGTAAGACATTTATTTTGTTCATCCAAAATTCTGAGTGTTTTTTAAGGAGACATGTGGACTTTACCTTGCTGTTGTATTAGTATTTAGTTACAACTTGGGATCATGAGTGACAAAATGATGACATGAGGAAAACTACACTAAATATTGGTTATTTGATATACCTATTACATAACTGTCCCTAAAAAATTGACCATGAAATTAGACCATTGCAAGAATTATTAAACTATTGAAAGCCCTCTTCTTGGTCCAATTCAATTAGGTCATACTGCTCATTGCAGATAATTTCTGAAAGGTTTGCCTCATTTCCAAATAAAACGTCCCCCACTTGCTGCTCCCTCACAGTTCACAGGGAGGGCTTCTGGCATCATGGCTGATTATTGGATAGGGTGGGCACGTAACTGTAACGGGGCCTGCCAGAATCTCTCCTGTTGACAATCTGAATTGGGAGGATGAAACATAGATTGAGATAGAGAAATGGAGAGAGAGTGAGATAAAGGGAGATCAAGAGAAAGAAAGGTAGAGAAAGGAGGAGGAGAAGCAGAAAGAGAATAAAAGGAAGGAAAACAAAGAGATTGGTTTAGTCTGTTTGTGTGACTTGTACCTGTACCATGTAAATTCAAGAACAGAGAGTGGGCATCTTCTGCCCTGGGGTCTCTTGCACACTGGAAGTCAAGAAGTCAGTACACAAAGACAGAAGGAACCAGAAAATCAAAGTGTGTATTTAATGCATCATTTTCCTCTGTACTTTGTTTTACTGAGTGGATTTTCAGGTCTGGGAAATTCAGTATGCTTTATTATGCTCTAATTGATGAAATCAACAGAGAGATACTGGTTTTCTCTGAAGGGAGTGGGTGGTAAAGATGGTCCACATCATAGAAATAAAAGTCCTGGCAGACGAAGACGGAAGGCAGAAACCCACACTTTAGGAAAGTTCAAATAAGCCCAGGCCGGTGAGGCTTAGTTGGCTGGAGCCTCGTCTGTGCACCAGAAGATTTCCGGTCAGGGCACATACCTAGGTTGCAATTTGGTCCTCAGTTGGGAAGTGTTTGGGAGGCAACCAATCACTGTTTCTCTCTCTCTCCCTTCCTCTCTCTAAACATATTCTCAGGTGAGGATTAAAAATAAGTAAATACACAAGAATAAACTCAAAATGGATAAAAGACTTAAATGTGACTCATGAATACATAAAAATCCTAGAAGAAACTGTAGGAAACAAAATTTCAGACATCATATGCAGCAGAATTTTCACTGATACATCACCTAAGGCAACAGAAACAAAGGAGAAAATGAACACATGGGACTACATCAAACTCTAAAGCTTCTGCACAGTGAAAGATACAATCATCAAAACAGAAAGGTTACCCACTGTATGGGAGAGCATAATTGCCAATGATGTATCAGATAAAGGGTTAATTTCCAATACATATAGAGTGCTCATAAAACTCAACAAAAGGAAGACAAAGAACCCAATTAAAAAATGGGCAGAGGAGCTAAACAGACACCTCTCCAAACAGGACATCCAATGGCTAAGAGAAATATGAAGAAATGTTCAACATCACTAATCATCAGAGAGATGCAAATTAAAACAACAATGAGGTATCACCTCACACCTGTCAGAATGGCCGCCATCAACAAATCAAACAACGAGTGTTGGTGAGGGTGTGGAGAAAAGGGGACTCTAGTGCACTGCTGGTGGGAATGCAGACTGGTGCAGCCACTATGGAAAAAAATATGGTGTCACCTCAAAAAATTAAAAATTGAACTTCCATTTGACCCAGTGATCCCACTTCTAGGAATATACCCTAAGAAGCCTGAAACACCAACCAGAAAGAAGATATGTATCCCCCCACTATTTACAATAGCTATGATCTGAAAACAGTCCAAGTGTCCATCAGTAGACGAATGGATAAAAAAGCATATACACAATGGAGTACTACGCAGCTTTAGGAAAGAAAGATCTCTTATGCTTTGAGACTACTTGGAGGGACCTGGAAAGTATCATCCTAAGTGAAACAAGCCAAACAGAGAAAGACAAGTATCACATGATCTCATTTGTTTGTGGAATATAATGAACATAACAGTCTGAGGAATGGGGTAGTCCCAGAGTCGTGGAAGTGGGGTACAGACTGACAATCCCCAGAAGAGGGGGTGGTGGGGGAGAGATAAACCACAGAATTTATATGCATGTGTGCATGAACAATGGACATGGACAACAAAGCTGGGGACAGGGCAGGGAGGGAGGGGAAGGGGGAAATCAGTGGGGGGAAAAGGAAAAACATCTGTAACAAAAATTAATTAATAAAAAAATAAGTAAATAAATAAAACAATAAGCATTGATTAAAAAAAACAGTTTCTTAAAAGAAAGTTCAAATTATCAGTCCTTGATAAATATCACCCCAGGGTAACTAGAAGAATTAATTGTCTGGCCCTGGCTGGTTTGGCTCCATGGTTAGAGTGACAGCCTGCAGACCAGAGAGTCCTGGGTTAAGTTCCCACTAAGGGCATGTACCTCAGTTGCAGTTTGTCCCCGGCCCCCGTTGGGGTTATGTGGGTAGCAGTCACTCGATGTGTCTCTCTCACACATCAACGTTTCTCTCTCTTCCCCGCTCTCTCCCTCCTGCTCTATCTGAAGATAAATGCAAGAGAGAGAGAGAGAGAGAGAGAGAGAGAGAGAGAGAGAGAAAGATTCCAGAAATTTAAAATCACTGAGCTTTTCCCCAAATCCTGGAAACATCATACAGCTGTTTGTTAAAGAGTCCATTTGTGAAACTAAGAAGTGGAAGAAGTGTGATGCAGTTACTATGGAAAACAGAATGGAAGTTCCTAAAAAAAAAAAAAAAAAATAGAACTACCATATTATCCTGCAATTCTACTTTTGGATTTTATCCAAAGGAAATGAAAACACTAATTCAAAAAGATATGTGCACGCCCATGTTTATTGCAGTATTATTTACAATAGACAAGACGTGGAAACCACCTAAATGTCCATCATGAATGAATGAAGGAAATGTGGTATATATAAATGCAATGGAATATTATTCAGCCACTAAAAATAAAATCTTTCCATTTGCAACAATACAGATGGAACCTGAGGGCAGTGTGCTAAATGAAATGTCAGACAGAGACAGACAATATTGTATGATTTCGTTTACTCACGGAATCTAAAAAAACAACAACAAAAAAACAAACTTATAAATACTAAGAACAGATTGATGATTCCCAGAGGTGGGGGTAGTGGGTGGGTGAAATGGGGGAAAGGGGCCAAAATGTACAAACTTCCAGTTATAAAATAAGTCCTGGGAATATCATGTACAACATGGTGATTACAGTTAATACTGTGTTGTATATTTTACAGTTGCCAAAAGAGATATTATAAGTTCTCATCACAATGGCCCTGGCCAGATAGCTCAGTTGGTTAGAGTGTCATCCCGATATGCCAAGGTTGTGGGTTTAATCCCCCATCAGAGCATATACAAGAATAAAGAAATGAATGCATAAATAAGTGGAACAACAAAAATTAATGTTTCTCTCTCTTTTTCTCTCCCTCTCTCTCTCTAAAATGAATTTTTTAAAAGTTCTCATCATGAGAAAAACAATTTTAACTGTGTGTGGTGATAGATGTTAACCAGACTTATTGTGGTGATCATTCTGCAATATGTATATATACCTCAAATCATTATATGGTACACCTGAAACTAATATGTTGTATGTCAATTATATCTCAATTTGTTTAATAAGAGGAAAAAGTGAGCACAAAGTTGTAGATAGCACAGATGAGAAATAATTATCATCTTTATTTATTTATTTACTTATTTATGCCAAATAGCAGAATTGTATGGTTTTATTAACACATATACAACGTGCACACACTCGTCTATTCCTTTCCTTCGCTGCACAGCCTGGCACTGGGATTGGTGAATCTGATGGCAGCTGGGCTGCTCTCTCCACAGTGGCTTGTGGGTCTTTGAGGAGATGCTGTGAGCAGTCTCTGCACAGTGAGATCTGTTGCACGTCAGCAGCACTTCAAGCCCTTGACATTGTGGACCAGGAACTTCTGAAAGCCACTGGGCAGCATGTGCTTTGTTTTCTTCTTGCTCCCATGACCAATGTTGGGCATCGAGATTGGCCCTTGAATCTTCCACGCACCCTATCGTCAATGCCTCTGGGTTTCCACCAGTTACACTTAGTTTTGACATATCGGCCTGACTAGTGCCAGATGAACTTCTTGGTCCTCTTTTTGACAAACTTGCATTTCATGAGAGGTCTGAGGGCAGCCATGATGCCAAGTAGGTGATGGCTGCCCCCTCTGTAGGCTGTGCCAAGGAAGAGTATTATCTCATTTTATGACAGAATCATGTCCCAAAAAATGAGTGAACTAAGTCTAACAGTGAAAATGAACAGAGCCCTGACTGAGTAACTTAGTTTGTTAGAAAGTCATCCTGGCCCTGGCCCTGGCCCTGGCCGGTTTGGCTCAGCAGTTAGAGCGTCAGCCTGCGGTCCAGGGAGACCCGGGTTCGGTTCCGGCTAAGGGCATGTACCTCGGTTGCAGTTTGTTCCCGGCCCTGGTTGGTCGTGCGGGTGGCAGCCACTCGATGTGTCCCTTTCACGTCGATGTTTCTCTCTCTTCCTCTCTCTCCCTCCCACTCTATCTGTGCAAAAAATAGAAAGTCATCCTGATACACCAAGGTTGCAAGTTTGATCCTTGGTCAGGGCACATACAAGAATCAACCAATGACTGCATAAATAAGTGGAACAATAAATAAGTCTCTCTCTCTCTCTCTCTCTTTCTTCTATCTGTTTATTTCTATTGCTCTCTAATCAATAAATAAAAATTTTTTAAAAGAGAAAATGATAGAGATGAATGTAAAGTGTTTAATAAATTCCAAAAACAATTGCAAAAGAGAGAGAACGGGATGGGATCAATTCCCAGGGAAAAGTCAGTAAGAGTCTATGGTGAGAAGTGGCGTGCAGAACATGGGAGTGACTATGCACCTGCTCTTCGGTGCTCAGCACCTGTCTTGGGAATTGCATCCCACTAGAGGGGCCCTACTTTAGGAAAACTGACAAACTTGCAGACTACAGAAGAGACACAAAACAGCATGAGGGAAATCTGCAAGTACTTGAAGTTCTCACATAGAAAAGGGATTGAATGTGTCTTGTAGAAGTCCAGAAGGCAGGCAGACAAAAGCAGCCTAAAGGTGTGGTAAATGCCAATAATATTCCTTAAGAGTTTACTGTATGCCAGACACTGTTTTAATTATATTTATCATTTCATTAAATACCATAAAAATTGGTAAAATGTTATCACCCCCATTTTACAGATGAGAAAGATGAGGCATGGAGAGGTTGAACAGCATACCCATGCTCACAAGTAGTGAATGGCAGAACTATGGTTTGAAGGGAGAGAGACTGAGCCCAAGTCCACCTGCCTGTGTGGAAGGAATTGTAAGCTAAGGAACTTGCAATCACAGGAAGTATCCAACAGAGGCTGCCTGAAGGCACCACAACCCAGGATGCTTTTGAGGTACATCTTTACTTCAGAGGGACATCAATGCACATTATCTCTAAGCATATTTTTCCAACGCTGAGAATTAGGAATTTAAAACTCTGAATGATCATGTTCCAAGATGTTACTAGTATTGAACATTGATTGTTGGGATTATAGGCTGTTTTTACTTTTTATTTAAATTTTTCTGTACTTGATGAATTTTCTTACAGTGAGCATGTATTACATAATTACAAAGAAACACTCAAGCTCTTTCCTATTGAAGAAGGGAAAAGGATCTATGAATTTGTGAAGAAAAATGTAAACAAATGATTTCTGTACGGGTCAAAGGGTAGTAAATAAGCTTTACATTCGTTAAGAAATTTTCAACAAAATTTCCCAAAGTATGATTTTTTTCTGAAAAAATCCTAATGATCTTATATCATTTTTCCTTTACATTGAGTAGAAAAAAAAGAAGTCATTATATTAAAAAAGCAGGACTCATGGGTATCATATGAAAACAGTTTTATTCTCCGTTCCCCTCCCCCACACCACCTGCTCACACCCATTCTGTGGGGTTATTTGTGGATCCTTCAGAGCTGTCCCATCTCACTGGGCATCTCTCAGCAGCGGTTCTCTCAGATTCAAGCAAAACTACCTCCTGGGTCGCTGATTCTGAGGGAATAGTTCCAATCTCCTTTTGCTGAGATCCTCTTGCCCTTCCGGGCCATGTCGTCTGTCCCCCAGGATTTAACACCATCCCAGCAAAGCTCTCCCAGGTGTCCCTCATCTGGCCCTGGGAAACACTCCTCTTTGATACGCCACTAGAGGGCGCACAGTCACTTCCTAAACACCGCCCGTGCCCTTTCAGCCAAGCAGTTGCCCGTAGGTTACCATTTTTTTCAAGTCCGGCTGCATGGGACAATTATTTCCCATTATCAGAGGGCCGTTCGCAGCACATCAATTACACTGTCCTGAGATATATTGTCTAATCTCGTACTGCAAGTATTTTATACCTTCAAGGTGAAATCTGTGTTAAGGGCAACAAAACTAGTTCTAAATATCTGCTTTGTGAGTTCTGGCTGGGTGGCCTAGCACCTACCTCGCTTTGGGAACTGGAAGTGGTTAGCGCCCATCATCTCAGGGTCTCTGTACTAACAGAGATTAAACATGAAATGTTACTTGAAGATCCACATACATGGAATCTTACTGGTGTTCGTTCTGTCATTCATTTGTGGAAAGAAGGAAAGGAAGGAGGGAAGAAAGAAGAAAAGATGAAAGGAAAGGATTTTACATTTTCTAGAGCATCTATTATGTACTTGCTGCTATGCTAAGTGCTTTGAAATATACACATTTTGGGTGTTACTATCCTAGACTTTTCAAGTGAGTTTACGATGGAAGTTCATGGAAGTTATGGGGTCTTGCTTGGGTCCAGCTGCCTCTCAATGCAATGCTTTTCTTTTACCCTATACTTACTACCACAACTATATCCTTAGCAATTACTCTATATGTGGTAAACCAGTGACCTGTATTTTAAAAACAAATGAAAGACCTGCCCTGCCGGTGTGCTCAGTGGTTGAGCGCCAACCCATGCACCAAGAGGTCGCTGGTTCGATTCCTGATCAGGGCACATGCCCAGGTTGTGGGCCCAATCCCCAGTGGGGGGCATGCAGGAGGTGGCCCATCGATGTTTCTATCTCTCTCTCCCTCTCCCTTCCTCTCTCTCAAAAATCAATAAAATAATGTCTAATAATGAATAAAATAAAATAAATAAAAGAGCAGAATAGTTTTTGAATTTTTGAATGTTTAATTTATTTTTTATTTCTTCCTTAAATGTTTATTAAAATTCTCCAGTAAAGTCCTTTGGATATTGAGCTTTCTTTGTAGGACAGTTTTTAAGTAAAAATTACATTTATTTAATAGATATAGGACTATTCATGTTATCTACTTATCCTTGAATGTGCTTTGGTAGTTTGTTTTTCAAGGAATTTGTAATTTTATCTACTGATTGTCAGAGACGTCAAAATTATTGGTGTAAAGTTTTTGATAATATTCCCTTATACTTTTTATATTTATTATTCTGGTTATTGGTAATTTATTTCTTCTCTTTTTCCTCTGGCTAGAGGTTTGTCAGTTTTATAAATCTTCTTTAAAAACTGTTTTGTTTTTATCACTATTGTTAAAATGTTTTTTTCTTTATTGATATTAGGGAGAGAGTAAGGGAGAGGGAGAGAAAAATAGAAACATCGATGAGAAAGAACATTGATTGACTGCCTCCTGCATGCCCCTAACTGGGGGATTGGGCCCCCAACCTGGGCATGTGCCCTGACCTGGAATCAAACTGGCAACTTCTTTGTGCATGGGTTGATGCTCAACCACTGAGCCACACTGATAGGGCTGCATTTTTTTTAATGGGGGAAAGGGAAGATTCCTTTTAAAAAGGAAAAGTTAGATGACTCATTGGTCACTCTGTCCTATTGCTGGAGGCCATGCCTAGGCTGTTCCTGTAAGGCAGTGTTCCTCAAAGACCATCTGCAACAGTCACCTAGAACTTGTTACAAATGCAGATTCCTGACCTGAGCCTTCTCTTAGCTTCCTATTGCTGCTGCAACAAATTACCACAACACAAGGGCTTAAAACAACACAGACTTATTGTTTTACAGTTGCAGATGTCCAAAGTCTAAAATGGGTAAGGCAGGGTGTATGCCTTCTGGATGATCTAAGGGAAAATCTGTTTTCTTGCCTTTTCCAGCTTCTGCCATTCCTTGGTTCATGGCTGCTTTATTCCTACCTTTGCTTCGGTTCTCTCATCTCTGATTTTGAAACTCCTGCCTCCGTCTCTCACTTCTAAGGATGCTTGTGAGTACCCTGGCCCACACAGACAGTGCAGGATAATAGTCTCATCTCAAGATCCTCGACTCAACTACATCTGCAAAGTCTTTTTGCCAAATTAGGAAACATATTCACAGATTTGAGGGATTAGAATGTGAACATCTTTGAGAGGCCATTATTTTGCCTACTGTGATGCCCTAGGAATCCTGTTGAGAAGTTTTATGGGGGGCCTAGGAAACTTCCTATTTCACATGCCTCCTGATCATCGCCACACTGAAGTTGGAAACCATTGCCATAAATAAATACAGACCCTCTTTTTTAAAGGCAAGCATCCTAAGAGATCTATTGTCTTCCTCAACAGCCCAAACTAAGTGTGTTCCATCAAATTAACAATGAAAAGAAGTTAAAGTATGCCTTGCCCCAACCCAATGTTCTAATGTCAGATTATGTGGCAGCATTTTTTAAACTTCTTAGTTTGTTTTCAACACCCTAACTAGTCTACCTTTTCTTCTTACTTGAGGCTTCCAGTATTTATTTTCTCCTTTCCAATATTTTTTATAATATGGGACAAGCCAGTTCAAAGTACTAACTGCAGGATTCCTTCCTAAGATTTCACAACAGATTTTAATTATTTACAATATGTGATTAAGAGCATCAACTTGCCCTGCCGGTGTGGCTCAGTTGGTTGAGTGTCATCCTGTGCACTGAAAGGTCAGCAGTTAGATTCCTGGTCAGGGCACATGCCTAGGGGTGGGTTTAACCTCCAGTTAGGGTGAGTGCAGGAGGCAACCAATTGATCTCTCTCTCTCTCTCTCTCACCCATCCTCTCTCTCTGTGTAAAATCTATAAAAACATATTTTTTTGTTTAAAAAGGAGCATCAGCTTTATAGTCAAATAACCTTGCTTCTGATTCCAGATATGCCACTTACTAGCTGTGTAACCCTGGGCAAGTTACTTAACTATGCTGTGTCTAGACTATCTCAGCTACAAATTGAAGGTGATAATAGTCCCTGTCACTTAAGAGTGTTGTGAAGATTAAATGGTTATTACATGGAAAGTGCTGAGACTGGCATCTGTTGCATGGTACTGACCCAATAAATGTTAGCTATTGTTATTAGTCTTGAATAATGTGGTTCACCATATTTGCATCTCATTGTATATTACTGCTATGCTTTGGGGGTTAGTATGCATCCCCAGTTTGTGTCTTCATCAATTGTCAAGGAGGGAGAATGAAGAGCACAGGTAGCTTGTGTTTGCTGGTGGGACTACTTTGTTTTTTCTGCAGACTATTTGCCTTACAAAGCATGGTGCTCAGTGGGAAGAATGAAGTGGTCCTGAAAACTTGGGAGAATAGGGTGTAGTCCTGTAGGTAGGGACTCTCTTACTGAAAGGAGGAGGGGGATGGGTGAGACATTGTCACTCTCAGTTGAAGGTCAGAGGTCAGGGATGTTTATCCTGTCAGAGGGAGGACAAGAGGAACCCTCAAGAAGAGGATTATATCTGTCATGTTCTAGCAGGAAAGAGATGGTACATTCAAACTGGTGCTATTTTGGAAACATTTAATAAAAAGATGTGGGAGAGGAAGAAATTTCCCTTTACTCTTCAGGTTCTTCTGTGTGGTTTAATGATTAGATCCACACAAGAGATCAACAAGAGCAAATAACCAAATTTAATTACATATGTACATACAGGAGCCCCACCTACCTGACAGAGGGGAAGTGAAGTTGTATGACATGCTGAGCTGAGGGTGAGGTAAGGCGCCTGGGGGCTGCAGAGGGGAGAAACGACACTGCAGCATGGTTAGGAAGAGCGGATGTTCAGTAATTAGAAGTTGACCTTGTCCTGTGGACAGGTCATAAAATAGTTATTTTTGTTGATTACTCTTATTATGGGAAAGGCCCCAAATTTAAATCCTTTAAGGGAAAAATAAAAGTTTCTCTTGAGCCTATAGGGTCTCAATTGCCAAAATAATCTACATGCCAATGTAGCACATCTTGGGGAAGTTAGTTCTGAACCCCTTCAGTGACCAAGGTGTCATGTGCCATTACACTCATTCAGCTGACTGGGCATGGGGAGGGCAGAGACAGAGCCAGCCATGTGGGTGGAGCCAGGGACAGGATGGAATGTGGTCTGTCCTGGGCCACCTCTGGGGAGGAAGTGGGGGCAAGAAAACTCTGAACTCATTTTCTTCCCTCTGCTCTCGTGCTGGGGTTCTCTGTTGGCGAAACCTCGCTGGAAGCCGGAGGACATCTGTTTAGTGCCGCGTCAGCCACTTAGGGCTCAGAGCAGGGCTGAGAGGGGTGGAGACCGGTTCTGGAGGGGCATATGAGAGGTCTCCAGGACAAGGAGTAGCATTGCTGCCATAAAGAGATGACGGAGGAGTGTTAATCCATGGCATAAGGAGCGGTGGGGTCACAAGACAGCGAACACATAGGAGCGGCCTGATGAACTGGTCAGCACAGAGAGGTGCAGAATGCTCCAAATAAGCCCCGCTGCGACAACTGACAGACTTGTGTGAGCTTGCAGTGTTTCTGGGACGGTCCTCCTTGGGGTGGCGCCTACCCTGGGGCAGGGTGTGTCCTCTGGAGCACTGAGCTTTGTCATGGAGCCACAGACTGTATTTCATCACACTGTGAACACCTTTGCTGACAAGCTAGAGTCTTGGAGGTGAGAAGCACTGGAATGCTCCATGGAGGGTGTTTCACAGGTCTCCAAGTAGAGCTGGGGCCTGGGCCAGGGTCCTTGGTACAATGGACACACCTGGGACAAGGGCTCCTCTGTTTTAGTATATTGTACTCAGGTTTAGAATGAAGAAACATTGTTTTTAGGAGCTTAAAAAAGTCTAGATATGCATACAGAAAGCCAATAAACAGAAATAGTAAGACTGTGTGTGTGTGTGTGTGCGTGTCTGTGTGTGAGTGTCTAGGTAGGTAAAATGGGTGAAGAGAGTTAAATAGTACAAACTTCCAGCTATAAAGTAAGTCCTGGGGGCACAGCATACACCGTGGTGACTATGGTTAGAAGCACAGTGTTGTATATAAGCCTCCAGCGACTGGGTGGTGCCCTACGCTAGGGTACAGGCCCTGCAGGGGCGCCCAGTCCGGCAGCGGCGGGCGCTCCTGCCTGCGAGCCCGCGGGGCCTACACGCCCGGCTGCGCACCGGCCAGACGTCCGACGAGGCGGCGGCTGCGGGCCGGCCTTCGGCGCCCAGGTGCAGGCCACAGGCCGCGGCAGCCTGGCCACCTTCCACGCCGGGCCAGCTGCTTGGCCTCGGGGTACCGGACCTGCAGGCCTGGCTGCGCACCTGGGCGGCGGCGCCGGAGGCGGCGGCCGTGCGCCTGCGTGAGCTCCAGGCCTGCAGGGGCCGCGCAAGGCCACCGCCCGACACCGCCTCTGGCTGGGCCGGCAGAAGGCCTGCGCCGAGTCCACTGTGGAGGCCAGGCCCTAACTGCTCTACAGGCCTCACGTGGGTTGAGCACACTGTTGCCCTAGGCGTCACTTCCCTGAGTTAGGAGCTCCAAAGGAACCTCACTGTGTAAGAAGTGGTACCACCTTTCCTTGAGGCCTATAAGGTGAGGTACAAGTGCACCTTGATCGCAGGGACAGTTCCGACTGAAAGGCGTTCACGTCATCGCAGCCAGGAGGCCCTGCCTTGGAAAGCACCGAGCCAGACTTGGAGTCACCGAAACCCAGATTCCAGATCGGGTCCTGTCATTCACTCACCTGAGACTGTGGGCAAATCAAGAGCTCTTTGTCATTGTTTACATGTGTAACCTGGTTTATTTATATCTTCCACACCTGCCTCAGATATAGAAGAGAAACATGAAAAGTAACCCTTTTCAAAAAATACAATGCTAATATTAGCACTACTATTGATACCACTGTCTAAGCTTAGAGTGTCATTTCTGTTATACTTCCTCAATACTGTATTTAGTTGGGCAATTTGGGGCTTCCAGTTCTTTTGATTTTGTGGGAATCGTGTCTCTGGCTGGCCCAGGTGAAGGTGACGTGATGTGGTGCTTTCTGCAATAAAAGAAAAGCCTCTTCGAAGAATACAGTAGGATCCGGTTTTCCTGGATTGGATTCCCCAAGCCTGACAGCTGTTTTTAGTTAGGTAACCTAAATGAGGCCAGAGGCTGGGAGAAGATAAGAACTTTCCCCCAAAACAGAAGTTTTTCTATATGAGATCTCTAAGTATGCAGAGCTGTGTATTAGTTATCTATTGCTACATAACAAATCACCCCAAAATATAAACCTAAAACAATAAACGTTTATTATTGCATAAAAAATAAATGCTGTATTGCATATTTGAAAGTTGCTAAGAGAGTAGATCGTAAAAGTTCTCATCACAAGAAAAAAAATGTGTATGATGACCCATGTTAACTAGACTTATTGTGGTGATCATTTTGTAATATATACAAAATATTGAATCGTTATGTTGCACAACTGAAAATAATATAATATGACATGTCAATTATATCTAAATTTTTTAAAATAGTAAGGAAAAAATAAAAAGGTTTTAACTTGGAAAAAGAATAAAGAAAGGCCCTGACTAGGTTGGTCAGTTGGTTAGAGTGTTGTCCCAAAACTCAGGTCAGGGCACATACAAGAATCAACCAATGAATGCATAAATAAGCAGAACAACAAATTGATCTCTCACTGTCTCTCTCTCTAAAATCAATTTAAAAAAATGAAAAAAAGAATGGAGCAATTGAGAATCTAGGTGGAAAACAATTGTTAGCAGCGCAAACTGGAGAGCAGTTATGTCAAGAAGTAAAAGAAAGCTGTTCAATGTCAGGAAACACAACTTTACATCCTGCCTCTTCAATATATTTCCCACCCAGCAACCAGAGTAGCATTTAGAAAACATAAAACTGAATGCACACTCATCTGCTTTAAACCTCTCTGTAGCTTTCCCTGGAGCTTTGAATAAACCCAAATTCCATACTCTACCTAAAGTTCCCACATCTCTCCCATACTCGCTTCTCCCTACGTATCTCTTGCACACTCATTTTGCTCATTCTATTCCACCAATATTGACCACCCCTTTCCCAAAACTGCATGCTCTTTTTTTTTAATCCTCACCCAAAGATATATTTATCGATTTATTTTTAGAGAGAGGGAGAGAGAGAAACATCAATGTGAGAGAAACATCAATCAGTTGCCTCCAGTACGTGCTCCCATTGGGGTTGGAATCCACAACCTAGGTATGTGCACTGACTGGAAATCAAACCCGAAACCTTTTGGTGTACGGGATGATGCTCCAACCAACTGAGCACGCAGCCAGGGCAAAACTGCATGCTCTTGAGAGCTCTTACGGTTCTCCTGCCTGGACTGCTGCTCCACTTCCTTCACTGGCCCCATAGACCTGGGCCTTTCCTGGCCATGTGATCTAAAGTAGGTTGCCCTCTCTCTCTGCTTCCTTCATAGGATTTGAATCAACGTGTAGGGGTTTTTGGTTTTTGTTTGTTTATTTGCTTATCGTCTGCCTTTCTAAAGAATATAAATTCTGAGAAGTCAGGGTTGAGTTCTGCTTTGTTTTTCATTGTATCTCTAGTCCCTGTAACTGGCATGGGTGGGTGGATAGAATGCCAAGTCTTCTAAAATCTATCTTTGTTTTCTCTTTCACTAGAAAACTGTGTTATACATATGATTTGTTTGGGTTTTGCTCTGCTATATACTGCTAAAAATGTCTTGGCACTTCACAACTGGAGGGAAGCAAAAACAATTAGAGACAAAGCAGGGAGTGACTGGACACGGAGGAGAGGTTCCATTCATTCATTCCTGTATAATTATTCCAGAAATAACAGTTCTTACTCATTTTAGAAATGTATGATTTGCTTCACAAAAACTAAAAAGATCAAAAACCTAATTTTTTTATAAGACAGATTATAAATGACCACATGTGTGTGTATGTGTGTGTGTGTATCCTCCATGTATACAAATAACAAAAGAATTTGAAGTTTATGTAAATTCTACCTAGTGCTTTTGTAAAAACAGACTTTTCCTTCTTTGAAAACAGTGAAAAAAAATTTCCAGGCAAATCTGGAAAATCTGTTTTTGTCTAAAATCTCTTAGAGTACTTTCTCAAGGATTTATGATGCTTGAGAAATCTTATACCTTGAGACACTGAAAGCCAAGACGGACAAAAATTAGATGGAGTAGTTGGAAAGAATTTTACCTCCATATACCATTCACCTTCACTTTTTTTAAAAAATCTGGGTCTAGGAAAATATGTAGGAGAGAGAAACCTCTTTTTACCTGATGATAGCATATAGCAAAGTGTTCTTACAGAGGGAACAAAGGGCTGAAGGTAAAGGCACAGAAGTGGTCGGAAAGTGGGAACAAGGAATGCACCTCGACAGGTGAAGCTGAAGTGAGCGCTGCAGGAACAGTGTGCGCTGTGGATGAGATCACCCTGATTTGAATTCTTAAACATCTGAGTTCAAGTCCAGGCACAGCCACTTAACAACTATCAAGGCTTGTTTCTCAGTCTCTCTGAGTCTGTTTCGTGACTTGTAAAATTGGAAGGGTAATAACACATATTTTTAGTATACTATTATAAGGATTAAGTGAAAAACCAGTGTACATAAAACCCTTATCATAGTCTGCCTATCAGGTAGCCCTTGGTACTCAATAAGTGCTCAATAAACATTAGCCACAATTATTTGTGGAACTCTGTGGAGAAAAGCAAAATAATGTGCACCACATATGTAATTTAAACATTTTCCAGTAATTACATTTAAAAAATTAAACAGATGAAATCAATTGTAATATACTTTATTTAATTCAATATATCAAAATATTATTTTAAAATATAATCAATATAGATCATTGGCAAGATATTTTACAATCCTTTTATTATGCCTAGTCTTTGAAATCCAGTGAATATTTCTACTTACAGCCCAGCTCAATTCAGACTGGCCACATTTCAAATGCATAATAGCCACCCGTGGCTAGTAGCCACTGTACTGGACAGTGTAGGTCTGACCTCTGTCCTTGAATCCCATACAGTGACCCCTCACTGCACAAAACCCTTTCTGACAGTGACAAATTCCAGATCCCAGCTGGAAAATCTCTTCATACCCCGCTGCTAATCCTGTCTCACAGGAAAGTAGCAAATGAAACACTGTTGAATATAAGAGTGAAGTCGTTTTCTTTGGTTTGACTCATCCTTCCCAAACCCCACACCCCCTCCCTGGAAACTCTCATGTCAGCGCTGTGAAGCTAGACCGGGTTTGTTTGTTTGTTTTCTAAACTCTCTTGGTCTTAGAGGATTTTGTTATCACTCAGTAGTATTAGAGTGTACGGTTCGTTTACTCAAGAATCTTTCTAGAATTCAGAGGCTGAATTATACTGCCAGATACCAAGAAAAAAGGCCTCCATACTTCCTTCTTCATGTTTACTATGTTCTCATATGGGAGAGGATCTGGAAAAGAGAAGGGGTTGGGGAGAGTCCTGTGGATTCCACCCTTTCTTTCCTATGACTATTGGGGGGAACCAGCAGATGGCAGCCTAATACCTCAGTACAATAAGTTTCAGACACTGGACCCAGGGAAGAGGAGCTGAAGATAACCAGTTTGGTAAATTTGCTCTTTGCTGGGAGATCATGAGATAATTCCAGGAGTGTGGTAATGGCGTTACAGTTAAGACAGAGGCAGATATTCCACTATAAATCTGTCTTCACTTGCTTAAGATCTTTTTTTTTTTTAAATCCTCACCCAAGAATATGTTTATTGATTTTTTTTTAGAGAGAGAGAAGTGACAAAAACATGGATTGGTTGCCTCCCGCACACACCCCGACAGGGAATCAAACTGGCAAACTTTCGGTGTATGGGACAATGCTCCAACCAACAGAGCCACCTGGCCAGGGCTGTACATGTTAATTTTGATATTTATGTATTATAATATGATTGCCATTGAAGCAATAATTAGCAACTCTGTCATGTTACATAATTATATTTTCATTTTAGTAGTTGGAGTAATTATGTTCTAGTCTCATAGTAAGTTAGATGATTATTATCCAATGTTGTTGTCTGTATTTACTATACAGTGCATCTGGGGCTAATTTACTACTTGTTGTAAGTTTGCGCTTTAAACAACATCTGACCTGTCTCCCTACCCTTGTCCTATGGTAACCATCATTTTACTCTCTGTTTTCATGAGTTTGTTTATTTGTGTTTTTTTTTTAGACTGGTCATGTTAGTGATATCCTATAGTACTTGTCTTCTTCTATCTGACTCTCTCACTTAGCATAATATGCTGAAGGTCCATTCATGTTGTCAAAAAGGGCAGGATGTCCTCCTTTCTCATGACTTAGTAATACTTCATTTGTGTGTGTGTGTGTGTGTGTGTGATATGTGTGTGTCTTATATTCTTTATCCATTCACCCACTGATGGGTATTAAGGCTGCTTCTGTATCTTGGCTATTGTGAATAATGCTGCAGATAACTTGGCGAAATCCTGTTTTCTTTCTCTGGAGATAGCCGGAAGTGGAACTGCTGCATCACATGGTAATTCTAGTTTTAATTTTTTGAGGACCCTTCATATTGCTTTTGAACCAATTTACATTCTCACCAACAATGTACAAGGTTCTGAACTGCTTTTTGGCTTGTTTACCACATTTACTTTTTTAGCTCAAAAGACTGTTCATATCATTTAAATCATAGAATTCAAACATACATGGAATAATGTATACTTCTAGTTAGTAATAAATATTCATGGCTCTTCTCCTCTTTCTTCCCCACCATTAGATCTATGAAAAATATTTTAAACTTGTATATTGAGTATTACTGAGGAACAACTTCTTTTGCTAAATCTGAAACTTTGTTGAGTAACATTCACATTAAGCAAGGTTTTGAATTCTGTGTAGCAAATATATGGCTTCTTCATTTTCCATAATTAAAAACATTGCTGAGAGTGCGGCTTCTCAGACAGATCCAAGAGACTTACAGCCAACAAATAGCAAAGGTCACATATCTGATTTCACAGTTGAGTAAAACCTCTGAAATAATCACTTCTGTGGGTCAGTTTTTCCTCCCAGCAAACAGCATTGGCTTATTTCAACTTAACAGAAAAATTAGATAAGATTTAGATAATCACATGATTACAATGGATTTTTACTTTTGGCAAGCTGATAAGCAGAGAGTATACACGTTTCCTTAAATAATAAAATGTGGAAGTTATTAAGGAAAATCTAGTTACTTTCAATAAAAAGTTAGAAGAACTGAAGGATTCTTACCTTTGTTTACTATTATGTTCACTCATTAATTAACTTTTTATTCTTGCATCAATACATTAAATATTTGCTGGGTACCTGGTACGTGAAAGGCACTGCGCTGGGCATCACGGGGACAGGAAGATGGTTCTTTCTCTGAAGCTTACAGTGTAGTGGGAGTTATTAGAGGATGTAACATTTGAAATGGATATCGTATTCATTTCAATATATTCAATGTATCAAATCATGTATGATTCCACCTATATGAGATACCTATAATAGGCAAATTCACAGAGACAGAAAGTAGAATGGTGGTCTCTATGGGCTGGGTGGAAAGAGGAATGAATAGCTATTGTTTAATGGGTACAGAGTCTGTTCAAAATGATGAAAAATTCTGTAAGTGGGTATAGTGATAGTGGTCCAACAATATACACTTAATGCCACTGAATTGTACACTTAAAAGTGGTAAATGTGCCCTGGCCGGTTTGGCTCAGCGGTTGAAGCGTCGGTCTGCAGTACAGAGAGACCCGGGTTCGGTTCCCGCTAAGGGCACGTACCTCGGTTGCAGTTTGTCCCCGGCCCTGGTTGGTCGTGCAGGTGGCAACCACTCGATGTGTCCCTTAACATCGATGTTTCTCTCTCTCTCTCTTCCTCTCTCTCCCTCCCACTCTGTCTGAACAAAAAAATGCAAAAATGTCCTCGGGTGAGGATTAAAAAAAAAAAAAAGTGGTAAATGTTATATTATATATATTTTACCACACACACAAAAGATGGGTAGAAACTTTATAAACATTCATGAGGATTTCTGGGCCAAAGAAACAGTATAATCAAAGACTCACAGGGCAGAAAAGATTCAGGAAGATATTATTTGGCAGAAACTGTCAAATCTCAGGTACCTTATGTGACACTTTGACAGCAGCACAGGCTGGCAGTAACTAGGGAACAGTGTGAACAGTTAAGCAGCTCAAGTCATGCTCTTTCCAGGACCCATGGCCCTTACGCAGGGCCAGGCATTCAAGACAGTGTATCTCAGTGAGCAGAGTATTGTGCTGGGAAATCTAGTTGTTAGTCCCATGAAGTAGTCAGAAGGGCTGGGCAGAATCCAACTTAAATATGGCCAGAGTTATGCAGAACAGCAGGTCATTGTTTCTGTCAGGGAAACACGCAGAACAGAGGGAATCATAGAGCAGGACAAGCCCACATGCTAAGCTAAAAGCTAATCTAGAAGGAGAGTTGGCAAAGCTGGGGATCACTCCAGCTCCCTGGCCTCTAACACTGAAGCATCTCAGGCCGGGCAGTGCTCAGCAATCCGGAGATCTGCCCAGACCAGTGGACACTGGCTGCTGGAAAGCAGGAGCTGATTGCAAACCACTTCACAAGCTGGCTGAGACTAGTTCACTACTCTCAGGATTCTCTTGGGACCTGGGAGCTGCCTGGAACTGGGAAAGAACAAGGCAGAGAAATGGAGTGAGGCAAATTGGGTCACAGGAAACATATGGGGGGGAATGGAAGAAAAGGCTACAAAGGAGGTTAGAGCCAGAGTGTGGACAAATCTAATGCCAGACCAAACAGTTTGAATTGAATTCCATGAGTAACAGGAAGACAGAAAACTGTTGAATAGGGAAGTGATATAGAAAAAACATTATCTTAAAAAGATTAATCTGACATGTAGGAATTATATACAAGTCACTATGTTGATAGGAGATCATTATAGCCAGAACCAGATGGTGGAATGGAATTGAAGATTTAGATGTAAAAGAGATGTATAAGTTTTTTTGTTTTTTTTTTGAGGTAAAGAAAGTATGGTGCTATTGTATCTTTGATGTTTCAATGTATTTAAAATTGAAAAATAAAATTTATTACATATTAATTCTATATTTTGTATTCTATGTTTTTCATTATAAATATTATAATAGGAACTTTGAAAAATAAAGAGTAGAGGGTAGAAAATAAACTTGCTTTTAGTTTTTCCTGTACCCAGGATAATAACTATTGATATCTTGGGAAATTTTCTTTTAATTTTTTTCTGTACCTAATTATTTAGGTTGTTTCATTGTTTGATTGTCTCATAGTTGTGATTTTGTTGTGCATACAGTTTTGTATTTGTTTTTCATTCACTCTCTAGTGAAAAGTGGTATAGTGCCGTGGTTATGAGCACAAGGCTTCAGAATAGGCTGCCTGGGTCCAAGTTCCAATCTGCCATTTACTAGCTGTGTGACCTTAGCCTCTCAGGGCTTTGGGTTCCATAGCTATAAAACGGTAGTAACAGTAGTAATAATCTCATAGAGTTGTGAGGATTAAACAAGTTAACATATGGAAATCCCTTAGCATC
Source organism: Molossus molossus (assembly GCF_014108415.1). NCBI lineage: Eukaryota > Metazoa > Chordata > Mammalia > Chiroptera > Molossidae > Molossus > Molossus molossus. The sequence continues at coordinate 135,120,916 of NW_023425344.1, read as the reverse complement.
TGCCATATAAGTATAATGTGTTAGGTACTTTTGCTAAGTGATTATAAACATGTGTGAATGTTCAGATTATTTTTCCTCAAAAGGGAAAGTAAGGAAACACACAAAGAATGGTGAGATCATTAACATGTATAGGAAAGCAAGAAGTACGGTGTGGGAGATGGCTAGGACTATAAGCCATTGCAACTGTGTTGAGTTGGAGTTACAGGCAACGAGAATCGCAGGAATATGTAGCAGGGCTTGGAGATACAATACAGAAGTTCAAAACAGAAGTTGTGAATGGATATGTGAATTTGGAAAACACCTTCCTAGAGGTGACAATTAATATGACAAGAAAAAAAAATGAGATCAGTAAAGGGAAGAAAAAGTGTTGAGGCCCAAACTTTGGAGAATACTCACATTTCAAGAAAGAAGTAAGTAGAACTGGGAAAAGTGGAAGTAAAAGAGGAAATAAAAAGAGGAAATAAGAAAAATAGGAGCAACAAAGTAGTGTAAGATAATGTTTCGTCATGGAAACCAAATTTCCTTGAAGTGGCTGAGCTCCAATATGGGCAATATAACCAAGAGATGACGTCTGAGTCCTAGATGGGCAGTTGCAGGAGTCATTTCTCTAACATGACTGCCCTCTCCTGGCTGGAATCCTAGAAAGGGAGCAATTAGGACACAGGTTGGCTGGGCTCTATTTCTTCTAACCTTCTACCATTTTTTCACAGTCCCCTAAGTCCTGTTCTCCTTCTCTGACTCTGCTTCCCTGGAGCTCTGCTAAGCCTTCTGCTGCCGGGTTTCCCCCACACAATAGGAGAACTTTAAGAGCTGATCCCTGAGAACCCAGTTGGTTAAATGCAGTGTTAGAGGTGGAGACCAATAAAGGCTACCTTCTTACCGCATAATCCTATTTTGCAGGTCAAAAAATGACTATGCCTCTCTTTTAAGAATTGCTACCATTCTTGTGATAAGAATCCTAATCTCCTTTCAAGTTTACAGATACCTCTGAACAATGAGGGCAAAGGTCTGTGTACTGAGCAGGAGAAAAAGAAAGCATGTTAATCTCGACATGCTCCTTATTTTATTTTATTTTTTTATCCTCAACTGAGGACATTTTTTTCATTTTTTGTTCAGATAGAGTGGGAGAGAGAGATAGAGAGAAACATCGATGTGAAAGGTACACATCGAGTGGCTGCCACCCGCACGACCCAACCAGGGCCAGGGACAAACTACAACCGAGGTATGTGCCCATAGCAGGAACCGAACCCAGGTCTCTCTGGACCACAAGCCAATGCTCTAACAGCTGAGCCAAACCAGCCAGGGCCCTGCTCTTTATTTTAAAAGGTAAAAAAAAAGGGTATACAATTGGAGGTGTGAAAGGGTCTTAGAAAGTACAAGGGAAAGGGATGGGTGCAGGGTAGGGAGCTTGGAAAAGAAGAACGGCAATTTTTGAACAAATATAGAGAAGAAAATACATAGACATTTTGAAGTGGAGAGGAGGACAGTGGAAGGAGTTCGTGTGAGATGACTTTGGTCAGGAGGAGAGAGAGATTTGTCGGGGTAAAGTTCATGGACTCGGGGCAGGCACTCTGGTTCAAATAACAGTTCAGCCACTTCGCTGTGAGACTTGAGAAAGTTCCTTGATCTCTGAGTCTCAGTGTCTACATCTGCAAAAAATGGGATGATGACATTGATTTTTACCTGATCGGTTTATAATGGGGATTAAAAGCACTACCGTGCCAATGTGTTAACTATTTTTATTCTAGATAATTAGACCAAGGTGTGTCAGATAATATTGAGTCAATCCAGTGACAGAAAGAGGCAGAAGAAAATCCATCTACCAGTTGTTGACCAAATTTCAGGCAGCCAGACATTCGCGCCCAGGAGTCTCAGTGTCACGTTATTTGTCTTCATGGCCCTCGTCAGCTGCCAAGGTGCTATACCAATTAGCCTTCCAACTGAAAATATCAGTTATCAGAGAACAAGGACTTTGGTCTGTTTGTGTTCATGATTAACACAATAATGTATTAAGTAAATAACCAATTAAAAGTACATTAACTTGTAAGTTTATTCAGAACTGAGCCTGAGTTCCACAAGACACGAGATGGCTGGGGAGGGGCAGACAGCAGGAGTGGTGGCAGGAAGGGCGGTGTCAGGAGGAATCTGGACAGGAAAAGCAGGGTGGATGAAAGAAGGGAGGAAGCAAGGGCTAGGAGTTCAGGCTGCAGAGATGCAGGGAGCATTCTTGAATGGTTATGGGATGATTTAATGGGACCAGGTCAGGGAAATACATTCCTATTTGGTCTATTCCAGTTTTGCATCTCTTCTGTTGTCAATTTTTTGGAAATTACATTTGTCTAGATTCAAGCATATTCAATTGTTTATAATGGTCTCTTACGTAATCTATTCCATGGTTTCTCTTATTATTTTTTTCTTTTTATTTGTGATGGAAGTTTCAGGATTAGTCTATTTTGGTGGGGGCGGTTATTATTAAAGAAACTCCATTTGAATGTATTTGTTATTTTAAATTATATGCTGTTTCTAATTTGTTTGTTCATAAATCATATTACTTTCTTCCTTTGGATATCTTCAGGATTTTGTTTTTTTCTTTTCTTTTTTTCTAAAGTCTGGAGTTGGGTGTTTAGTAATATGAAAACAAAGTAACTGTGTGGTTTCCTGAAACTGGCCATTGCTTATGGTGTCCCCAGAGTGGAGGTTGGGCAGGGAGGGCAGAGGGCAGAGGGCAGGGCAGCCTCTGCTGATTTGCAGCCCAGATGCCTGAATGTTAAAGTGGATCATCAAGTCCACCCTGGAACTGCAATTATTTTCTCTGCAAACCTCAATCACCTTGACATTACTGCTTTACTAATTTTAAAGACAGCCTGGCTTTATTTTCTCAGCCTCATTTCTATAACCTTACCCAACTGCTATGCCTAATACTGTACCCTAGGCTGGTTTGCAGTTTTCCATTGATGTTTTACAGACAGAATAGTCCATAGTGATAAAAAGCAGAGACCCTGGACCTAAGTAGTTCTGGATTCACAACCCAGCTTGGCTACTCCTCACCCTATGACCTTTGTCAAGTGTTTCAACCCAAGCTTCCGTCTCCTTGCCTAGTGAACGGGGGTAATAATGTTGGAGGTGGTGAGAATGACACCAGGTGTTAGACAGGTGGGGTCAGACCAGACCTGGGTTCAGCAACCTTGGTACTTGAGTTCTGGCTGGGAAAGAATTCAGAGTCAAGGCCCAAATTATAAATGAACATTTATTTGGAAAATCACAGAGGTAGAAGTAATTTGTAGAAGAAACGGGCTTAGGAAACAAGATACAGAGGTAAAGGAACAGCCCTTGGAGCTAAGAAGTGAGGAAGGTAAAAGTGAAGTGCCTGGGGTAGGGAAAGGCCTAGGTGTGCTCCTGGCAGGGAAAGCGCACTAGGTCCTCAGGCTTAAGGGTTTGAAGGGTGCAGATTGCAGGGAGGTCCCAGGGGAAGATCTCGATGAATATTCAGCAGCTTTCCAGGTGTGTCCTTTCAGAGTTGGGTCTCCATTGAGTGACTGGGTGGTACTAGGGCCAGGGGTGGGGGTGGGCGTCATTCTCCAGTGCAGCTGGTCCTGAGGCCAGGGGTGGCGTTGCATGTCTGGTTTTGCTGCTTCTCTAGGCCTGGAGCTGAAATACAACTGAGGCCTAAATGCTGTCTCTAGGGAGGAAAGGCCAAGGGGTCCACAGTGCATGACCAGCAATATATTAGCAGAGGAACAGTCTCCCTGGGGGCGAGGTCCCAGCCCACAATTGTTCTCTGCTAGGCATCCAGGGCTTTCTGCCTGGTGACCTGTACCTGACGCATCATCCTTGCTCTGCTCATGTCTGTCTAACTGCCGACCACAGTAACAGCAAGGCAGGATAGTAAGAAGCTAGAAAAATTTCTTGGCAAGTGGAGTGGGGAAACAGACCGATAGTTAAAGGCCGAGCGATATACAGCCAGATAATAAATTAAAAGGTCTTTTTAAAAAATTTATTTATTTATTTTATCCTCACCTGAGGACAGTTTTCCACTTTTGCTCAGATACAGTGTGTGTGTGTGTGTGGGGGGGGGACATTGCCATGAAAGGGACACATCAGGTGGCTGCCTCTCTAACAACCTCAACCAGGGCTGGGGATGTATCAAAACCAAGGTACATGCCATTAACCAGAATCAAACCCACGACTCATCTGTCCATGCACTGAAGCTCTAACTGCTGAGCCAAACTGGCAAGGGCAGTCTTTTTTTTTTTTTAATCCTCACCCGAGAATATCTTTCTATTTATCTTTAGCTAGAGTGGGAGGGAGGGAGGCAGGGAGAGAGACAGAGAAACATCGATGTGAGAGAGACACATCGACCAGTTGCCTCCTGCATGATCCAGATCAGGGCCGGGACAAACCACAACAGAGGTACGTGCCCTTGACCGGAATCGAACATGAGACCCTTTGGTTTGGGGGCTAATGCTTTAACCACTGAGCCAAACCTGCCAGGGCTCACAATTGCTCTTTGAGGCAGCTGCTATTGTCACCAGAAAGGGACTGGGACTGAGGCAGGTCTCCACCAAACAGTCTGGAATGTGTAGGACTTGACTTTGTGCAGGAAAGATTTCACAATGTGAGTCCAGGTGATTTTGAGAGTACATTTATTAAAGTTGGAGACAGTGAAACAAAGGAAGAGCTTAAGATAGAAGAGGCAAGATTACAGCATTAGGAGTGAGTCTAGGCGGAGCTGCCTTGGCCCTTTGGGAATGTGAGGAAGAGTTGACCTAGGCAAGGCTGTCTTGGCCCTTTAAGGAAAAAATCACAGAAGCAGAAAAAGTGAGCTACGCTGGGCTGTGTGAACTCAAGAATCAAGTTATGGAGGCAAAGGAAGGACTTGGAGACAGGTTCAGGGGGTTAGCCTGGGATGAGCTGCTGCTGCGCACTGCTCCCCTAGTTGTAAGTCTTGTCGGGACACTCATACCTTAGCAAACCTCACCTGCTGAGGAGCACACCCTAGAGTGAAATGGCATTTTCTGAGAGGAAGAAGCACCTTTTCTTAATTTGATCAAAGGTACGAAATAAACTAGCAGCAGTCCTAGAAGATTTATTCTGATTCTGTCAAGGACCAATGTGTTGAACTCATGTAAATCAGTTCACTCTCCACATTTATTACTAGTAATCTTTTTAGATACAAGCTATAATTATTAGGTAATTAACTTCTTAGCCATTTAATTTCTTTAGTACAAAAGGGAGACTTCAGATGTGTGAACTCACCCTAACTCCACTCCATCCCCGTTTGCCTTCTTGCATGTAACACATGCATATTTCATACTGGTTATGCTTCTTGCTTCAAGAATATACCTGCTACCACAGGACATTTACACTCACTGTTGTTTTTTAAAATTTTTTCTCTTTATTGATTTTAGAGAGAGAAAGGGAGAGGAAGAGAGAGATGAAAACATCAATAAGAGAGAACATCAGTTGGCTGCCTCCTGCATGCCCCTTACCAGGGATTTGGCCAACAACCTGGACATGTACCCTGACCAGGAATTGAACTGGTGACCTCTTGGTGCATGGGTCAGTGCTCAACCACTGAGCCTCACCGGCCGGCTGCACTCACTGTTTCCTATACCTTCCACATGACTCCCTTCCTTACTTCTTTTAAGTCTCTGCTGGAAAGGCAGTTAGACCTTTCACTGATCATTCTACTTAATTCTTTATTCCCTTATTCACTTAATTTTATTTATGTAACTTCTCACTGCCTAACATTGTATTGTTTATTTGTTTACTATTTGTCTCCACCACTGGAACAAAGGCCCATAAGTACATTGTTTTATTTGCTGCTGCACTTTCAGCATCCACTGCCTAAGCACATAGATGTTAAATAAATACTTGTTGAATAAATGAACTTTTCTCCTCATATTAAACCTGCCTGCCACAATAGGACGATTAGGCATTTGTGGGTTCTTTTGTGTGTAATTTTACTCCCTAACCCTGCATGGAGGTGAAGGTGAGGGTGATTAGTGTGTTGCTTCAGGATATGTTCTGGTCCCCTTATTAGTGCCACCATCTTCTAGGATATGGCTACAACATAATAAGGCATGCAACAAAATGAAACATTTTGTTCAAAATTGACCAATGTAAAATTTCTACTTTTTGCTCTGTTCATCTTCACCAGCAAAACTACAAATTCTCCAGATTGCAAACTCATACTTACCAATGAAAAATGCTTACACTCCACGTTAATTATTTCAAAATTAATCTCTTAGTTTTCACTCTTCTCAATATTTGGGAAAGAGCCACTCTTGTCCCTGTCCTCGACCCCATGTGAGTCTTCCTTTGCTGGCCCTATTCCTGTCTCTCTGAACTTTCTAGTACAACCTCCATACCCTCCAGGCCAGGTCTGGGTAGCTCTTGAGGTGGGCAGGGTACAGAAGCTCACTCTCTTCCTTCTTCCTGGAAGAAGCTACTCATTCTGATACCTATGGTTTGGGTACTTTCGTTAAATATGTGCCTAAGTAGACCAATTATCCCATTTTCTGATTCTTCCAGCTGAAAGTAATTCCAATTTGTGCCTAGGAAATACTTCCAGCTCAGCTTTTAATTCTTCTGACTTTAAGGACTTCCAGATGGTGGGAGATCAAAACAGGGACTTATACCACCGAGACACGTTATTTATTTTTTCCATCAGTTGCTCCCTGTAAGGTGTGAGCCTCTCATTATTACCAGGTGCACAGGCCCACGCCACTCCACTCAGTATCTGTTCCTTGATACAGTACCACAGAAAGGTGTAGCTTTTCCTGTGAGGTTAGCATCCTGTGGAAATGGGATGGTGATGGATACCTAGTGTAGAATAACCACTCTTTAAAGTTTTCAGCATATACTCTAAAACATTTACCAGCTACTAGAATAATCTTAGAATATAAATTTATATTTGAAATACTTTGAGTGAATGTTAAACTCTTCACTGTCACCCTGCCCGGTTTTGCTCAGTGGTTAGAACGTTGGCCCACAGTCCAGAGAGACCGGGTTCGGTTCCCGCTAAGGGCACGTACCTCGGTTGCAGTTTGTCCCCAGCCCCAGTTGGGGTTCTGCAGGAGGCAGCCACTCTGTCCCTTTCACGTCGATGTTTCTCTCTCTCCCTCTCTCTCTCCCACTCTATCTGAACAAAAATGGAAAAATGGCCTCGGGTGAGGATAAAAACAACAACAACAACAACAACAACAACTATTCACTGTCAATTCCTCTGTCAATGTTGGGCAGAGAAATTTGGAGATAACTTTTATCTCAATAAAACAGTAGCAGTCCTTCTTTTCAGCCATCCAAAGGACTTTGTCCATAAACAGCCGAGATCCACCTCAGTTTGAACTGCCTCATGTGAAACAAAAGTGTGATTTCATTATCTGAGCGAAGCTACTTGGCCTCGCTGTGGGAAGCTCATTAATTTGAAGTGGAAAATAACCAGCCAGAAAAGGATGGGTGGGATTCTGTCTTCCTCTTTTTCCTGTAAATTAGAGGGAAAGGATTTTCAGCTGAAAGATGGCTTGGCAAGAGGTTTGACTCTTCGAAGGAAAAGCCGGTCAAGAGCAGATAGCATATGACTGCCCAGAAAGCAGGAGTGCGCAGGGGCCACTTGTCTGTATTCATTTGCCTCTCAGCTGCTTACATCACAAGAGGGATTCCCCTGGGCTCACCTCTTCCAGGCAGACATTCTCCGGGTGTTCTCCCTAAGACTTAGGGGCCTTTGGTGACCAGCTTGAAATTTCCAGATGCCCATCTGTGTCTTTCTCTCTCTCCCTTTTTTCTGCTCCACCCAGTTCTGGGTTAATGTTGAGTGGGTAAGAAGAGGCTGGGAAAGAAGTAAAGGAAATGATAAGAATTCCTAGCTTAAAAAAAAAAAAAACAGATCTAATGAAAGCACAGTTTAAAGAAACCACTAGATCATATGCTCGTCTGTAAAGCTAGAGCAAATTATATGTAAAAAACTATTTGCATAAGCAGCTCGTTTTTCAGTTTCCTTCTTACATTCTTTTCATCACTCTGCTATATCCAACCTTTTTCTCTTCTATTTTCTCAACCTGTGTCATTTTTTTCTCATTCAACTCCTTCCTCATCTTTTTTCTTTCTTAACTTCCTTATTTTCTCCTTTAGCGTCTCCTTCTTCCATAGTTTCTCTCTCCCACAGTAGGCAGGAGGTGAGAGAAAGTTCTGGAAAGTCCCACAACCTAAGATTGGAACAAGCTTATGTGGTAGCAACAATTGAATCTTTTAAAACCTCTTTTAATATCTCCATATTGTCTCTTTACATTGGAGTTTTTCAACCTGTTATATTTTTTTAATATTTCCATTGGTTTTTAGAGAAAGAAGAAGGGAGAGAAAGAAAGAGAGAGGGAGAGGAAAACATTGATGTGAGAGTGGAACATTGATTGGCTGCCTCCCACCCCCACAGGGGATCAAACCCAAAACCAGGCATGTGTCCCAACCGGGAAAATACCAGAGCCCTTTCAGTGCACGGACGATGCCCGACCAACTGAGCCACACCAGCCAGGGCTGTTATAATATTTCTTAAAAACAAAATTTAAGAATTTTTGACTCATAAATATTGTAGTACTAGTTTATAAATTAAGGCTAAGAGGCAGGGTAACTTCATAATTATAGATTTCATTTTACATTTTGGATCTTTATTAGTTTTATCATTTTATAATTTTCAAGATAGTTGGTATAATAGATCATTACAGCAATATCTGCATTAGAAAAGTTCTTGGCCCTGGCTGGGTAGCTCAGTTGGTTAAAGCATTGTCCCAATACATCAAGGTTTTGTGTTCAGTCTCATCTGGGCACATACAAGGAGTAACTAAAGAATGCATAAATAAGTGGAACAATAAATCAATGTTTCTCTTTATCTTTCTCCAGAAAGATCAATAAATAAAAAGGAAAAGGTTTTTTAATTATAATCAAGTTGGCTAATGGTTCATTTTTTTATGATTTGAATATATCAGTAGTTAAGAGACAGCATGTTTTAAAAAAAATAAAAAACGCATGTTTTGCTTCATTCTTCTTTTGGAATTTTATTGCAGAATTGTGTTGCAGTGCCCTCTTACACGGGGTCTGGGACAGCCCCTCTTCCGCCTGCATCAAACCTGGTCCCAAGCACAAAGTGCTCCCATCTTTCCAGGGCAGCCTCTGAGCACCCTGTGCCCTGCCTTGTTTGCAGCCTCTCTACTGCTGCCTGGAGTGGTGCAGTGGTTCACGCCATGTTTTTTTTTTAATCCTCACTCAAGGATATTTTTCCATTTTTTTTCAGAGTGAGAAAAAGGGAGAGAGAGGGTGAGGGGGAGAGAGAGAGAAACATCAATGTGAGAGAGACATATCGACTGGTTGCCTCCTGCTCAACCCTGACCAGGGCCGGGGGACAAACCCCAACTTAGGTGTGTGCCCTTTACTGGAATTGAACCCACGACTCATTGGTCCCCGGGTCAACGCTCCAACCTCTGAGCCAACCCAGCCAGGGCTTCACTTCATGTTTTAACTTGACTGGGCTAAAGGATGCCCAGCTAGCTGATAAAGTATTATTTCTGGGTATATCCTCAAGGGTGTTTTTAAAAGACTGCAACATTTGAATCGGGGAACTGAGGAAAGCAGATGGCCCTTTCCCATGTGTGCTGGCATCATCCAATCTGCTGCTGGCCTGAATAAAACAAAAAGACAGAAGAAGGGCAAATCTGCTGTGTTGGAATGAGACATCATCTTCTGCCCTTGGTCAGTGATGCTCTCTGGTTCTCAGACTGAAATACGCTACTGGCTTTCCTGGTTCTCCAGCTTACAAACAGCAGATGGTGGGGCTTCTTGGCTTCCATAATTATGTAAGCCAATTCCTATAATAAATCAACTCTATCTATATGTATTTATCAATATTCTATTATAATATGAAGTATGTCTCTGTATTTCCTTATGTTAAATTCTGTAGGCTCATGAATAATGGCAAAAATGATTTAAATTGTTTATATAAAAGGTAATGTGACATAATGTGATAATCACAGTGACCACATTCTTTTTTATTCTATGTTCATAAAAGTAAAATAAGCTGCCTTTTGGGAAAAGGGCGTTTTCTGAGAGGATCAAGAATGACAGGGGGCATGTGATAAGGGAACTGGGGAGCCTGGCAGAGAGGGATCTGGAAGCTAGGGAGGGCAGCAGTGTGGACAGTATGGGAAAGCAGGCCCAGGCTTGCAAGGGGAAGGAAGGCGCTGGGAAAGAGTCCGGCCACAGAGGAAATGATGCAGAGGTGAATGGGGCAGGAAGTGCATGAACAGGGAGTAGAAAAGGTTAGAGGAAATAGCACCGGTCTAGTGTCTCCTGCTTCTATTATGGTTCCCAATAGATAAAAGAAATTCAACAGGTGTTAAGAAAAAAGAAAAAAAGAAAGAAAGGAAAATGGGACTAACCATAGGTCTAGTCAGAGGACAATTTGTTGTTTCTAATAAGCTCACAAGAGGTGAGCTTTTGAAATCTTAACCAAAAGATTTATGGGATGATTCCAAGAGGCATTTCACAAGGTCCACAATGCCAGGCATGCAAGGGGAAGAAGGGAAGGACTTGGTCAGTTTATAATCTATTACTCAAGGAATGTCTAAAAGAAAGAGGAAGACGGCGGGCAGAACTCTCACTACGCCCGTGGCGGGCCAAGCGCAGAGACTGAGACTCCTCTTAGAACTGAGATATGAAATGGTTGCTGGTGATTTTGTAGTTACATAGTTAAAATGATATTGCAGTAACCTCAGTGAACAGATCTAGGTTAAAGAAAAAGAAAGTATATTTGAAAATTATGGTAAGAGAATGTGGGCTGTGCTGTTCTTCTGGTATGCCTTGCCTGGGGTATAGAGACTGTGGACATATTAAAAAGTAATATCTTTATAAAGATTCATCCCAAAAATACCATGTATAAATTAACATCACACAAAACCACTTGTTTGAGAAATTGACTTGGGGCTGGGTTTGGAAATGAAGTTTGTCAGTGTTTGCTGATTGCCCAACCGGGGAAATGCTATAGAAACCACTAGTTGAAAGTGTACTGGCTGAGTTAACCACTCTAACTTAGATCAGCAACATTAATGTCTGAAGAAATTAAATTGGTTGACTTCTTTAATATTTGTCCATTCATACACTTCTCTAATGTCCTCGGATTTTTCATATGGGAAGAAAGATAATAGCACCCACCTCATAAACCCTGTGCTGCCCACTCTGGCCGTCGCTGGCCAGCTGTGGCTGTGGAGCCCTGGAATGTGGCTAGCCGGAACTGAGATGCTGTTAGCATAAACAGCGATTTCTCAGACTTACTCTAAGAAAAAGGATGTCAAATGTCTTATTAATGTTTTCATGTTGACTACATGTTCAAATAATATTATAGATATGCTGCTTTAAATATATTTTTTTTCTTTTTTAAATCCTCACCTAAGGACATTTTTCCATTTATCACCAGAGGGAAGGAGGGAGAGAGAGAGGGAAACATCGATGAAAGAGACACATCAATTGGCTGCCTTCTGCAGGACCCCGACTGGGGCCAGGGACAAACTGAAACCGAGGCACGTGCCCTTAACCGGAATCAAACCAAAGACTTTTTGGTCCAAGAGCCGACACTCCAACCACTGAGCCAAACCGGCCAGGGCTGCTTTAAATATTTTTAATGTGGCTTCTGAAGACTTGCACCATGCCAGGATTACAAAAATAACTTCCTGTCTTTCTCTAAAGCCATTTTTTTCATTAATGTTTACCTCTTGAAGGCATCTAAAATTATTTTTTTTTTTTGATGTGCAATAGAAAGTTTTAAAGCTTTTTATTAAATCATAGGATAGTTAAATCGCATCACTTCTTTTCCTCACTGATGTGAATGGTCTCCTTTCTCATGTGCTACATTTCTGTTACAAATAAAACATTCTGAACCCTGTCTTCTGTCTCATCAATATATGTGATTATTCTTGCACCAGAATCTCACTACTTTAATTGCCAATATTTTATAGGATATATATATCCTATATATATCCATATAGATATATATCTATATATATACCTATACGTATATATAAGTATATATACACCTATATATAAGTATATATATACCTATATATACATATATATATATATATATATATATATATATACACACACACACACGTGTGTGTGTGTGTGTAATCAAGCTTTTTCTAAAATTCATTAATGGGCATGTTCTCTTCCAACACCTGAGAATCAGCCTGCCAGTGCTTATATAAAACCCTGTTAGACCCCGGACAGCTCAGCAGTTGCCATTGTATTTGTTGTTGTTGATTCTCACCAGAGGATATTTTCCATTGATTTTAGAGAGTGGAAGGGAGAAAGGGAGAGAGACAGAGAGAGAAAGAAACATCAAAGTGAGAGAGACACATCAATTGGTTACCTTCTGCACAACCCTGACCAGTGCCAGGGATCAAACCTGGAAGCCAGGTATGTGCCCTTGACCAGGAAACAAACCTGAGACCCTTTGGTCCGAGAGCCGACACACTAATCGCTGAGCCAAACTGGCCAGAGCTCTTGTTGCCGTTGTAAATCAATGGCTTTTACTCTACACTTTATAATTATGTTGATTTTGTATCCAATCAACTTAATGAATCTTATTTGCTTCTGTCAGTTATTTATCATTATTATTTTTTTACTTGATTTTCTTTGCTTTTCTAGATACACAATGATATGACATGCTAGATTTGGCTTATGCCAGCTCATGATAGTCAGTTGTTAAGTTTTCAGGAATATTGTGGGCTGATTGTTAAACATGGCCATTATTAAATAATTAAATTATAGATGTTTGAATTAAATAGATTTATATTAAAAACAAAGATAATAAGGGCTCAAAACTCATTATGTTATGTTTATTTTACCTATTTATGCTTTTAAGGTGATTTGTTTCTAATGTTTCTGTATAATGGTCATTCTTTATAATAGTGTGCTACCGTGTGTCTCTTCCAATTTCACATTCGGTTAGTTTACATTGGTAGCTTGGAAACAACCAGGAGGAGAGTATTTACCCATGAAAGTCAACGAACACTAAATATCAGATCTTGACTTATGGTTTTAATTATCTAGACTTAACAAAGTAATGGAGAAAATGTTAATAACAGCAATTAAACTTTAGAATCTGTTATCTATAGTCATTAGATTGTGAATAGTACTAAAAATTTGAGGAAATTCTTGCAGTATTTGAAAGCTTTTTAATTTAGTTAAGAAGTAGCTCACATCATGGACCAACGACTATAGTTAGGACAACTTATTTCACTTCTGTCTGACTCATTAATGTAACAAGATATCAGCCAACATTTACATGGGGAACAGCACGCAGAGAAACTCGTTTCACATATATCATCACACTTCTGGTTTTAAAGCATGTAAATAATGAAAGTCTCTCTTCTTTTCAAAAATGACACCTCATTTCATTTTTGCACCTTCAGCATTGGTTAGGACTTGGCATTCTCGACTTGATCCTTATTCTACTATTTCTATTTTATCATCAAGAATAATGTTCTGTAACAAAAATTAATTAATTAATTAATTTAAAAAAAAAAAAAGAATAATGTTTGCCCTGGGTTTTGGGTTGCTACTAGTTATAATTCTGGACTTTTATTTGAATACTTTCCTTCCTACTAATAGGAAACTTCTGCAGCTTGTTCTTAGTTAAATGATCTATTTTTAAAACTTCTTCAATTTTCTACAAATCTCTATTTTCTTTCCAAAATTTTATGACTATGTGGATTCCAGAGTCCTTGCAACATTTGTCACAATCCCACATTTCAGCAAAACACCTTTTTATGGCTCCTTGAAAACTTGGCTACACTCATTGTTTCTACCTCCTAGTCTGTCATTTCTCTTTTGTCCACTCCATATAAGCTTTTGTCCTCACCCCACCCTGCACGGCTGAAGCCACTTCTGCCAAAGTCACTAGAGACTCCATTTTTCCAAACCTGCTGGTCAGTTCCCCGCCCTCATCTCACCATTGTTGTTGTTATACCCGTGACCATCTCTCCCTGAGTCCTTTTCTCTTCTTGGCATCTGGGACACCATGCTCTTCTGATCTTGTCTTCACCTCATTAGCCGCTACCTTTTGGTTTCCTTTACTTGCTCCTCTCCCTCATGCTGTCCTCTTAAGTGTGGAAGGCCCTGCCCGGAGCTCAGTCCTCAGCCCTTGTGTCTGCATCTACTCCCGTGGCTCTGAGCACAGCACACTGGTGCTGACCTGCACTCACATCCTTGCTGTTCTCCTGTCCAGAGAACTCTGCTTGCTCCTATAGCCTCTCGGACATTTCCTAGGCATTTCAACCCTAATAACGCCAAACTATTCATCCAATTCTCGGCCCCCTCCCCAAGTCCACTTCTTCTGAGGTCCTTCTTTTCAGTCAGCAGCACTATTAGTTGTTTACACCACACCCTAAACTTGTGGCCTCCTCTCACTCACATCCACATCAACCGATCAGTAAATACGGCTTTATTTTCTCTTTATAAAATACATCCCAAATCCAACCTCTGTCACCATGAACATCACTTCACATCCTGGTTCAATGCCCACTTTCATCTCTTATCTGGACTGCTACAGTAGCTTCCCAATTGTCCCTACTTCCATTCTTTTTCCTTCAACAGCAACCAATATGTATAAAATCGGGATATGACATTATATCAGTTTCAGGTGTGCAACATAATAATTCAATATTTATGTATTTTGCAAAATGATCACCACACTAAGTCTAGTTAACATCCATCACCACATGTAGTTCAAAAAAAAAAATCCTCTAGTGGCATCCCATTATACTTAAAGTATCCACATTCCTTGATGGCCTTCTGAGTCTTCCCTCTAACCCTCCAATCTCATCTTGCGTCACCCTCTGCCTTACTCATTATACTTTCTCTACACTAGACTTTCTACTGTTCCTTAAATACACTAGCTTCTTCCTGACTCCAGGTTTTATACTTGCTGGTTTCTCTGCATGGAATACTCTTCCTGTAGAGTTTCTGTGTTCTGGCTCCTTCTCGTCATTCTGGCCTCTCCCCCCAGAGCATTCTCCTGAACACCCTTTCCAAATAACCACTGTCTTTCACAACCTGCTTCACTTCCTTACTACACTTGGCAGTATCTGAAATTACAGTTATTTATTTGTTTAACATGCTTATTTTGACTTTTCCACTGGAATATAAGCTCTATAAAAATAGGGAACTCTGTCCAGCTAGTGTGGCTCAGCGGTTGAGCGTTGACCCATGCACCAAGAGATTGTTGGTTTGATTCCTGGTCAGAACACATGCCCAGGTTATGTGCCAAATCCCCAGTGGGAGCATGCAGGAGGCAGCCAATCGATGTTTTCTCTCATCGATGTTTCTCTCTCTCTCTCCCTCTCTCTTCCTCTCTCTCTCAAATCAATAAAGAAAAAAAAAATAGGGAACTCATTTGCCTTACACACTGGTATGTTCCCAGCTCCTAGAACAGTGCCTGGTATCCAGAAAGACTCAATGTATGCTGAAGGAAGGACAGAATAAAGGTATAAATGACTTGTTTGATTATAAATGATAGATAACTTAAATAGGCTGAAGTAGACAAAAGAGTATATAGGCTCAAGTATTTTATTTTGTTTTTTTATTGATTTTTTAGAGAGAGAGGAAGGGAGAGAGTGATAGAAACAATGATGAGAGAGAGAAACATCAATTGGCTGCCTCTTGCAAGACCCCCACTGGGGACTGAGCCTGAAACCCGGACATGTGCCCTCAGCGGTAGTCGAACCGGAACCTCTCAGTCCATGGCATGCTCAATCCACTGAGCCAAACTGACCCGGGATAGGCTCAAGTACTTTAACAACCCAAAGGTAGATGTAGCTTCTGGCTGACCTGGAGTTCAAATATTGTCCCCCTCTTTCCAACTCTCGGCAGTGTACTTCTCTGGGTCAGGCAGTGATCCCTTCAAGGTAGCAAGATGGCTGGCAGCATCTCCCAACTTCCCTTGTCTAGTTGACAGTCAGCAGAAAACAATGATTTTCTCTTCCCAACAAATTCACAAAGCTTTAGAATCTAGCTCCTGTTGGATCTGACTGCCTAATGTGTCTTTTTCTGAACCAAACCCTGTAGCCAAGAAACGCGATGCTCTAATGAAGGGGTTGGCAACTATAGCCCATGGCCAAATCTAGTCTGTTTTTGTAAATAAGACTTTATTGGACCAAGCCACCAAATTCATTTGTTTTGTCTATAGCTGCTTTTATGCTACAATGGCAGACTTGTGTATTTGAACAGAGATCATTTGGCCCATAAAACCTAAAATATTTACTATCTGGTACCCACTCTAGAAAATGTGTCAATCCTTCTAACTGGTTGGGATGACCCCCAGACATGAGACCCACAAGGTTTATGTGCTGTGTGCTTCAGTTATCTATTGTTACTTATCAAACCACCACAAACCTTATAGCTTAAAACAATGATTTCTTATTGCTCATGATTTGTGGATTTAGTTATTTTAATTTTTATATGTATCTTTCTCTTTTGTTCTTGATCAGACTTTGAAAGCTTTACTATTTGGGGGCCTTTAAAAAGAAAGAGCTTTTGACATTCCTCCGAGCCTCAGCCAGAAGCGCAGAACCGAGCCAGCGTGACCGAGCGCCGCCTGCCCGCCTCGCTCCTGCGGAGTCCTAGCTGGGACCCTTCCCGCGACTGGTACCTGGGCCACAGCCGTCTCTTGGAGCTGCCGAGGAGTGGTCGCAGCGTGTCAGCCGCAGCGGCGGCCGCCGTGCGGTCGAGGGCGCCCCGGGTGGCCGCGCCCGCCTACAGCCGCGGGCCCAGCAGACAACTCAGCAGTGGCGTCTCGGAGATCAGCACACCTCCCACCGCTGGCGTGTGTCCCTGGACGTCAGCCACTTCGCCCTCCAGGAGCTGCCGGTCAAGACCAAGGAAGGTGTTGTGGAGATCACCGGCAAGCATTAAGACAGACAGGATGAACATGGCTACATTTTCTGGTGCTTCACCCAAAAATACAGGCTTGCCCCTGGTGTGGACCCCACCCTGGTGTCTTCTTCCCTGTCCCCTGAGGGCTCACTCACCGTGGAGGCCCCGAGGCCCAAGCCAGCCAACTAGTCAGCAGAGATCACCATCCCTGTCACCTTCGAGGATCGTCCCCAGCTTGGGGGCCCAGAAGCTGGGAAGTCCGAGCAGCCCGGAGCCAAATAAAGGCCCTTGATGCGCTTCAAATCCCCCAATAGCCATCACTGACCAGCCTCACCAGTCAGCCTGCATGCTCTTTTGATAACGTTTATGTTGTTTTTCTCAAATAAAGTTCAAAACAGCTGCCAAAAAAATAAAAAATAAAAAGAAAGAGCTTTTGATTTTTAAAAACTTATGTCAGATAAAAGCTGAAATTAATATTGTTACAGGCAGCCCAGAGACCCCAGGAAGGGTGCTATCAGCCAGCCCCAGGTCGAAGGGAGAGGTCTGTCCCCACCTCTGTTCTTGTCAATCTTGTAAGAAGGAATTCAAAGCAGTGACCCTGTCTGCATTGTGATAACGCCAATTTCTTAAAGCAATTAAAGCAAACGCATTTATTAAAGAGCAAGGCAAGCAAATATATTTCATCTGGCTGGGAGCCCAGATGGGCATCAGTCAGGTCATTTGAGGAGCAAGTCGGATGGGGCTTCCAGGTGTTACCTACCCTCCTGTCTCTAGGTATGAAAATTCCTCTGCTGAATATCTTGATACAAATTAATCTCAAGATCCCTTTTTACTTTGTTTTGGCCTTCCCAGAATTCATGAGAAGCACCTGGAAATTTTATCTTGCCAAGCTTTGAGGCTGCTGGCTTCTCTGTTCTGGGAGTAAGAAATAAAGTTTCCTTTTTTTCCTTTCCCCTTGCCCCCTGCTTTCCTGCATCCTCTCCTGAGGGGCTTTTAACCATTTGCTCTCAAGTGTTCTTGCTTTGGGCAAGATAATTGCTTGTTATTTTCAAGCCAGCTGCAGGCTCTCCAAACTTCTTGGCCTTGTTTAATTTTTTTTTTTTTTATCTCAGTTTCCCTATTCCTCCTGCCTTGGAATTTTTCTAGCCTCTTGTTATCCTATAACAATATCAGTTTTCGTAATAATTTGAGTTTAATGTTTAGTTACTATATTTCCCATATTCTGGGTTTTCTAATATTAAATTGAGTCTATAGAATTTCCTCTGAGTGTTAATTTGAATACATCTATGGGTTTTTATACCCAGATTTTCATTTTTATTTATGTCTAATATTCTATAGTTCTACTGTTCTACTTGCTTCCTACCATTCAAAAAGTTCCCATATTTTCTGATCTGATGACTCCCATTTTCCTTTTACTTTGATGTTTTGGATTTATGTTGTGTGGCAGCCAGCCCCTGAAGATCTCATTCTGGTATTCACATCCTTACATAGTATGTATTCTTCCACATTGTTTCGAAGTTAGGCAGTGTGACTAACAGAAGATGGCAGAAATGACGACATGTGACTTCTGAGGCTAGATCATAGAAGCCATGGTGGCTTCCAACTTGCCCGCTACCAGTTAGGTCATCCGCGCTCAGGTGCCTGTCAGGAGAACACCGGGGCAGCCCTGTGCAGAGGCCCATGTGGTGGGGAAGTGTGGTCTCCCACCAGAAGCCGGGGAGAGTGAGCTTCACAACGGATGCTCTAGGTTCCTCAAGTCTTCGGTGACTACAGTCCCCACCCTCACCACCAACATCTTGATTACAACCTCCTGCGAGACCCTGAGCTGGCATTTCTCAGCTAAACTGCTCCCTAATATCCACACAAACTTTTAAAAGTACATTTTATCTTATTTCAATAAGATTTTGGAGAGAAATAAAGTGCATGTGTTCAGTCTGTTTTCTTGAACCATAATTCCACTTTCTCTTTAATATATTTTCTGTCACCCAGCTTCTAGCCATTTGGACAAAATATTTACATTCATAAAGAAAAACAGATTGAGAGAAATGGATATTTATAAGGATGAAACCTTATAATAGAATTGCACAAAATATTTTAACTCCTATAAATTTGTATTTCTACTAAGGTAAAAAATAATTTGCATTTAGCATATAGACCTGAGCATAAACACTGAGGCAGGAAATTGGAGGTGAACTTGTTGCTACACAACTAAAGAAAAAAAACAAAACATCGGCTTCAATCAGACGTGCCATGATCTCATCCTAGATTCAATTGTTGTGGTGAACAGTTTAACTTTGGGGGGCGGAGTCCAACTATGGGTGTTTTCTTCTCTTTTACCCAGATAACATTTTTCCTATGTTTAATATTTGAACTGGAACTCTCACTCAAACTCCTCTTCAATTGTTCTAAAACTTTGTTTTAAGAATTCTTCATCCTTCACTTTCTTTCTTCTCTTCTATCAGATGACTCCCCTCTCCCCCTACTCCCACCTTTCTCCCCCAGCCCTCCAGTCACTTTCATCCCCTCACCCCCCACAACACACACGTTTTTCTCAGCCCAAACTTTATTTGTATGTCTGAGTTCAGTTGTTAGAGAGGAACCCCCTGCTTTTCCTTTAGTTCTAGATAGACTTTTAAAAAATTAATTCCAGCTACTTTACACGTATCTCTTTTTAAAATGTGTCTACATGGGTCTCTTTTCAAATGGAAATTGTGTCTTTGAAAAAACTACATTCTAAGAAAGGAGATTAAATGGTTTGCAGGCCAAATTTTTACCAGACTTTCTTTACATTATTTCCTGGGTTATTATAGTTTCACAAATATATAATATTGCATAATGGAACGCCACAGAACTACATGTAAGCTTCTCCTGTTACTTCTGAGTGACACATTTACTCCAGCCAAAAATTTATGATGTACCATAAACAGGGACATAAAATTGCATAACTCAGGAATTAGAACAGGACATTCCAAAATACTATACTGAAATTTTAACACATTTAGTTATGTAGAATTCTCACAATGTCACAAGCCTAATCTTTGCAACCATTCACAAATGGGTTCAAATCTTGGATGTACGTATCAGCTGTTGGACATTTGCATGGTACTTAACCTCTCTGTGTCCCAGTTTCCTTCTCTTTAAAAAGCAAATGATAATGTGTGCCTTCCAGAGTTATTTGAGGGTTAAAACATATTGTACAATACATGTTACAATTTAACAAAATTGTTGATTTTTTACACACATAAAATATGATAGTTTTCTGGCTATAATATCTAGTAGCCTTATGCTATTCATATTTTAGATTACTATTTAGGTTACAAAATGTATATAAATCACCAACTGTAAAATAGTAACTTTAAAACTCCTAATGCTTCAAAAAATTTTAATGATATGATTTCAATTTTAATTTAGATCATAAATCACTTAAATGAAATGAGGGTGGAGTATGGTTAGGACAGCCCTTAGGGACTTGATGGGAAATAGAAATACTGTACTTGCAATTATTGATATCACACACACACACATACACACACACATCCCTAACAAATATTATGTCTCAAATATTACCTAAGTTGCTTAATAAAAGGTGAATATATGCAGGTCTCTTAATTTCTAGAAAAACTCCCCAATGTCTAGTGGTTGGAAAGAGAACTCCAGGAAAGGGTAGATGGAGAAACCTAAACCTGGACCACAGCTGAATCAACAAAGCAACTGCCTGCTCAATTAACAGGGAGTCGGTAGCATCATATTTCCATATATAGGGAGGAACATATAATTTCTAAATGTCTAACTGCTGGAATTAGTGTCTGTAACCTCAGTAATACCAAGAGATAAAATATGAGAAGGAATATTGTTCTAATTTTCTATGTAAAGGTAATATTTTTAAAACTACAAACTGAAAATTACTTTTTAGATATCATCTTTAGCTTATATTATAGTTTTTATTGTAGGCTGGTTTGCTAAAATATGGGTGAACAAGACCAGTTATTGGGGTTAAATATAGTATTATGATATTGACTATGTAGTTTCTTGCCTTATAATTCATGTCATGATTTTGCTTTCAAATTGTTTGTAGAGATTGTTTCTAATGACCTTTCCCTGCATTTTGCATTAGGAACTTACCACCACTATAGCTATATTTATTTGCTTGAGACCCCCGCCCACAGTGAGATTAGGGAGAAAGAGAAGAAGGAAATCAACTGAAGGCAGGGCCCACTCAATGAGACACTGGTAAGTGGGAGAAGGTCTACATGAGCTCTGAAGATGTTTTCCTGCATTTATTCATTTATCAAGTATTTGTCGAGCACCTACTATGTGCTAGGTCCTAA
This sequence comes from Molossus molossus, assembly GCF_014108415.1. NCBI lineage: Eukaryota > Metazoa > Chordata > Mammalia > Chiroptera > Molossidae > Molossus > Molossus molossus. Next base: position 135,099,671 of record NW_023425344.1, on the reverse strand, counting down.
GTTTGGTAAGCAGCGATCTGTCTGACTATCCTCAATGAATTTACTGTCATGGGGGAAATGGTAAATAAACAAGTAAATCATTTTAAATTAGCATAAGTGCAACAAGAATAGGGTGCTGTGTTGGAGAACAACAAATATCAGCTTTAGAGAGGAGGTCAATGAAGGCATTTCTGAGCAAGTGGCCTTTTAATCTACAGCCCAAAAGAAAAGAAGGAGTCAGTCATTTGAAGAAGGCAGGTGATTATTCCAAAAGAGAACTACTTGATGCCCAAGTAGAAGAGAAAGATCTTACCATATTAGTGTTCATACATACAATCTTGGTGGGTGGAATATAATAAACAAGGTAAAGAGTGGTGAGAGATGATATTTGGGAAATAGGGTTCTGATAGTGCAGTAAAAAAAAAAAAAAAGTGAATTTTATATTAGGTGTGATGGAAGCTCTTGATATAAAAAAGAATGTAATGATCTGATTTATATCCTAACATGGTCCCTGTTGGTTGATGTGTAGAGAAAAGGTGAAGGTGGACAAGAGTGGGAAGCAGAGATATCAAATTAGTAGCTATTTCAGCCCTGGCCAGTTTGGCTCAGCGGTTAGAGCGTCGGCCTGCGGTCCAGAGAGACCCGGGTTCGGTTCCCGCTAAGGGCATGTACCTTGGTTGCAGTTTGTCCCCAGCCCTGGTTGGGTCGTGTGGGTGGCAACCACTCGATGTGTCACTTTCATGTCGATGTTTCTCTCTGTCTCTCTCCCACTCACTCTATCTGAACAAAATATTGAAAAATGTCCTCGGGTGAGGATAAAAAAAAAAAAAAATTAGTAGCTATTTCAATAGTGCAGGACCAAGATGAAGACAACCTCAAGTCAGTGATGGCAGTGGAGATAGAAGAATCAACATTTCTTGATGGGCTGAATATGGGGGTAAGAAGAAAGAGGAATCACAAGTCATTCCCAGGTTTCTGATATGACATGACTAGGCATATGGAGGTGCCATTTGCTAGGAAGGGGAAGAGTGGATTTGGGGAGAAAATCAAGAGTCCATTTTGAAGAAGATGAAGACCCAATGCATGCACCTCATTTTATGAGCTTCCTACTGGTTCTACAGGGATATGCTAGTTCCATTTAAAGGGACTGAGTCTGACTACACAAGTTCTGCATTCTTGTCATTCTCTCAAACAATGTTATCGCCTCTCAATCTTATACTCACTCTTTGAGCAGAGCCTTTGTTTTCTCCAATTCCTTTCCTTCTTATACCAACTACATCTGTCCTGTGACCTCTTTGAAATCTTCACTTCCTAAACCTTTGATTTTTTTTGCTCCTTTAGCCAGTCCTCTTCTGGTCATGCTATGTCTCCTGCCTAGCTTGAGTCAGTAGTCAATAACATGAGCCGCTTTCCCAGTACTACTCTCAATTTCCTATGTTCTTTTTCCTTCAGTCTGTGCAGTCATCCATTGGAGAAGTAGAAAAATCGTTTTATTGATAAAACAGGAAGTCACCTCTGAAAAAATTATATATGCTTCAGGGCACTTTCCTCTTCATTTAAGATAGTTTCAAGTGGATCAACAAAGATAATACTATCATCTATGGGTATGGAAGGAAAAGAAGAGATGGCAAATTAAGCTGTTCACCTGGGAAGTGAGGTCTTTGGAAGCAGTTCTAAGAGAAGTCACCGAAGCCATGAGAGACAGTTTGTCAGCTGTGTGGAATCTAGAAACTCAACTGCATTGATCACATCCTGCATTTGGATGGAGTCCTCAAAAGCTATCCAGCTACACAATTTCACTTTACTTTCTTGGGTCTTTTTTTCTCTTCATTCCTTGCTCTTCAGATGTTTTTGTTTTTTTCAAATTGGATACTTTCTAATGATGTGTGTTCAGTATAAATTCCTTTTGCTGGGGCCTGGGAAAGTGGCCTGTTGTTGATAGAGGCTGTGGTTTGGGACATGACCTGGAACTGGCTGCGCAGGCACAGCCCATGTTACTGTTACAGAAGCATGACACAGCAGAAGCTTAGGGCGCATCTGCCACATACTGTCTTGTGCACCACCCAGTGCAGAGTATCCGACCACATGAGTCTATAAAAGCCATTAGCTGTATTGAATAAAGTTGCTGCTGGGAATAAAGATGCTGTTGCTGTTTGTTGATCCCTCCTGATGTAGGCTCCGTGTGCTTTCCTTACCTTGAGTATATCACCACTGAAACCCCCCCTTGAAACCCCTGGTCTCTGACACCTTTTTTCTGTTTCCATCTGCTGTGAAGCCCATCTAGGTATTTTTTCATTTCAGATATACGTACTTGTCAGTTCTATAATTTCCATTTGGTGGTCATCCTCTTCCTTCTTTTTTTTATACTCACCCGAGGACATTTTTGCATTTATCTTCAGATAGAGCGAAAAGGGGAGAGGAAGGAGAGAGAGAAGCATCGATGTGAGAGAGACACATCGAGTGGTTGCTACCCATATGATCCCAACCGGGGCAGGAGCCAAATTGCAACCGAGGTATGTGCCCTTAGTGGAACCGAACCGGGACTCTCTGGTTTGTGGGCCGACGCTCTAACTGCTGAGCCAAACCAGCCAGGGCCATCCTCTTCCTTCTTTAAACATAGTTTCTATTTTTTTTGCTGAGATTCCCCATCTATTCATCCATTTTGACCATTTTTCTGTTTAATTTTGTTGGACCATATTTATGATAGATGCCTTAAAACTCATATCTACTAATTCTGACATCTTGTTTATTCACAATATGTTTTTACTGATTTTTCTCTTAACTATGGTTACACTTTCCTGTTTCTTCATATATAAAATAATTTTTTGGTTTTTTTTTTATCCTCACCCGAGGACATTTTTATATTTTTTGTTCAGATAGAGTGGGAAGAAGAGAGAGAGAGAGAGAGAGAGAGAGAGAGAGATGCAAAAGGGACACATCGAGTGGCTGCCACCCACACAATCCAACTAGGGCCGGGGACAAACTGCAACCAAGGCACGTGCCCTCAGCGGGAACTGAACCCGGGTTTCTCTGGACCGCAGGCCAATGCTCTAACCGCTGAGCAAAACTGGCCAGGGCTAAAGTAATTTTTTGTATAGAGGACACTTTGAAACCTCTTACATGTACTGAAGAGTGTTGATTTTTGTTCTAGCGGGCAGTTAACTCGTGGAGGCTTCGTTTTACATGTGTTTAGTGCAGATCTATTTTGGTTTTGCCCTTTCTCCTAGGGTAAACCTTTCAGTCCTGGAACATAGTCTTTACTTGTAAGGTAAGGCCCTTCTATGTTTTCAAAATAACTCTTGAGATGTTTACCAAGCCTCTCTAACTTGGTAGGTTTCAAAATTTCAAACTTTGTTTGCTCTGTGGTAGGCAACAGCAGGAATCACTGCTCAGCTCTTTAGTCTTCTAGCATTCACTTTGTGCGACGCTCCGTGCAGGCTGTCCAATATATGCATAATTTGAGTCAGCTGAGGGTTTGAAAGGCTTTCATATTTAGATTTGGGGGCCTCCCCCTCTATAGCTCCCTCTGTTCCAAGGTTTCTACCCTCAGTACCCAACCACTCAAATTTTGCATACTCCTCTATCCCTCAATTAAATAAGACCGTGGCTTTCTCAAATTCTAGGCACCCCACACTGCATGAAGTTTTTACTCAATTTCTGCCTGCTTTTAGTCACTCTACAGTGTCTTCAATCACTTTTAAAATTATTTTAGAGTTTATAATTGCTATCAAAAGTACGGTTAGTACAATACAAGCTACTCCACTATTTCCAACACTAAGACTTCATGAGTAGTCTTATTGGTGAGTATTGGCAGTAGTTGTACTGCAGTATCTATTGGAAAGCTGTTGCAGCACCTTGCTCTATTGTCTCTTTTATCCTCACACCACCTCAAAGTAGGGAGAAAAGAAGTATCACTTTTTTCATTATGCACAAGTGAAAACAGGAGAGAAAAGTGCTTATGATCAGAGCATTTTAGCCAAGGATCTGGGAGTAGACCTTAAACCTTCATGTTTATATTGTTTCTGTTAGGCAAAGTTAAAATCTTTAAAGCTAGTAACATTGATAGAAATGAATAAATCCTCAGTTACAGCAAAACCTCATTATTTCAGACTCTACATTTTGATAACACTGGAAGTATGACTCAATTTTGCATTATCTGTTAAGGAAATTACATCAACTGAAAAACTATTAGAAATCTTAAAAGAATAAAGCAGATGATTTTTTTAAGTAACATGCAAACATTAATACTTTCCTAAACTTGAAAAATAAAATGAAAATATCAAATAGGAGAGATGGGATTCAGCCAAAACAACCCACCAAAAACATGAAATACTTAAGAATAAGCTTAATAAGGGAGTATTCAAAGAATATTGAATATTTTTATGCTTTAGAACATGAAACATTTTGAAATATTGATACTATCTAAAGTAATAAATAAATCAAATGCTATTCTAATCAACTGGAGGAGAGGGAACAGGGAAGGAGACTTGATAGATTAGTCTACAGGTCATTCTGAAGGTCAAGGAGTAGCTAAGGCCATTTTGGAAAATAATCAAAAAGAAGAAAAGTACTTTATAATAAATTTTAATACTTATAATAAATATAAAATGTGTTACAGTATATTACAGTGGTTAAAACAATGTGGCAATATGTAAGTTACACTGGTGAAAACTGTAATTAGAATAGACATAGTAATGGAAAAGAATTGAGATGCCAGTATATATAAACATTTAGTATATAACAAGAGTATTTCAGATCAATGCCACATGGTATATGGACAAATGGAAAGCCATTAAACTAAACTAGATTTATACTTTATTCTTTATAACAAAATAAATTCCAGCTATATAGAAAACGTAAATGCTCAAAATATAGTTACAAGGTATTAAAAGAAAACGTGGGTTGATATATTTATAATTATGGAAATTTTTCCAATGTAGGAAAAAAACATATAAACCTTTCTGCTGTTAGGTAGAGAAATAAGATCAGAAATAACGAATTCTTCTATTTGGAATGGAAATCAACTTTTAATTAAAAAAAAATACTTGCTAGTTTAGGAAAAGTCTCAAGACATACACATTTTTATTTTTATTTTCTCTGAACTGACTGTGAGCAAGCTTCTGACACTCAAAGAGAAAAAGCTAAGAATTCTACCAGGGCTGATATAAACTTGTAAGTCTTATCCATGTCATATATAAAATTTTGTCTTACTGAAAAAAAGGGAACACTAGGGTGAATTATCAATTTCAAGGGGTTCATGTTTTTAAAAGTATGAAATAGACCTTGAAGAACAATTATTCTAAACTCTATAAGATGTGAATTTGAACACTGAGCCTATTTATTGCATGTAGGTAAAATTTCTGTTAGATTGTATTTTACTTAACTTTATTTTTTATTAAGAAATTCAAAATTAAATTAAACAAAGTTGAGATTTTTATTAACCAAGCATCAAGACTCTATTATATTAATGAGGCACTAGAAGTTTGAATCAAATAAGAAAAGCATTCATGGCTCTCAGGACAAAACAACCCTGTACATGAAAACAAACACTTCTTTGCTGATTGGATGTAGACTGAAGACTGCATCAATTTCAACAACTGAGAGATACAAAACCATTTTTTTGTTCGCCAGGTCAGGGGACTGGGAACTGGGAACCCCAAGTCAAATGCCATTAATTTTCTCTTATCTTGTAAGGAGTTATTATCTGAGCTTTTTTCTTTTTGATGCATGGAACCCTTCCAATCACTTCTGTTCTGTGTAATACAATCAGTGCACACAGGCCAGCGCAATGTCAGGACACAATGACTACTAGTGTGCTGAGCTTCAAGGCTGTGGCTTGGGAATCAAAATTTCACTTGGGTCTTGACTTGAAAAATCATGTTCTAAACGTGTCCCTAAATGATGGGAGCATGATTCAGCCTCATTGGTAAAAATAGAATCCTCACTTGGAACAATGGGAGATGAATTAAACAGCTTCTGTAAAACAAAAATTAAATAAACAAAGTAGAACTCTGATAAAACTGTAAAGCTGAGTCTTTAAAAATCACTAAATACAAAACAGGTTTTCATTTCTTTTTTTATTCAATTCTTACTAGTGCTGGAATTGAAGAAGTTATTTACCCAGTTACTATGCTGGTTGTGACAGTTTTCTTGTTTATGTTCAAATAAGAAGAAAGACAAATACTAATTTTTTCCTAGCTGCAAAGATTTTTTATTCTTTTGCTGATGACAGTCAAATGAATTTGCAATAAGCCAGATAGAATGTGGAATATTTCGTATTTTTATTCTCTCTCCCAAGGCAACTTTCTCACAGTTTAAACATTTTTTTTACCTTTTTCACAAGTTGAAATACAAACCTCAGAGGCCCTAAGGCTGCCTGCTCCTAGTTTGGCTGTGCAGCACGGCGAGCTATTTTTACCCCCGGCTTGGAGCCATCTGGTTTCTCTGCGAAGATCCACGGTGGTATTTTTCAGTGCAGCTGGTTACATGTACTCTTTTCCCAGTGAGAGCTAGTGACCTGGGAAGGAATGTGTGCAGACTCCCGGGCAGGGCATCTCCGACCTGGACATATCCTCTGCCGTTAGTTGATACTCTTGATCCTCCCAGCTGAGTTCTGGGCTTAGTGGGCCACCAGCCCTTCCATTCCCTCTTGAGGTCAGTGTTGAAGATTTTTCTCTTCGAAGGGATTTAATAGAGGCAGCCCAGATAGAGCCTGGGAACTGGGGTTCACAAAGGCATCTACCTTGATGGTGGGACCGGGCACCTCCTGCCACTTTTCTGCTTTGCTGCTGAGTGCAGTGTGCCAGACGTAGGCTAAGAAACTGAGTGCCTTGTCACAGTAAAAATATGCTGTGGACAGGCAATTAGGAAAATGCCTGTACAGGCAGATTTAAGGGAAAGAATAAATCTCCTTACTGTCTCACTCCTCTTGGGGAACAAGCGCGCCGGGGAGCAGCGAGGGCTGCGGACCAGGAAAGCCTTTGTGTTCTTTTAGAAACGGAAACTGAAGAGTTGACTGTCACCACTTAGAGAAGTCTAAGTTTCTCTACCTTAACAACAGCTTTCAAAGAATACTTGCAGAGTGGCTGTAGGACCTCCACTGCACCCTCACCTCTGGCTTCTCACATTTACAAATGATAGCAGAGAAGAATAGCCGCGGCATGCAGTCTGAGCAGCCCTTCTGTGCAAAACGAACAGGGTTCCTTTTATTCTGCCACAGCGATTTATGTCCCAAGGGTTTTTTGGTGACAGTGCCTATTGGAAGTGCAGAACAATCCCCAAAATTAATACAGGATTATACAAATAAAAGTAAGAGATTTTATTGACCCAAGAACCTTTTTGAGCATTATCACATCCCCAGGAGTCTTTGGTGTTACCTCCAGAACAGGGTGATCACACACAGAAAGCAGTGAGTTACTTCATGCTTCGGAGATTTAAAGGAACGGAATTGGCTGCGTCCTCTCCAGCTGACTTCTTTGCTACATACCAGGTTTTCCCTTTAAGGGTTTTCTTTATTCTGGTTCAAATTATTCTTATCCTCTGGATGTTCTATTATAAATTCTTCTGCTTCTTACTACAATTACTACTTTCAACAACCAGCCAATGTTATTGACCCTGACCAGAGACAAGCCCTGAGTTAAGCCATGCACTGTATGGTGGTTAAGAACACAGGCTTTGACCCTGGCTAGTTTGGCTCAGCGGTTAAAGCATGGGCCCGTGGACCAAAGAGTCGTGGATTCGATTCCAATTAAGGGCATGTACCTCGGTTGGGGTTCAATCCCGGTCCTGATTGGGGTTGTTCTGGAGGCAACCAATAGATGTGGATGTTTCTCTCTCTCTCTCCTTCCCACTCTATCTGAAGATAAATGGAAAAATATCCTTGGGTGAGGATTAAAAAAAAAAGACACACACATCACTTAAATTAACCTTGGGTTAGTCACTTAACCTTTCTGTACTTAATTTTCCTCATCTGTTAAAAAGGGGATTATAATAATAACACCTACTTCATAGGTTTATAATGATGATTAAATTAACCCTGGAATTTACAAACAAGTGGATAGAGTTCTGAATGCCTGTGAACTTGAATGGGGAATTTAATTACAGTTGACCCTTAAAAAATCCAGGTTTAGGGGTGCTGACCCCTCCAGTTGAAAATCTTTGTGTAACTTTTAACTCCCCCCAAACTTAAATAGCCTACTGTTGACCAGAAGCCTTACCAATAACATAAATAGTCAATGTATATTTTTTATGTTTATATGTATTACATTCTGTATCCTTATAATAAAGCAAGCTAGAGAAAAGAAAATGTTATTAAGAAAATCATAAGGAAGAAAATACATTTATGGTACAATATGTATTTGTTGGAAAAAAATCCACATATAAATGAACCCATTTAGTCCAAACTTGTGTTGTTTAAGGATTGACTGTATATCTAATTATGTATTCAAAGTTATGTACTGTTAAAACTCTCACTAGATCTTATTTTATGTTTTAAAAAAGAAGCACTTTATTACCATATACCTTTTTATTGCTTTGGCTACTGTCTCAGTATATTTTGTTTCCTTTGTTATCCCATGTATTATATTTTATGCATTTAAAACTCTTAGTCTGCAAAGAGGTTGATAGGCTCCACTAGATTGCCAAAGGGAGCTGTGGAACAGAACAGGTAAGGAACCCTTGGTTAGCCCTGTCGGTAGCTCAGTTGGTTAGAGCGTCATCCCAATAAACCAAGGCCGTGGGTTTGATCTTCAGTCAGGGCACATACAAGAAGCAACCAATGAATGCATGAATAAGTGGAACAACAAATTAATGTCTCTCTCCCTATGTAAAATCAGTAAATAAAAAAAAAGAATTCTTGGTTAAAACAGGTGTCAAGTACTTAACATCATTTCTGACACAATAATTATGATATATGTGTTTACTATTATTTATTTATTATTATTGTTTTTTTATTATTTTTATTTGATTCTCACAATAACCTAAGAAGTAAATATGGCTATGGCTATCATCATCACACTATAGTGTATGCTTATGAGGGCAGTGATATTTTTCTGTTTTGCTTATTGTGTATTCCCAGAATATAAAATGTGCCTGGCATATAGTAGACATGCAATAAATATCTGTCTTATGACTGTCCAGATCTCAGTTTTGGAAATGAGAATACCAGATCTTGGAGAAAAGGGGTAACATGCCCCCAAGTCAATCAGCATCCGAGTCATCAAGCACCAGGTGATGTGGCTCCTGGGTTGGGGACTAAATTTCTTCATCTGTTGTCTCCTGGTCACTTCATAATTCTTAAAGCAGCAATCCTTCCCAAGCTAAGGACTCGTGTTTGGGAAAACAAAGCCTAGTTTTGGCCGACTTCCTAATGGAAAAATGGAAAAGGGGTGAGATGTTCAGATGACAGGCAGAACTGAGTAACCCAAATTCCACCGGGTCTTATTAGTAAACAAAGTCATATTCACATGTGAGTGTAGATAGATTTCCCCCTCTTAGATCTGTGAAGAGAATTTTATCTTTCTCAGCTTAGTTCCTGGGCTTTACGGTACAAGATTCAGGTTTAGAGGAAATGGAGAAATGACAGCTGGAAGTGTTCTGGAAGGACTGAGTTTCACCCATGGGCGAGGACAGAGAAGAACTTGAAGGGAAGAGGCAGTGGCAAGGACGAGGTGTCAGGGAGAGCTGAGAGTGACACAGAAAGAGGGGTTTGGGGACTGGCGCCATGGATGTGGTGAATGGTGTTAGAGATGAGAGAGGATTTTTCAAAGTTTTGCTGCACAAAACTTCTTTCCTCCCCCTCCACCTCCACCGCCAAGTCATAAGCAGTTTTAGAGAAATAATCCAGTTGTTAACTTCTAAGCCTTTGAAGTAATGGTTAGTTCAGCATGACTTCTTCAGGACAGGACTACAAGACCTCCCATCTTTCATGTGGGTTATAACATCCCATCGGTTCAGCCAGCACAGGCTTCACAGGAACGTCCTTTCCTGTCCCTGCTTCTCACAAGGGTCAGCTGCCTTCTGCGCTGCTCCCCAGGCCTGAGTGCAAGGCTCCTACTCGAGGTGGAAGATGGACTTTCTCCCTAGCTCTGGGATGTGTTTTGTCATGTGGTTCAGAAGTGGCACAATATGCGTCCAGTACTTCTTCAAGTTTCTCAGGAAAGCAGGTTTTTATTTTCTGTGAACATCTGCACAGCTAAAACCACACACAATTCTACAAAAACCAGTAATGGCTTACAGGCATAGTGCAATCAAAATAAATTCTTTTTTTTTTTTTTTTTTTAATCCTCACCCGAGGACATTTTTCCATTTTTTGTTCAGGTAGAGTGGGAGGGAGAGAGAGGAACAGAGAGAGAGAAACATCGATGTGAAGGGACACATCGAGTGGTTGCCACCCGCACAACCGACCAGGGCCGGGGACAAACTGCAACCAAGGTACGTGCCCTTAGTGGGAACCGAACCCGGGTCTCTCAGGACCGCAGGCCGACGCTCTAACCGCTGAGCCAAACCGGCCAGGGCTCAAAATAAATTCTTTAAAAAACAATTCTAATAGGTGGAATCTAAGAAACAATATAAACAAACAAATGAAATAGAAACACATTCATAGATACAAAGAACAGACTGATGGTTGCCAGAGGGGAGGGGAGTTAGAGAACTGGGTGAAAAAGGTGAAGGGACTAAGAAGTACAAATTGGTAGTTACAGAATAGTCATGAAGATGTAAAGCACAGCACAGAGAATATAGTCAATAATACTGTAAAAGCCACGTACGGTGTCAGGTGGGTATCGAAAATATCTGGGGGAAGGTGGAACACTTTATAAAGTATATGAATGATTGTTTAACCACTATGCTGTACATGTGAAACTAATACAAAATAATATTGAAAACAAAATAGCCGTGGTCCGGTGGCTCGGTTCATTGGAGCATCACTCTGTACACCAAAAACGGTTGCAGGTTCCATTCTCAGTCAGGCGAGTATGGGAGGCAACCAATCAATTTTTCTCTCTCATATGGATTATTTATTTTCTCTCTCTCTCTCCCTCCCTCCTTCTCTCCCTCTCAAAAAATCAATAAAAACATATCCTTGGGTGAGGATTTAAAAAAAAAAAAAAACTATTCTATAAAGAAAACTTCATCTGAAGATTTTAGAATAACAGAAACAGTTAAGAGTTTTGACTTTCACGTGAGGCAGACAGATTTAATTTTCAGCTCTGCCAATTATTGATCATCTAAATTTGGGCAATTAACATAATCTCTTTTGCCTAGTTTTCTCATCTGTAAAATAGGATTAATGAGCCCTGGTAAGGTAGCTAAGCGGTTGGAGCATTATCGTGTACACAAAAAGGTTGCAGATTCAATTGTCAGTCACGGCACATACCTAGGTTTCAGGTTCAATCCCCAGTTGGGATGTGTACAGGAGGCAACTGATCAATGTTTCTCCCACTTTGATGTTTCTCTTTCTCTCTAAAATCAATAAAAACATATCCTTGGATGAGGATTAAAAAAAAAAACAGGGGTAAACCTGGCAGGTTTGGTTCAGTGGTAAGAATGTTGGCCCATGGACCAAAAAGTCTCAGGTTCGATTCCTGGTCAAGGACACATGCCAGGGTTTCAGGTTTGATCCCCAGCCCTGGTCAGGGTTGTGCAGAGGGCAACCAATTGATGTGTCTTTCTCACATTGATGTTTATCTCTCTCTCCCTCCCTCCCTTCCACTCTATCAAAAATCAATGGAAAAATGTCCTCGGGTGAGGATTAAGCAAAAAAAAAAAAAGTAGGAGTAATAATATATATCTCATGGTGTATATTGTGAGGATTCAATGACATAATCCAGGTTAGATACCTAACAGGTGTTCACTATTACTGTTATTTAATGGGGAACCATTTAAATGTATGTGGCAATAACATGAAAAGATTTTTTCTCACTTGGTATCTACTTTCATATCTATAATAACTTTTTCTGGTTTTTCAGAACAGTCTGCCCCAAAGATATATCCTGGTCTCTGTCTTTTGCAGGATAGAAATCTGGTTAATATTTGAAGTGTCAGCTTTCCAGTTTCTAACAGCATCATTAAGGTTTCAAACCTCTCATATCCAAGTTTGGGACTGTCCTGGAGCTCTGGGAGTGCTGAGCTCTTGGTGTCCAAAGTGTAGAGAAAGCTTCTCTGAGCACAGTGTTTCAGAATGGGCACTGAGCCCCGAGGGGGCCTTAGGCAAACCTCTTCCTCCACGCTTAGCTCAGGGAGCCTCTGTCTTCCCTCGGATTGCATCACAGTCACAATGAAGAGGATGGGTCTCATCAGGGGCCATTTCCAGGGTTTTCTTTTGCAACTAACCACTGTAAAACAAACGAACAAAAACACATTAAAACATTGAAAGTGGATAAACATATGGTTTGAAAGAGAAATTAAATAAGTATTTTAAATTAGTGAAAAAAAAAATACACCTGTACATCTACAAAGATTTGGCACCCAGCCTGAATAATTTAGAGGTTGGAAGGCAAAATGGGTATGAACAGGTATACAATAATTTTGTTTTTATCCTCACTCGAGGACATTTTTCCATTTTTTTGTTCAGATAGAATAGAAGGGAGAGAGAGGAAGAAGGAGAGAGAGAAACATCAATGTGATAGGAACACATAGAGTGGCTGCCACCCACACAATCCAACCAGGGCCCGAGGAAAAATTGCAACCGAGTTATGTGCCCCTAGCTGGAACTGAACCCGGGTCTCTCTGGACCACAGGCTGTTGCTCTAACCCCTGAACCAGGGCTGTACAATGATTTTAAAATGACCCCTCCCACTATCCATAAGTAGGTGGTAACTTCAGTATTTTTTTTGTTCAATTTTATTAGTTTCAGGTGTACATCATAGTGGTTAGACAATCATATACTTTACATAGTATTCCCCTCAATATTTTCAGTACCCCCTCTGGCACCATACATAGTTATTGCAATATTATTGACTACATTCCCTGTTTTACTTACATTCCAGTGACTTTTTGGTTAACTACCAATCTGTACTTTTTAATCCCTTTACCTCTTTCACCCAGTCCTCCAACTCTGACTCCTCTAGCAACCATCCATTCACTTTCTGTGTCTATTAGTCTGTTTTAATTTTGTTTGTGCATTTATTTTGTTCTTTAGATCCACATATAAGTGAAATCATATGGTATTTGTCTTTCTCTGACTGACTTATTTCACTGAGCATAATATCCATCCAGACTCTCAACTGCAGCACATGGGTGCAGGGCCAGCCCTTTTCACGTGTCTGCTGTTCCTACCAGTCTCGCTGAGGCTTCCTCTGTAAACCCTGGGTGATAAGACTAATGTTCAGCTACTCTTCAGTTGGTTGTTCAAGTTGATTGTTCTACAACTTAGTTGTACTTCGCTTTGGTCCTGGGAGTTGGTGGGTGTGACTTCCTCCTACTCTGCCACCATCTTCTTCGACTGAACAGTGTTTTTGTTTTTTAAGTAGGCTTATTGTAAGGGTCCTCTCACACACTAATATTGTAAAAAAAAAAATTATTTCAGTTATTTTACTTTCAAATAGTCTTTTCCCCCTGCCAGATTAATTTTCCTAAAATATCGCTTTCCTCAAAAGCTAAAAAGCTCTACCAACACCTATTGGCTTTAGGATCTGGTCCAAATTTCTTAGCCTGGCAACCTAGGTCATTCCACTGTTGTCCAACTCTTCCCTATAGAAGTCTCTGGTTCCAGCGGGGATCGTTATTTTACTTCAAACATATATAGCTCATTGCTGCCTCAAAGATTTTGTTCATGCTAAACCCCAAAAGGAAGACCTCCTCTAAGGTACTTTCTCAGCCTAAATATTTCTCTCCCTCAACTTGTTTCTTTTTCTTCAATTCATGTTGGTTTCTCACACTTTTCTGCTCCCGTGACACTAATCGACTCCCGTGCATGCAGACATCCTATGTATGACTGGAGGGGTGAGTGCCTTAAGTAGAGGTTCCCTTCCTCAGGCAGCGAAGGGCACCAGAAAAAATTGAGATGGATAAAATGTATGTTTTTGTGAAGTGCATTATGCACACACACACAGATATATATATATATATATATATATTTTTTAATCCTCACCCGAGGATATGTTTCTTATTTATTTATTTTTTTTTTCAATCCTCATCCAAGGACATTTTTGCATTTATCTTCAGATAGAGCAAGAGGGAGAGAAGGGGGAAGAGAGAGAGAGAAACATCGACCTGAGAGTGGCTGCTACCCACACAACCCCAACCAGGGCCGGGGACAAACTGCAACCCAGGTACGTGCCCATCGTGGGAACTGAACCTGGGACTCTCTGGTCCGTAGGCTGATGCTCTAATCACTGAGCCAAACCGGTCAGGGCAATACTTTTCTATTTTATCTTCAGATAGAGTGGGAAGGAGGGAGAGAGAGAGAGAGGAAGAGAGAGAGACACATCGACATAAGAGAGACACATCGAGTGGTTGCCTCCCATGCAACCCTGACCAGGGCTGCGGATGAACTGCAACCAAGGTACATGCGCTTGACCAAAATTGAACCTGCATGACTCTTTGGTCCGCAGGCTGAGGCTTTAACCACTAAGCCAAATCAGCCAGGGTATATTTTCAATATTTAAATACTCCCTCTGACCCTGTGTGCTCTAACCACTGTGTGCTCAGTGGTTAGAGCATCGTCTCATGCACTGAAGGGTCATGGGTTCGATTCCCAGTCCTGGCACATACCCAGGTTTTAGTTTCAATTCCTGGTTGGGGCACATGTGTGAGGCAACTGATAGATGTTCCTCACATTAATGTCTCTCTCTGCTTCCCTCTTCCTTCCTCTCTCTCTAGAATGAAAAACATATCCTCAGGTGAAGATTAAAAAAAATAATAATAATTCTTCCCTGACCAGTTTGTCTCAGGGGTTAGAGCATCAGCTGGGGACCAATGAGTCATGGGTTCAATTCTGGTCAAGGGCACATACCTCAGTTGCAGGTCCCCAGCCCTGATCAGGTCGTGCAGGAGGCAACCAGTCGATGTGGCTCTATCACATCGATGTTTCTCTCTGTCTCTCTCTCTCCCTCCCTCCTACTCTATCTGACGATAAATAGAAAAAATATCCTTGGGCGAGGAATAAAACAAAA
Organism: Molossus molossus; assembly: GCF_014108415.1. Lineage (NCBI taxonomy): Eukaryota > Metazoa > Chordata > Mammalia > Chiroptera > Molossidae > Molossus > Molossus molossus. The sequence goes on along the minus strand of NW_023425344.1, from coordinate 135,084,579 downwards.
TACTCCTTCTGGATATATGTCCTTAATTTATTTCACTGCAGCCAAATGTAACACACAATTCAGTTACCTTAAGATACACAATCTCAGTATTAGCAGATAAATGAAGCAAAAAAATATTTTTTCAAGGAAAAAATGTCTTTGAAATAAATTTCTAAAGCTTCATCCTGTTACATTTAAAAATTGATTCTTGCCCTGGCCTGTTTGGCTCAGCGGTTTGGGGTGTTGACCTGTGGACTGGAGAGACCTGGGTTTGGTTTCAGCTAGGGGCTTGTACCAAAAAAATAAATAAAAAATAAAGAATTGATTCTTTAGTTCATAAACATAAACTGCTTTTCCCAATATAATCTGTGAAGAGCACACACACTGTCTACAGATGGTGTATAATAATTAGATTTGACTTCACTTAAGTGTGGCAGGTAAAACCTGGTCCATCTTCCTGCACAAAGAAAGGCAGGGTTATACATCTAAACATTTTCACAATAACCCGTGATCCTCTAACAGAGCATTCTGACTTGGTCTGGTGGGCCTGTAATAGTTTCAAGCAGAGAAGGAGGAACTGAGTGTCAGTGGAGGCCCCCGGTGTGTGAGGAACAGTGCACAGTGCTTTGATGTGAGGTCTCACCTAATGACTGTGACAAGTAAGGACAAAGAATGTTAGGGCCCCATTGTTACAGTTAAGGGAATTGCAATTACAGGATCTGGCCGAGTTGGATTCTTTATTTCAATCCAAGGTAAACAAAATAATGATTACCCATGACAGTTGGAATGCCCAGTCTGTTGGGAGAATGACGTGCAGTGAGACACGAAAGCAAGCCCAGGCTTGGCAAGGCTCTAAATAGATGACACTTGCTCCTAACAGGCAGTGGCACCCAGAGCAGCCGCACATGGCTGTACGGCTTGTGCAGTACACAGGCAACGATGGCCACATCATAGCTATCACACATTTGTATTTTTCCCTGACAAATTCCTGGCAGGTGTCAGTGAAATGTCTTATTCTAATAAAAGCAGCATATTATGTCAATTTTCTAACAAATGGAAGTGAAGTGTCTTAAGGGAGAGTGTCGTCTTCCAGTTTTGGCCAAGGCACCAGCACACGGGCTGGTGGTGGTGGCCCTGAGTGAGGCTCAGATCATCCCCTCTCCCACGCCTCTCCAGCCAGTCTGCACGGGACGGGTCCCCTTGTCAGAAGTAGATAGAAGTCAGGAAAGGTGAACTGAGGACTTGGGGGCTAAACCAATTTTTACAGAAAACAGTGTTTATAAACCTCAATTTCATAATCAGCTCAGGAGCTATTCTAGCATGAATGGCGAGTGTGAATGGTGCTCCTTAGTTTGGGAATATCTGGCCTTAAGTTTTAGGATGTTGGCTTTGTCAGCTAACTGATTAAAAATTGATTCTTATACCATCTTACTCAGCAATTCAGAGCTGAGAAGGACCTGTCTGGGCTCACGGCTCTTCCCCTTTTTATCAAAATGGTCACTTGCACACAGGAATAGTGCAGCAGCCATGACTGAACCCTGGGCAGAATGACTGCATCCAGGCTTTGGTGCCTCTCCAGGCTGAAGCATGGACTCTTCTCCTTGAAGAATTTGCAGTGTGGGACTGAGAGACACAGTGACTAGTTTCTATTTTTGTGCTGAGATTCCCCATCTATTCATCCATTTTGACCATTTTTCTGTTTAATTTTGTTGGACCATATTTATGATAGATGCCTTAAAACTCATATCTACTAATTCTGACATCTTGTTTATTCACAATATGTTTTTACTGATTTTTCTCTTAACTATGGTTACACTTTCCTATTTCTTCATATATAAAATAATTTTTTGGTTTTTTTTTTATCCTCACCCGAGGACATCTTTCCATTCTTTGTTCAGATAGAGTGGGAAGGAGAGAGAGAGAGAGAGAGAGAGAGAGAGAGAGAGAGAGAGAGAGAGAAACATCGATGCAAAAGGGACACATCGAGTGGCTGCCACCCACACAACCCAACTAGGGCCGGGGACAAACTGCAATGCACCTGGGCCCCAAGGACCCTCTGAGTGTGCGCATGCTCAGATTGTTCCTCCTGCTGCACTTGTAATGGCTTTCTATTTGCATGGCTTCTTCTTGCAAGTTTCTTAATCTTCTACGCACAACAAGGAGTTACTCAGCTTTCAAGGGTTGAGATAAGAAAGCTTCTGCTTTCCAGGTCAGCACTAATTAATGAATGATGTGTAGTAGTTTCTGGGGAACATAAGTAGTGCAAGAGTGATTTTGCTTGTGATATTCCCTTCTGAACTCTACAAGGTAAGTACAGAGATGACTAAGGTTAATTAAATACAAATGGTGAATAATGCATTTCACTGTATGTGAATTTCATCTGAATGGTTCTATCAATGCCCTTCTTTCAGAATGTGAAATGCTTATTCCATCATAAGAATTACAAAGTGAAGATGCTCTTTGGTTTCTGGGTCTGTTCTTGCACAACAAGAGTGGCTAAATAGCAACAAGACTCCTGGTTTTTGGTACTGTTATAATTGTTCTCATTTAATAATCATGGCAAAAAGGTTTTTAATCTTTTTAAAAAATGCTAAATGCAGTGAAAATGTTATTTTCTTGTCATCTCTTCAAATGCCACAGATACAAAGAGTGTTTTAAAACTACAGCAAACTATTTTATTTTATTTTTTTTAATCCTTACTTGAGGATATTTTTCTATTTATGTTCAGATAGCATGGAAGGGAGGTAGAGAGAAACATCAGCATGAGAGGGACACATCCACTGACTGCCTCCTGCACTACCCAGACCAGGGCCGGGGACGAACCACAACTGAGGTTCGTGCCCTTGACTGGAATCAAACCTGCGACTCATTGGTTTGCAGGCTGACGCTCTAACCACTGATAAAACCAGCCAGGGCTACACCAAACTATTTTAAATTTACAGCTTTCCAGACATGGGCAAGTGGGAGAATGGAGACTGAGTTGGTTTAGTATGAGAAGGTTGAAGTTTTATATGTATCTAGCTAGATCCAGATCTAGATTCCAGTCAGGTGGACATAGGCATTACAAACACATCTGGTTTTAGGAAATGAAGACTAGCTCACACACAGGCCAAGGTTCATCAGGTCAGCATACCAGCATTTAAGCAACTATTGGCCTTTTTGATGCATTTTATCATTCCAGAGGTTCTTGACTGTATAAATATACATGGTAATATACTATGCTGAGGCCCACGTACAGGTATGTACAAAGGTGTGCATGGGTGGAAGAGAAATGAAGGCTAATTTAATATGAGAACCTATTTTCTCATATTGATTTGGGGTCAGGATGTACACATTATTATTATTTTTAAAGCAAGGACAACAAACATAATACAAAGATTTTCTAATAGCAGCGTCATCTTCTCATCCTACTTCTAGAATCAAGTGAACTTTTCCGAAACCAGATAAACATTTTACTTGTTCTGAAGGCCAAATGATTATTCAATAATGCATAAGTTACCGATAATTAGCAAATACTTACCTGAACCGGTTTTTGGAAAGGCCACACCTAGTTACTTGTTACTACATGACAATCTTTTTGCCGAACCCTGTTACAACGTTTTCTCATTCAGGTACCAAAAAGCATATTCAGAAACTTAAAAACTTGCTTTTCCTATGAGTGGGATTCTTTTGGAAATAATATTTCCCTTTTAAATATCCTTATTTATTTTTAATGATAAGAGAACTATATGCTTGTTAAATTAGCCTTCATTTCTCTTCCAATTAAACTATTTTCAGAGCATGATCACAAAGGAAAAGACACCAATATAAAAAATAAAAGGAAAAAAAGACCTCTTGGAATGCTACATTGGAACAGTATTGTGGAGCAATAGTGTGGCACTTGGTGACATGTCAATCCCTACTCCAAAGTAAAGGAAGAAAACCACTTTCATGTGTTTTATAGAGTAACTCTACCAGAAAGTAATTAAATTTTGATTAACTGCAGCCACTAAATTATGAATCTTAAAAAAACAAAGGCGTGCATGGGTCACAGGTAATCAAGGCTCAGACACCCCAATACCATGCTGCATTCCTCCCCACTGTTCCTCAGAGTTATCAGGCAGTTCTCAGTTTACACACACATCCTTGAGGACGCAGCCAGTGGCCACTTGCACCAGAATCCAAACTCGAAGAGTTGCTGAGTAGACAAATGAATAGAATGGACCACAGTCACTGCTAATAGTTTTGATAAATGATTCTTGCTCAGGTACAACTGGTGGGTCAAAACTCTTCCATTTTAGAATGAGTTCCAAGTTAATTAGTTTAGCAAATGCTCCCTAGGTGCCAGAGCTGGTGATGCCACAGGGGATACCATGGTGAATAAGTCAGGTGACATCCCTTCCTTTATGTAGACAGTTTTTTCTTTAATTTATAAGTGAGATCAAGCTGTATTTTTAGCTAAGAGAAAAAATATCACCCAAACTTATAGACTTAGAATTTTGTTAATTTTAATCAATCAGATTAGTGGGGATACAGTAGAAATTCTTAACCTCATCCAAATATATCTGAGGGTACTCTTCCCCCACCAACAAGATCACTGTTGTGATAAGTCAGTTAAGTATGTGTATTGTGGGAGAGAATAGTAGGAAGGATTGTATCAGTATTTCAGGGTCTGTGTAACTTGAGAAAGCCCTTCAGTAGTTTTAATACCATTATTAATTTCTTCTTTTGCTAGACTCTAACATGTTATTGTTCCTGCACATGCATGTGTTCATGGTATTTTAAGGGTTCCATGTCGTAGTTACAGAACTCTGGATGACTCTGGTGATGGTACAATAATGGTGGCAATGAGTTTGTGTGACCTGGTCCGCAGGAGGGTGCAGGCATGAAGGCAGAATGTGGGAAAGTGGGAGCTGACGACCTGATCTGGGCGACATGATCATTAATGATACAACCCCGTAGTCGCCCTGGCCGGTTTGGCTCAGCGATTGGAGCGTCCGCCTATGGACCAAAGAGTCCCGGGTTTGATTCCAGCCAAGGGCACATACCTTGGTTGTGGTTTGTCCCCAGCCCCAGGTGGGGTGGTGCAGGTGGCAACCTGTCAATGTGTCTCTCACGTCCATATTTCTGTCTCTTTCCTTCTCTCTCTTCCTCCTTCTCTCTCTCCCACTCTATCTGAAGATAAATGGAAAAATATCCTCCAGTGAGGATTAAAAAGAAAACAAACAAACAAACAAACCTCAAAAAAACCCAGTAGTCAAATACCACTAGAGAGAAACCTGGGGTCTAAGTTAGTTCTGTTTATGAACTTGTAACAATGGCAAGTACTCCAAGGGACCCACAGAGGGCCTCACCAAAAAGAAGACAAGACAGGGTTATAGTAGAGTGTGTGGGAATAGTGGACTTTAGGTAAGACTCCAATCAAACAGTGTTGAGATTATACTAAAGCAGAGCAAGGCTGTCAGTAATATTTTATTAGCACTTAGTCATATTACTGACATGAGGTCAGGCTGAAAGGCAGATTCAGAGTCTCATTCTTGGAAACTATAAAATTAAGAGGAATTCGGAATGCTATGTCCCAAAATCTTTTATCTGAAGGTCTGTACCTGGCCTAGAAATCAAGGCTGCTTCCCTGTGTCAAGGTGACCTATAGTCTCCCATCATCCAGGCAAGAGTGGGTGTTCCATTCTCATTGCTAAGTTTTCGACAGCCTATGATTTTGGAGAACAGGTTTTTTAGGCCTATGTCTTTGGTGTCAATTAACAAAAGCAGTTTTTACAGAACCACATTATTATGACAAGATATCAAAGCAAAGTTTTGACTGAGGCACCAAAGACAACAGATGTGAAATTCTAAAGTAATTGCCAGAGGAGGAAGCAAATCTCAAAGAAAATACTTTAGCCCCTTGGTGACTCAATTTTTTGTTTTTATCCTCACCTGAGGACATTTTTACATTCATCTTCAGATAGAGCGGGAGGGAAAGAGAGAGAGAAACATCGATGTGAGAGAGACACATCGACTGGCTGTCACCCACAGGGCCCCAAATGGGGCCAGGGACAAACCTCAACCGAGGTACGTGCCCTTATCGGGAACTGAACCTGGGACTCTCTGGTCTGCGGGTCGATGTTCTAACCACTGAGCCAAACTGGCTAGGGCCCCTTGATGACTCTTAAAAACCCCTCACTCAAGAACAGACTGGTGGTTGCCAGAGGGGAAAGGGTTGGAGAACTAGGTGAAAAAGGTGAAGGGATTGAGAAGTACAGATTGGTAGTTACAAAGTAGTCACGAGGATGTAAAGCACAGCATTGGAAATATAGTCAATAATATTGTAATAATTATGTATGGTGCCAGTTGGGTACTGGAAATATTAGGGGGAAAACTTTGTAAAGAATAGGATTGTCTAACCACTATGCTCTACACCTGAAACTAACACAAAATAAGAACCTCATTCAGCCCTGGCTGGGTAGGGCAATTGGTTAGAGCAGCGTCCTAATACACCAAGGTTGTGGGTTCGATCCCTGGTCAGGGCACACACAAGAATCAACCAGTGAATACATAAGTAGAACAACAAATACTGATGTTTTTATCTCTAAAATCAATAAATAAAAATAAAACCCTCACTTAAAATAAGATCATAGAGGGGCTGCGGAAGTGTTTAGTAAGGGTCTATGAAAAGTATTCTTAAGGAAAGCAATGCTGAGTCTCACCTAACCACTCAAGAGAGAGGGTGTCAAGAGGATCATGAGGGCAACTTGATTGGTGTTCTCTGGTATTTGGAGTGCCTGACGTTTAATGGAAATATTCAAAGTTGAGAGGCAGGAGGTATAGCTGGAAGCAGCAGTTCAGAGAGAAAAGACAAGGGAGAAGGAGAGAGAATACTCACGGCTTATGTGCTCTGGGAACTAGCTGCATATCCACTACTCATGGGACCAGTGCACCGGTGTTTCTTGAGGACCACATGAGAGCCATTTGTGAAGGAGGACTGTATTAGAGATGTTCAAATCCTGCTCAGGAGGAACACTTGGAGAGGCCAAGGTACCCCCTGCCCCCAATAGGAGAATCTGTATAAAGTGGCCTTCAAGGAACCAGAAACCAATGATGGAGGTGGCAGCCAGACTAGATTTAATTGCCCAGTGAGATATTGCACTTTCAGGCGTCTAAGAGTGTCAGAAAGCACTTGAGGGGGGAGTGTAAATTTTAGTTATTGGCCAGGCCCAGAGAAAACCCTCCTGGGAGAGCACCAGTTGCACATAATTGCTCTCCTCAGACTTTCCCAATATCCTTTTGTTATGAATTGGAGGGGGATCCGTGGGGATAGAAAGAAAACTCCTCTTCCCCTTTCTGGGAGAACACAGCCTGCCTGCATTGGACCCTAGCTGGGGAGGTGGAGGAAAGGCCCATCTTTGAATGAAGCTTGAAGTGTTGATCATTGGCATTCACATTAAAATTTCTGAATGAAAACTGTATTTTGTGGTTTAAACCAATCAAATGATTTTTATTACCTAAGAGCCATCAGAAAAGTTATGCGACTGCTCAAATTTTCATCCCGGCCCAGGGGCTGATCTCCCACTGAATACATATGGAAGGTGCAGTGGGAAGCAAAGGTTGGCCTTCTGCTTCCATCATCTCATCTGTTCTGCTTGTTCTACATGCTGGTCGCATAAGAGCCAAGAGCACTGTTTCTGGCATTCGCCAATTTGGCACGTGCTTTTGCTCTTTGAATAAACTGAGGTCATGAGGTACACTTAGACAGGGACACTGGGAATTAGCAGAAGACCTAAATGGGAATGGCAACTTGAAACTGGAAAAGACAACTGAAATAGGGAGAAAGATTTCAAGAAAGCCAGAAATCAACATCGAAGGCTTTAGCTTTGGCCTCTGGGCCTTCATTTTAGTGTGATAAGACAGGCAGACTTTTGCTGAGTAGAAAATAGAGCCCCACTGACTGACTATTGAAAACTCAGGGGGTTAAAGGGTCTGCTTTAAGAAGAAAAAAATATATATGAATAATAAAATGACAGTAAGTACATTTTATGTCTTTACTGTCATATTAAAATGACAGTAAGTACATATCTATCAACAAATACATACCTATCAACAATAGACTCTAAAAAACAAAATAAATGAACAAGCAGAACAGAAGCAAAGTCATAGATACAGAGAATATTTTGACAGTTGCCAGATGGGAGGGAGGTTGGGGGGGAATGAGTGAAACAGGAGAAGGGATTAAGAAGTATAAATTGGTAGTTACAGAATAGTCATGGGGATATAAAATACAAATAGAGAATATAGTCAATAATATTGTAATAACTATGTATGATGTCAGATGGGTACAAGATTTACTGGGTTGATCACCTAGTAAGTTATATGATTTCTAATCACTGGGTTGTATACCTGAACTAATATAATGTATGCCAACTGTAATTGAAAAATAAAAATTATTTAAAGAAAAAATTAACTACCCTTAAAAAACAAACAAATAAGAAAAAACCCACAAAAATGTGGGGAGACATGATGATCCCCATCTGGTAATCTGCCCAGTTCCTTCTTCTTCTTCGGGAAATCTCGGTCCATTAGCAGGGAGTTGATGACTCCCCTCCTCATCACCTCCTTGATCATAAGTGATAGGGGTCGAGGGAAGGGGAGACTGAGCTGGGCCAATAATATTTTCTCTAGATAGAATTTGGGATTCAGTCAATGGGGTTGATTCCATCTGTGTGTATGTTGGGAAGTAGCTTTACTCTGCCTCATAGACTTGGGAGTTGGAAAAACTATTTTCCAGAGAAAAATAGAGCAGAAATGTAGATAGAGGCAGGGTTGAGAATAAAAAAAACTTCAGCTGAGACCCTCATGGCTTTTCTGGTCCTGGTTCCTGGCCTTCCTGAGGACTGACTTGTTTTTGCCCTTGGAATTGTATAAGATACCCCTCTATATAATTAACTTTTGAACTCTATTATTGGAGTGCAGAGGTGACTTTCCAGTGACTCTGAAGCATTGTACCACATATTTTAAAGACTACATACATTTTAACTTACTTTAAAAAATTTATTTAGTTGCTGCTTCTTTCGATTCATCTGCCACTATCAGCTGTATGCATTGAGATACTCTGACATTTCCCAGCATTCCCTCTGATTGGCCCTCCATAGTGGGGCTAGATCTCTTCCCTCATAAGTCTGCTAATGGTCTAAGTTCAACTTATCACCTCTTGTTTTCTTTTTCTTTTTTATTGATTGATTTTAGAGAGGAAGAGAGAAAGAAAGAAACATCCATTTGTTGTTCCACTTATTAATGCATTCATTGGTTGATTTTTGTATGTGCCCTGACTGAGGATAAAAACTGAAACCTTACTGTATGGGACAACACTCTAACCAACTGAGCAAACCAGCCAGGGCCCTTTCCCCCCCTTTTTATTTTTATTAATGGTATGTCTTGGAGTGGGTCTTTTTGGGTTCATCTTGATTGGAACTCTGTGCTTCCTGAACTTGTGTGACTTTTTCCTTCTCCAGGTTAGGGAAATTTTCTTTCATTATTTCTATAAACAGGCTCTCTATTCCTTGCTCACTTTCTTCTCCTACTGGTACCTATATCATGTGGATGTTTCTAGGTTTCATGTTTTCTCAAAGTTCTCTTAAACTATCCCCCTGCTTTTTAATTCTTTTTATTTAGCTGCTCTAATTGTTTTTTTTTTTTTTTTTCTGCCTTATCTTCCAAATCAATGGTTGGATCCTCTGCCTCATTCAATCTACTTTTGATTCCTTCCAGTGTATTCTTTTTTTTTTTTTTTTGGTTATCCTCACCACAGGATATTTTTCCATTGATTTTTATATAAAGTAGAAGGGATGGAGGAAAGGAGGAAGAGAGAGAGACATTGATGTGAGAGAGACATCTATTGGTTGTCTCCTGCACGACACTGACCAGGGTAGAGATCAAACCTGCACCCCAAGTATGTGGCCTTGACCTGAATCGAACCCACAACTCTTTGGTCTTCAGGTCTATGCTCTAACCACTTAACAAACTGGCCAGGGTTTGTCCTTACTTCTATACAAATTAGTGTTTACCTAAACATTCCTTTCCTTCCTTAGGTTTGTTTTATTTTGTAAACATACAGTTTTTTTTACTACTATTAAATTTATAGCATTGTTGGGGAAAGTGCTTCATTTCAAATAGCATATTTCAGAACCTCAGGGGCATGGCAAGAACAAATAGAACAGTAAGGCAGCCAGACAGAGTTAAGTGAGTGTGGTCCCCAAGTAAGCTATGTTGACTTGAGGCTTGGCTGATGTAGTCTGGAGGTCAGATTACTTAACTATGGGTCATTGATAATCATCTCAATTGGCCCTCCTCCTTCCTGCTTTTAATTTTCAAAGTCTGAGTCACATCTTGAGGCTCGGTCACATGGTCACATTCCTTTCTTATAGTTCCCTGCATTAGCCAAGTTTTCCAATTTATATCTTCTGAATTGCTTTCTGTCCTCTACTGTTTTTGATTAAAGCTTTATTTATTTGATATTTTGGATTCAAAATTCTTCCTGTCAGGGAGGATCTGTTTACAGTGTAGTGCATTCTATACTATGTGTTGGATAAATGGTAGTTACTCAGAAAAGAGTATGAGGGCACCTCAGTCATATTTGTAAAGTTCTATAAGGGAGCTGAAGGGGGCTGATATCAACACATATTTCTTTAATGGCACTCAGCTGTTTCGTATACTATATTGTCTTCTATGGTGGAGGAATTAGTTCCCTGGATATCCTCAAAAGTTTGCCATTACTATTCTCTGCACCTTACTCATTTTCTATTTTTAAAAAAATTATGAAAGTAATACATGCTTCATATGGAACACATAAAGGTAATAAAGTCACGCATAATCTTATGGGGTGAAAACACTTTATGGCTTTTCTATGTATATCACTATTTCCCTCTGAATCTTATGCATCTTTTAAAAAATGCCCAAGAGACTTCTCAAAATCCAAGTGATGTTAAAGATTAGATATGATTCACCAAGTTCATACGCAAATCAAAGACCTGCTGTGGGCTAAGGAACCTCACATATGGCAAAGGAATCTGGGTGTCCTGAGTCCTGTGCAGGTAAGCTTCCGGTCCATTAACCACAGCCTATTCTACAGCCACCTGGGAATTAAGCGAGTGGAGGCGGAGCTTCCGATGATTGAAAGTAGGGGAGAGGAGCAACAGAGCTGTCATGAATCAGGGCTCTGCTTTGTTTTTTCTCACCGACCAATCAGAGAGCGTTTTTGGCGAAGCGGTCTTCAAGTCTGAGACGCCTGCCCCTAATGCAGCCAATCAGCAGGCGCCTCATACAAAGAGTCCGCGGCGTTCACGCCCAGCGGGAGGTGAGGCCTCGCCCCGCCCCGTCGGCCATGGCCCCTCCCCTCCTCCAGGCCCCCGCCCCTCAGAGGGAGGGGTCGAGTCGGTTACTCCCCAGGCCGGAGGTGGGGGCCCGGCTCCCGCTAGGATCGTGCGTTCCGCGCCCGCCGGTTCTGTTTGTCCTCTGCAGCCGCCGCCGTTGCTGCCGGTCTCCTTGCCTGCGAGCCCGCGGCTGCAGGGGCCAGCGCGAGCACGCCTCCCGCGGCCACGGCATCCCAAAGCAGGTAATTGGGCGTCCGGGCTGCAGTGCCGAATGGAGCACCTCGCACGGTGCCGGCGATGAGATCCGCTCCCCTGCAGGTCCGGCCGGCGGTGGCCGGGACGAGTCACCTGGGGCCACCCGCCCGCCTCGACGCGCCTCGGCCACGGAGCCCGCGGGGGCGGCGGCGGTACCTTGCGGAGAGTTGGGGGCGGGGACGGGGGGCGTGGGGCCTGGTCAGCTGCGGGCGGGACCCCTTGGGGACCTCGCAAGACTCGGGGTGAGGCGGCTGGGCCCAGCGGAGGGCGGAGGACGTGCAGGTGGAGGGAGAAAACGCCGACTTGAGTCAGTCAGGCACCCGAGGGAAAAGGACCCATTGATAGTAGCGATAAGCTACTCAATTTAAAAGAGGCCCTTTTTTTTTCTTTTAATTGAGAAAGGTGTCACTATTTGAGTAGTATTAATTGCACGTTTTTTGGAGACAGGCGCTGTGCAGTGAGATTTACACATTAACATTGCTTATTAGCTTTTAAATGAAAAGCAGCCTTTAACATGAACTTGTTTGAAGGCTTTTTCTCAAGTGACAAGTAGACAGAAGCAGGGTGACTCACCTTTGTCTGCGCTGAAGTGGGGAGCGGCGCGGTGGCCGCGAGGGGGAGGAATGCCGGTGAGGAATGCCTGTGCAGGTTTGAAAGGACTGTGGGGGTGGGACCTTGTTTCTGTCACTCTCATGGTGAGAGTAGACTTACACTTTTTTTTTTCTCCTAATTTTTTAAACAGCTTTCAAGTTTGTTTTAAAAAGGGCCTCTTTATAAACAATCTCTGAGTTTTAGGATGTACCTGCTATTCATGCAGTAACACTTTGCAGTCAAGTTCTAGGCAATTAACTGTAAGATTTGACTTACATATAAAGAACCACTTGGAATTGCTGTTGCCGTTTCTTTGACGTATTTAATAACCTTTTTCATTCACCATCTGTTCACAAGAGAAATGATGAAGTTTTAGTAGTAATGACACAGTGAGGACTCTTGGAGCAGTGTTCTCCCTTTCCAGGTGCACTCTCTTCTACACACTAGTATTCCCATTTAAGTCTTTTAATTGAGAAGCTCAAAGCATGGCGTCAATTTTAGTATCCTCCTACCCTCCAGGAGGCAAGTAGTATTTATCATAATCATTTTACTGGTACATAAACTCAACGCCCTAGAGATGAAAGGAGTTCTGCCCCAGATTACTTGACTCCTACTAGATTTTTTACCTGCAATGGATTTAATCCAGGACCAGCAAGGTCCCCACCATCAACCAAGCTTCTGGAAACCCATTTGATCACATGTACATGAGTCAGAGATGGAGATGGTTGTTTGTGAGTAAAGAAACACTGTCTGTTAGATTTTTCCCCTCTGAGGTTGCTAAGATAGTCTGAATCACACCAGAAAGGTATTTTTTTATACAGGCAAAACAAAACTAAGTGGTGCTATGTGAAAAACTATTTTAAATTTTGGGAGGTGTTCCAATTAAAGAACCTTATTTATATTTGCATCAGTGGACTTCAGCAGTGTTTTTAAATTTGAATTGAAATAATATGCATAAAGCAAATAAATATGAAGTGTAATGTATTTTGGTCACAACTTATGACTGTTTTAGAAATTTTTACTATAAATCTGATAGAAACGTTGAAAATGTAAAAATCATTACTTAATGAGAATAAGTCAATGAAGGGACTGTACGTGTTAATGGAGAGCAAGATTAGGTGGTTATTTGGGAGGAACCTTTTGAATGATGTCAAGACTTGGGGAAGTCAAGAGAATGGTTATTTTATGTTAAATTTAGTCTTCAAGAACATGGAAATATTTTATGAATAACTGAATAAAACTGTTCTAGTGGTGAAATAATTCCTTGTTTTCATCTCTTGCATCTAACATGTATATTTTGATATAATTTATTTATGTAGGATATAAGGCATCTAAGCCCTGTCATCTTTGCGCCGATTCTGTTTGTTTTTGCATTAATACTTTCACTTAATTTTTCCTCTACTGTCAAATTAATATTTCTAGCATCCAAGGAAAATTTTCATGAAGAAACCTTTATCTTCTGTCAGTTTGTATGGAAAATAAGCCCTGTCTTCTGATGGTCACAGCTTTCTTGAAGTGTGAGGAATTGGAAGGAGACTTTAGACTGTTTATAAAGTAGTTGCTTGTGTTCTTAATGTAGAATCTCTGTCCTTTTTTGACTTCCACTAGATGGTGCACTGGGTGCTGCTTTTTGGAGATTTCAGTCAGATTTTTTTTTTCTTGTAGCATTTCACTGACAAAGGTACAAGTGTACCACAACTATTTCTATTGTAATGAGAATTGCAATTAGTGATTTAAGTCAGTCTTATTAAATGAGATTATTTAATGGATGGAAGGAAAGGACAGCTTAATTTAAAGTGTAGGAAATTGTTGGTAATTTTAGAAATAACTTATACTAAAAAGCTCTCTGGTTCTCCTTGTGGTCAGAAACCCAGACCATAATGTGGATTTGTTGGTCCTTATTAGGCATGTACAACTTTTATTTATTTTATTTTATTTTTTCCCCTAAAACACCCATTTATATCTTTCCAATATTTTAGGAGAGCATGATTATCACTCTGCTTCACTTAAGAACCCTGCTGATGTTAGGAGCTCAAGCTTGTTTGTTCCAAGTACAGCTTGGTGAGGTTAGAGGAGGGAGATGAGAAGACATAACCGTACCATTGCTAAAAAGCAGTACCCATTTTAGGCATAGAAATGGCAGTGTTTGTGGAGAATAGGACTAGTTAGGATGATCACATTTTGTGAGATGTTTTGCAGAAAGCACTGAACTTTTATTTTTTAATTTTTTAATCCTCACCAGAGGCTATTTTTCTATTGATTTTCAGATAGAGTGGGAGGGAGGGAGGGAGAGAGACATCAATGTGAGAGAGACACATAGACTGGCAGCCTCCTGCATGACCCCAGCCAGGGCTGAGAATCAAACTGACACTGAGGTACTGAGTTTTGTGCCCTTGATCGGTTTCGAACCTGAGACCCTCTGGTCCACTGGCCAACGCTTCAACTGCTGAGCCAAACTGGCCAGGACAAAACACTGGACCTTTAAAAAGCAGGAGAAGAATGTCAATGGGAAGGTCTTTAGGTGGCTGGTGTGTTTATGTCAGTTCCATTGAACTCTATGTGCAGAGAAGAGCTTTGATAAATCCTTTCTTAGAACCAACTATGATCCTCAGGGAATTTGGTGGTAATTGGGAAGGGGAAAATAAATAGGTGCCTTTCCTTCTACAAAGGTAGCTCTTACCCTTGCTGCTATGCCTTGGATGAGTGTGAGCATAGAAAGGTGGGCGGTTGTAAATAGCCAAGCAGATTAAAAACTTGCAGGAGTGTGGGCTTCCCAGTGCTTTCTACACCCTTGACAACTTTAATCAAGTCAGTAAGCATTCTGACTCATGTTTATAGCTATCCTGTGGTCCAGACTTGGGCTAGTTACCTATTTAATCTTCAAATTTGTTTTTAATTAAAAATGTAAGTAGAATATGGAACTTTGTAAAATGATTTGAATATGCAAGTGAATAGCTTAAAAGAGTCTTTTGGCACATGGTAGGCTCTCATTCTGGTAGGTGTTGGAATATACTTACTTCTGATACTCTGTCTTCTCCCTAAAAAAGGTTTTATTAGAAATAGGCAAACTTGAATAGACATAGACCTTTAGTGCTCCAGATTGAGAACTTGAGTTGGGGCAGGAAAGAAGGCTCTTGGTCCAAATATTGCCTTGAAAAGAGGAAGTGAGGTAGGATGCTGTAAAGGGCTGGTCTAGGTAAGGGCCAGGGCAACTTGAGTTCTGTATAGTATACATGGTAAAAACATCTGGTTAGCTTGACTCATGGCAAAAACATGCTCTTTGAAAGACAGTGTCTATATATGTTTACTGAAAGCAATCTGAATCTTGAAAAATATTTTTGAGTATTGTAACTTTTTTTTTATAGCATTTGGAGGTTTGTTGAAGTAATGTAAAAATTTGGAGTTGAATCAGGGATGAAAAGGATTCTGGAACTATGGACCAAGATTTTCAAGCTTATACTGCTGACAGGCAAAATAGTTTTCCTCTACCTAATATGGCTCTGATTTAACTTGTGGAGATTCTGTTTGTATCTCTGCTCTCTTCATGTTTGAGATTAGCTCAGTTCCCGGTAAGACCCATCAGAGTAGACTTCTTTTTTGGATGGTCAAATTAGGGTACAGATTAGGTGTTTTTTTTTTATTGTTGAATGTAGAATGTATTACAGATGTTCCTCATTTTTCCCCCATTGACCCCTTCCTCCCCACTCCCGCCCCCTCTCGCCTTTTCCCACACTATTGTCTGTGTCCATTGGTTATGCATATAAGTTCTTTGGTTTATTTCTTCCCACCCCCCAACCCCTTTCCCTTTGAGGTTTGTCAGTCTAGCAATGAATTTCTACTTCTTAATCCCTTCACCTTTTTCACCCATTCCCCCAACCCCCTCCCATCTGGCAACCAACAAAATGTTCTCTGTATCTATGAGAATGTTTGTGTTCTACCTGTTCATTTTATTTGTAGATTCCATTGTTGATAGATATGTATTCATTGCCATTTTGTTTGTCCATATATTTTATCTTTTTCTTCAAAAAGACCCTTCATCATTTCATATAATAACAGTTTGGTGACGATGAACTCCTTTAACTTTTTCTTGTCTGGGAAAGTCTTTATATGGCCATCGATTCTAAATGACAGCTTTGCAGGATAGAGTAATCTTGGTTGTAGGTTCTTGCTTTTCATCACTCTGAATATTTCTTGCCACTCCCTTCTGGCCTGCAAAGTTTCTTTTGAGAAATCAGCTTACAGCCTTATGGGAACTCCCTTGTAGGTAACTAGCTGCTTTTCTCTTGCTGCTTTTAAGATTCTCTCTTTGGCCCTGGCCGGTTTGGCTCAGTGGTCAGAGCGTCGGCCTGCGGTCTGGAGAGACCCGGGTTCGGTTCCCGCTGAGGGCATGTACTTCGGTTGCAGTTTGTCCCCGGCCCTGGTTGGTCGTGCGGGTGGCAGCCACTCGATGTGTCCCTTCACATCAATGTTTCTGTCTCTCTCTCCCTCTCACTCTATCTGTACAAAAAATGGAAAAATATCCTCGGGTGAGGATTAAAAAAAAAAAAAAAGATTCTCTCTTTGTCTTGAACCTTTTGCATTTTGATTATGATGTGTCTTGGTGTGGGTCTCTTGGGGTTCGTCTTATTTGGGACTCCCTATGCTTCCTGGACTTGTATGTCTGTTTCCTTCACCAAGTTAGGAAAGTTTTCTGCCATTATTGTTTCAAACAGGTTTTTGATTTCTTGTTCTCGCTATTCTCCTTCTGGCACCCCCAAGATGCAAATGTTGGCACGCTTGAAGTTGTCCCAGAGGCTCCTTACACCATCCTCATTTTTTTGGATTCTTTTTTTTTTTTGCTGTTCTGATTGGGCGTTTTTTGCTTCCTTATATTCCAAATCGATGGTTTGCTTCTTGGATTTATGTACTCTACTGTTGAATCTGTGTAAATTATTTTTTATTTCAGTTAATGGCTCCTTCATTTCTGACTGTGCATCCTTCATTTCTGACCGGTCCTTTTTTATGCTCTTGAGGCCCTCACTAAGTTCATTGAGGTTCTCACTAAGTTCATTGAGCATCTTTATAAGCAATATTTTGAACTCAGCATCTGTTAGGTTGCTTATCTCCATTTCGCTTAGTTCTTTTCTTGGGGTTTTGTTCTGTTCTTTCATTTGGGACCTGTTTCTTTGTCTCCTCATTTTGGCTGCCTCCCTGTGTTTGTTTCTGTGTATTACTTAACGAGAGGCATGGGGCTAGCTGAGACCAGATGCTGATTGTTTGAAAGAATTTAGGAAAACCTGAAGCAGGATCCAAGACAGGCTAATCCTATAGTAAAGCAACTGGCAACAGCTTGGGTGGGCCTGAAAGTTGGGTGGGGCGGGGCCTCAGGAAATCACCAGGGCGGGGCTACCAGTGTGAGCCAGGTTGCTGGAGTCCCAGATATGGCTTCTGTCTGCCGCCCCAGGGAAGGGCTCACCAAAGGAACAAAGGCCTCTGACAGTACATTTGTCCCAGAGAAAGCCCCCTCTCCAGCCCTTGCTCCAGTGCCAAACAGCTCAGTTCTTCCCTGCATGTCTCTGGTGCCCCTTGAGCTGCCTCCCCTCCAAGCTCAGAGGG
This sequence comes from Molossus molossus, assembly GCF_014108415.1. Classification (NCBI taxonomy): domain Eukaryota; kingdom Metazoa; phylum Chordata; class Mammalia; order Chiroptera; family Molossidae; genus Molossus; species Molossus molossus. The sequence goes on along the minus strand of NW_023425344.1, from coordinate 135,066,817 downwards.
AGAGAGTCCGATAAATCCGTGCGCGGGCCCTTTAGGGAGCTGCCTGGGGCTCCAGTCGCTTCAGCCTCCCTGAGCCTCAGTTTCCTCTGGTTTTTCCAGCCAGAAGTTATGGGGACTCCTCTTCCTGGCACTGGAACCCTGAGCGGGGCACCTGGTGTGGGACACCTGGTGTGGGATAGGGACCCTCTCAGTCCTCAGGAAGGACCTCAGGAAGCCGAGGTGTCCTCCTGATTTTTATCCACCACACGTGGGTGTGGGACCAGCCGGTAGTGCCTCTGCCCCTCCCGCCTCTGCCCCTATCAGTCTCGATGTGGCTGCTGCTTTAATTCCGTAGTTGTAGGACTTCCATTCAGCTTGATTTCAGGCGGTTTTGAATGATGGTTGTTCTGTAGTTTAGTTGTAACTTTGATGTGGTTGTGGGAGGACGCGATACCGCGTTTACCTACGCCGTGGAAGTCTCCAGATTAGGTGTTTTGCCAAATGTAGGGAAGGAGTTGCGGTAATGTTGGCACTGAGGAAACAAATTCATATTATTTTGATATGTTTAGAGGCATTTTGTATAGGATCAAAATTTTACATTTTGGGATTTTCCAAAATGGTAATTATTTAACACGAACACAATTAAGTTGAATATGAAAACTTTAGACCAGTGGTTCTCAAACTTCAGCATGCCTCCCAGTTACCTTGAAGGTGCTATATAAGTTAGTTGCTAATTCAGTAGGTCTGGGGGTGGGCCCTGGGATTTTGCACTTTTAATAAATTCCAAGGTAACAGTGATGCTGCTGCTGGTCCAGGGACTGCACATTGAAACTACTGAGAAGATTCCAGGGGGAATATGAGTGAGTGGTTAAGAATACAGGCTTTGAAGTTTGAAAGATCTGGATTTGAATCCCTGCTCTGACACTTACTACATCTTTGACTTCAGGCAAGTTTTTTTGTTTTGTTTTGTTTTAACCTGTTCGCTCATTTCTAAAGTAGAAATAATATAGTATTACGTTGTTGTGAGTATAAAATGAACACAAATGTGTGTAAAAGCTTGTAGAGCAGTGCCTGGCAGGTGCAAACATGCAAAAAAGGTTGGCTTTTAATCATAAAAATCCACGAGTGTATGAAACAAATAGGATCGCAAACCTTATAAAGGGGAGGTAGCTCCTCAAGAACAGAAACTGCAATGCTTTCCCTCATTTCCTCACACTGGAAAAGATCACGAGTACCCTGTTGTAACCCAGGAGAGTCAACCTCACTCGGACACAAAGTGGGTGAATTGAGCTGTATTACCTGCGCAGGGACTGCAGCCAACCTACGCAGAGGAGAACTGCAGCCCTGAGCTCAGGGGGAGGGTTGCTTATATAGGACAGGGGTCATTCAAGAGTTTAGCAGAGCAAGCAAGGCACGTGTACAGAAGTGGAGGCAGTTAGCAATAAGCAGGAGGGAACAAGAGATGGGAGGGAGCTGAGGCGAAAGGGAACTTGGTGAACTGGGTCAGCATACATCTATCCTGCTATTCATGCTATTATCTAAGTTTTAAAAACTAACAAATTCGCTTAGAGGACACATTCATTTAGAGGATTATCAGGCCAGCTGGTACTTCCTCAGGTTGCCTCTGAAAGCTTCATAGTTGGCCTTTTGTTTATTTAATCAGGACAAAGTGATGGGAGCAGGTTATTACATTCCCAACTGGTTTTCAGGGGAATCAAATCTTTGATTCTTGTTGTTCATCTAATGGCAATCTTTGGCAATGAGAGGCTAGGACTAATAATTTGACAGATTGGACCTTCTTTCTTATGAAAGCTATTAATTTGTTTATAATTACAGGTCTATATGTCAGTCCTAGAAATAGAAGTATGAGGGGGTCTGCTAGGGCAGAGAGAAGAGTAGTGAGCTGACATCTCAACCAAGATGATGATGACAATTTACCTTAGGTCCTAATAACATCTGAAGGGACTTGGTGTGTATATATCTCTGGATTTATCCGCTGCCTAACATCCTTATTAGACCCCTGTATAGTCATAATCAGAAAAATTAGAGTCCCAATAAATGTAAGAGTCTTATTTTTAAGGGATCTGGTGGGGCCTGCATCGTCCATTTTGTTGTTTTTCGCCTTCAGGATTGGTGCAGCCAGTCCGGCATGCTGTTGACCTTGATAGCCGTTGGTGCAGGCAGGATGACAGTGTAGGTCCCTTCCAGGCCGGAGTTAGTCCCTGGGTGGTGAATTTCTTTATTTATATTGAGTCCCCGGGCTGCAAAGGGTGCATAGGATTTGAGGTGGGCACAGGCAGGGCATCGCAGATGTGTTTATGTTTGGCCTTCTGGGCAGATTGCAGGGCCTGTAAGAACTGTAAGAGGGCGAGGAGAAACAGAGTGGTCCAGTTTTCACCGGTTTCTAAAGTCCTTTTTATGTGCTTTATCTGCCTGGAACTCTGTGGGCAGTAAGCACAATAGAGCTTCTAATTTAAATTTAATCCCTTAGAGATATCCTGTGATATCTTTGCTATCAAGGCGGGGTCATTGTCTGATCTAAGGGTCAGGAGTAGCCTAAATCTGTTATTCCCTTTAATATATCCTAGACTGTTATTCTTAGAGGCAAATTCTCCCTCTCTCAGTGTCTTATTTTCTTTCCTTCTTGAGTATTCCTCCAATGTCCTGTCTTCCTGTAATATGTATGTCCCTTTCTTTTATCTTTTTATTTCCTCTGCATAATCCTTCTTCAGCTTGCTGATAGACCCTCTACGGTTTACACAATCCTTCCCCTGACATGAACCTGAGAGCTTGCTCAATCTATCTGCTGTCTGCACATCCCCTTGCCTTTTTTTTCCTCCTCCTCCCTGCTTAGACTTATACATTCCTGTTTCTTTCCATCTTCTCCTTTTCCCTCTAATCTTATTGGACATTTCTTGTCTCTCAGGAGTTCAGTAAGCTTGGTGTAACCTAAGTGGGTAGTCTGGTGCAACTGGTTGACTAAAGTCTGACCTAGAGCCTCTGAGACCAATAACCTCCCATCAGGTAGTGTCTATCATTCGTTGATTTCCTTTAGGATTTGTTTCTGCTTGGTTAAGTAATTTTTTGACCCAGTGTAAGTAGGAGTCAGGGGCAAACTTGGGATTGGCGTGGTGACTGATATCTGGAGAGGTCCCCACTGGTTTTAGGGCCATATGTCGAGCTTCCTTATTTGCAGCATGGTTTCCCCTTGTCTCATCAGAGAGCCTGGATTAGGGCTATGAGTTCAGCCTATTGGGCTGAAGTTCCCCTACTTAATGATATGGTCCAGAGTTATTGTTGCTGCCCCAGCATACCTGATTTCTTCCTGGACATAGTTGTTCCCGTCCGTGAACAATACCTCATCTGATGATGGCAGTGGGTCATCCCTGAGGTCTGGGTGGCTGTCTGCAGTGTCGATTGCCTCCAGGCAGTCCTGCAGAGGTTTCTCCGGGTCATCATCTGGAGGCAGGCTGGCAGGATTGATGGCCAACGTCTTGTGGAACTTGATGCGGAGGCTGGCCTGGAGTGGCAGTGGCCAGCAATTGAATGATCTCTGGAGGAGATCATGTCCGAGTAGGGGGTATGGGCATTCTGGTAGGAATAGAAACGAATGAGTCACAGTATTTTTCCCAAGGTCTATAGTCCTCTTTGAAGTCCAGGGGTAGGTTAGGGTCCCATTTGCTTGGTCAAGACTGAGTCTGCTGTACCAGTGTCTACCAGGAAACTAACTAGTTTGTCCCCTATTATTTAGTATTATTCTAGGTTCTGGGGGCTCAGTTGGAAGGAGCCCTATCCCTGTTATTTTCCTAAATTAAGGACGGCTTTTTATTTTGTTCCTCTATATCTGACTTTGTCCTTGTTTTTTCTATCCCTAATTGGGACCTAGGCCTGTTGTCTTGACTTTTCCTTAAGTTTCCCTTCCTAGGGTGATCCTTTTCTATGGGCCCTGTGTCCCTTTAGGCTATTATTATTATCTTTGTTAATTCAGCCAATTGGGCCAATAGGCCTAACAGGAGAACACAGTGAAAAGTGTCTAAGGAAGCCCTTCCCCCGACAGTATTTGGGTCCTACTGTGGGCAGAGGAATGGGAACATTTCCTCTGACCCCCAGGTTTACAAAAGGATGCAGGAAAGGGGAGTGATGTCCTACCATGTATGTTTACGTGGGGCAGAGTGTTTTTTTTAACTCTCTAAGAGCATTTTATATCCGTGCCTGGGATTCCTGTATTCAATTCCCCAAAGTTCAAAGAAGCCTGCTGGAAATTAGCTGCCATCAAACCTGCTGTGGATGAGCAGCCTAGGCTGGCATTTCAATGGTTAAACAGTTTGCCTGTAAGAATGTTAATAAGCCTTGTAGAGATGCATTGAGATCTCATCATAAAGAAGCCAGTACATCCGAATACATCCATATCCATTCAGATATTGGGTCTTCCTATACATAGGGGACATAACAATTGAGGCTCTGAGAGAAGCCTTCCCTGCGGATGAGGCAGGAGAAAGTGGTAAAGAATCACCCTTTTTTATTCCTTTATGTCAATTTTTAAATTTTCTATTCATAAATCTTAAATCTTTATTATTTTTATAGTTTCCTTTTCATAAGCCCTTCTCAGGTGGAGACCCAAGTACATCAGAGGCATCATTTTATTCATGTTATAGTAATCATAGCTCAGATTTATTTTTTTTCTTTTTATATGTGAGTATATTGTAGCATCATGAAAGAAAAAACTTTCTTAGTTAAACCAAAAAGAGCTTGATCTTCAGGCCTCTGGGGCTTAATTATGTTCTTTCTTCTAAATAATCCAAGCATGACATTACAAAATATCTTATAAGCCCCTTTAAAGTGAGGACTGTTTGCATAACCCATAGCATTAGTAGAGACCCATATATAAGAGGCATTCTATGCATCTGCTGAGTGAACAAATAATCATTCCTAGTAGTGTGTATGCGCTTGCATTTGGAGTTTGTTGTCCCCTGTACAGATAGAGTGGGAGGGAGAGGAAGAGAGAGAGAGAGAAACATCGACGTGAAAGGGACACATCGAGTGGCTGCCACCTGCACGACCAACCAGGGCCGGGGACAAACTGCAACCGAGGTACATGCCCTTAGCGGGAACCGAACCCGGGTCTCTCTGGACTGCAGGCCGATGCTCTAACCGCTGAGCCAAACCGGCCAGGGCAATTTGATTTTCTTTCATAAGGAGAGAAAACAAATCTTTGAGGAATTCCAGGTCCTATTGGAATGACTCAAAACTAATTCCAGGTCAAGAAAAAGTTTCTTAAAATTCAAATCCTAGAAAGGTGGTCAAACATATTTGACCAAAAGATTATATAGTATTATTATTATTAAATAGTATTCAACTTTTTATTCATTTACAGTGACAATGACAGATGTTAAACATAAACATAGGTCAGTGAAACTTCAGTTCTTATGATTAAGAAAATGGTTCTTTAAGGAATCAAGTACTTGATTAACATAACATAAAACCATTTCAATAATATATATAATTTTTGTTTCCCAGGCAAATATTAGGAAAAAACTTTTTCCCTTTTAACAGGCTGAAAAAGAACCAAATAAATTCTATATTAATTTATTTTAGATTCATGTATCTTATTAAATTCATTATTTATTTTATTTATGATTTCCTTCTAAGATTTCTCAACACATCTTTTAACTTTCATAAACCTTATCCATTCAGAAATAACCAATTTTAGAACAATTTTCTATATATATATATATATATATATATATATATATATATATATATATAATTTCTCTCACTCTCTCCTAAGTTTCTAAATCTATCGTTCCTTCTTCTGGGAACCAGGGACAAACTTCTATAAGTCCCCAAAATCTTTCCACTCGGTCCTTACCGACCCTGACTCTTTTAGCTTGTATTTCTTGGTGAAGCTGGACAATGTTGATTGATTTATTAGCATCATACCATATATCTTGCAAATGAGATTGTATCTTTTCCCAGGCAATTTGATTATCATTGTATTGTTTAGGTGAAATACAGATCCAATGATATTTTGCATGACATTGCAGCTGCATTCTAATTTTCACAGTTAGTAATTCCTGTCCTATATATTTATTACGTCAAACAGAGCATTCACTTTTTCGGCTAATTTCTTAACTATATCCTCTTGAGAACCTAAAGCAGTTGTAACATTTTTGGACAGCTCATTAACATAATGTCCCATTGGGATGGACTGCCGTGGCAATAATGGTGACTAGGGCCGCTCTACCAGCAATTAGTAGCCTAATAAAGTGGCGGGGTCTATTAAACCCTTTTTTTAATTTTTCCAATTTGAACCTTAACAGTTCCATGAGCTCTCTCTATAATTCCTTGTCTTTGAGGATTATAAGGTATTCCAGTCTTATGTTGAACAATAAATTTGGTACAGAATTTTAGAAATGTCTGATTAGTATATCCTGAGCCGTTGTCAGTCTTAATGACTTTAGGTATTCCTAGAATTGAAAAGCATTTAAGGCAGTGGGCAATTATATGTTTAGTTGCCTCTCCTGTCTGTGGAGTGGCAATTATAAACCCTGAAAAAGTATCAATAGTTACATTATATACTTTTGTTTTCCAAATTCAGGAAGTGGGTAACATCCATTTGCCATATTTGATTAGGAATAAGGCCTCTTGGGTTTACTCCTAATGGAAGAGCAGGTTGAGTTAGAGGGCAGGTTTGCACAATGTTTAACTATTTGTCTGGCAGCCTCCCTACTGATTTTAAATTGCAGACAGAGGCCAGAGCTATTTTGATGATGTATGGCATGAGATTGTTGAGCTAGCTGTTCCTGAGTGAGGAAGACTTGCCTAGTTGCTGAATCTACTAATACATTACCTTCTGCCAATGGTCCTGGAAGTCCTGTATGAGCTCATAGATGACTAAAATAACAAGGTTGACTGCGGTTTCTTAATTTTTGCTGAATAGAATGGAATAAAGCTTGAATTTCATTATTAACAGTTTCTATAAAGGCAACAGTTTCCAAAATTTGTAAGGCCTTCACAACATAAAGACTGTCAATATAAATTAAATTTTTGTCTTGTGACTTTATTCAAAACCAAGCGTACTACTTTTAATTCAACAATTTGAGCTGAGGCTGGGGGGGCTTTCCCCAAATCCTTAGCCACCTGCCTTCTTTGTTGCCCGCTTTTAAAGGCACAAACTATAGAAAAAAACTACATTCTCTTGGAGCCGCTTTTGGCACCGTTAAGGGGGGCTGATACAGAGAAGGAGGAGAGAGGAGCTTGTTAGAGGTCAGGTCAACCATTAATTTCTTTTTTCTCATGGTTCCTCTGAGTTTCCCAAGGCCATCATTAACCCCTTATCTTTATAGTTTTCTTTGGGTTTCTCAAGGCCTGTCTCAGGTTAATTAACATTTTAGTATATCCTCAAGGGGGATCCTGGATGACAGGATAGAATTTCCTCTGGGGGCTGGGAGGAGTTACTGTCCTTCAGAGCAGGTTGAGGCATTGTTAACAAAACTGGTATTCCTTTCCTCTAGTCCATATTGAGAGCCTCCTCTCCTGTGGGGAGGACTTTCCCATGTCGGGGCTAATTGTGGCCCCGAGGGGCGTGCTGCCCACCGGATTTGGGGCGGTGGTGGAGGCGCCTGAGGATACGGGGGTGGATTGAGGGCTTCCTCTAAGATATCCTCAGGGTCCCCTGGCAGCACCGGGTAAAGCTGGTTTCGGGGAGGTGGCTTATCAGCCTTTTTGCCCTTCTCTGGAAGACTAGGGTTTTTCTTTTCTGGTCTCCGGGGCTTCAGAGCTGCTACAAAAATGGTGTTTCCCCCTATTATTGCTTTAATTTTCTTTTGCGACGGGCCCGCCTGGCATTTCTTGATATAGCTAGCCCCGTCTGAGACTATGTCAATCCATACATCAATATAAACCCGTTGGTCAGGGTGGGGGACCTTTTAAACTACTGATGGCACTGCAAACAGAAGGAACAGGTCAAAAGAGCCCTCTGATGGTTAGTCTACTTGGAAAAGTGGGCCACTCGAGTTCCCACAGAGTGCGGAGGAATCCTGGGTCTGCGGGCTTCCTGTAGTCGTGCCAGCGCTTAAAGAAATCAGAAAAGTTAGCAAGCACACATTCCAGGGGAGTGGGGGGGGGGAGAACTGAACTTCCTTGTCCCATCCTGAAAGGTAGAAGGCAATGAAAACACAAAACAAGAAACACGAACAGGTAGACAAAGATTACACTATACCCGCGGGTGATTCCACTCATTCACCAAACCAGCTCGGTACTGCAGAGCAGAACCGAAACAACAGCCAGAGAACAGCGTCATGTTTCTGACCTGGGTTTCTGACCTGGGTGATGCAGTTGGTGCGGCGTCCTGCCTTCGATCACCACCGATGCAAATGCCTCAAGGCACGAACATACGAACAAATGGGGACTCCCCTTACCAAATTGTCCCGGGACAAAACAGAAAGCTCCAAACTGAATCGAAAGCCGAATGTAGAGGCAGAGGATCTGGAGGCTCCCTCCGCCTATTGGAGGCGGTCAACCCCTTAGAGTGGGGGACCTCACGGTTGACCTCGCTGGGGCCTCCAAATGTTGTAATCCAGGAGAGTCAACCTCACTCTGACACAAAGTTGGGTAAATTAGAGGTGAGCTTTATTACCTGCGCAGGGACTGCAGCCAACCTACCCAGAGGAGAACTACAGCCCCCAGCTCCGGGAGGGTTGCTTATATAGGAGAGGGGTCATTCAAGAGTTTAGCAGAGCAAGCAAGCTACGTGTACAGAAGCGGAGGCAGTTAGCGATAAGCAGGAGGGAACGCAGGTGGGAGGGAGCTGAGGCGAAAGGGAACTGGGTGAACTGGGTCAGCACACATCTATCCTGCTATTCATTCTATTATCTAAGTTTTAAAAACTAACAAATTCGCTTAGAGGACACATTCATTTAGAGGAGTATCAGGCCAGCTGGTACTTCCTCAGGTTGCCTCTGAAAGCTTCATAGTTGGCCTTTTGTTTATTTAATCAGGACAAAGTGATAGGAGCAGGTTATTACAACTCAATTTCTACTTAACAAATAAAGCAAAAGTTAGTGGATCCTCGTAATTTTCAAGACACATTTTTTCAGAGACAGAATATTTACATGGGTGGTGCTTTTTTTTCCCCTAAAAAGGGTGAATTCTTTAGTCAAAATATGTTGGATTCATTGTACTCCACACTTTATGTAACAGGAGTTTTAAATGTTTAGTTTTTTTCTGAGAGTTTAGTTATAATACCTAAAAGTCATCTTCAGAACACAGTATCACCTGTGGTATGGTGACTTTGTATTTGATGACCCTGAATGAAGTTCTTAGAGATGTCTTTGCTTAGCTTGCTGAATGCCTGATTAATTTTCTTTCTTTCTTTTTTTTTTTTAAATTGATTTTTAGAGAGAGAGAGAGAGAGAGAGAGAGAGAGAAAGAGATATTGATTGATTTGTTATTCCACTTACGTATGCATCCACTGTGCCCTGATTGGAGATCTAACCTGCGACCTTGGCGTATCAGGATGATGCTCTAACCAACTGAGCTACCTGGCCAGGGCAATGCCTGGTTGATTTTCTTTCTGCACATCTGAGAGCCCACCTATTGTTGGCAGTGCTTTGAAAAGTTGCACCCCACTTCCCATTACTCCCAGTCATAGTCATTCATTTTATATCTGTTGTAGTAGCTATCACACTCTTTACTTTTTATTGTTTCCTTTGCTAGAATGTACACTCTATGGCCAAGGACTGATCTTGGCTACTGTGTCTCCAATACAGTACCTGGTGTAGAGGGTCTTAATACATACTGGTTTAATGAAGAAGTGTATGAGGTGGGGACCTTCTCCTGTGCTACCCATAATTCAGGTGTGCAGACTTGAGTGGATGCTGATTGTTAGATGATAGGCCAAGGGTCTCAAATATGGGCCACTCTTACTAAATGCTGTTCTTGCTCATGTTAAAATGCACCACAGTATTTTGCAGACCAGCTGTAAACAGGATGAGCTTGACAGGAACTGCAATGTAATTGACTAAGTAGTGTATCTAAGCAATGGCTAAGCTTCCCTTCTGAGACAGAACTTTGGATATAAATACCTTGTTTCTTTTGCTTGCTGCAAATAAAAGAAAATGACTTCAGGACAGCCATATCTCATTCTTGAATAGAGCAGCCCAAGCCTAGAGCACCCAAAGCAGGGAACCCCCTTGAGTTTGGTAACAAGTGCATGTCCCACTATCATTATTGGTACAAGAAAAGCTTGTCATTTTATTGTATCTTTGCCCTTCATCTTCTATGCCCATACATGTTTTCCCTTCTCCCCACAGGACCCTCTCAGGTATATACATAATTTCATCAAGTACTGTCAGATTATCTGGAATGGCTGTGTGAGGTCACATTCTTGCCAGCTGTTATACCCACATTCTTGCTGGCACTTGATATTTTCTGACCTTATCATTTTTTCCAATCTGGTGCAACAGATGGAGTGATGTTACTGTTCTTATTTGCAATTCTCTGATTACTAATGCAATTGAGTATCCTATCATATGTTTATTGGCTGTGTGGGTTTCTCTTTCTATCTTCTTTGCCTCATGACAGTTTCTTCGCCCCTATCTACTTTTTTGCTTTAATTTACAGGAGTTGGATGTTTATTTGTTTTTTGTATATTTTACATGTTAATCTCACTGGATTTTAAATGGTGCAAATATCTTCTCTTAGTTTTTTTTAAAATTCTCACTGGAGGATATTTTTCCATTTATTCTAAGTCAGAGTAGGAGGGAGGAAGGGAGAGAGAGAGACAGAGAGAGTGAAAGAGAAACATCCATGTGAGAGAGACACATCTACTGGTAGCCTTCTCTATAATCCGGACCCGGGCTGGGGACTGAACTGCAACTGAGGCATGTGCCCTTGACCAGAATCAAACCCAAGACTCTTTGGTTGGCGGGCTGATGCTCTAACTGCTGATCCAAACCGGCCAGGGCTTTTTGTCGTTTTTTCTTTGAAATCCTTTATGGAACAGAATCTTAATTTTTTATACTTAGATCCATCCTTATATTTTTTGACTTTCCAGGTCTTGTTTAGGAAGTATCTCTTCATTCTGGGTTTACAAAGATATGTTTCTGCAATTTGTCTCTAACTGCTGAGCCAAACAGGCCAGGGCAGCAATTGTACTTTTAAAAACCTTCTCTTTTGATACTGATATCCATGGTTGAAACCGGCATCAAAGATATTTATGTTTTTCCAATAGAGTCTAATTTTTTTCTCCATAGTCTTGTGCCTTAGATTAATTCCTAAGTATCTCAGTTTTTGTTTGTATTGTGAATGAAATTTTTTTGTTATATTCTCCCCCTACACAGTATAGAGTAATCCTATTGATATACATGTCCATATATATAAATGTAAATTAATGAGCTGATCTTTCAATATTTAATATTTTTTAGTCTTGGTGAACTTGTACTGTATTATTATTATTTTTTTAATCCTCACCCGAGGATATTTTTGCATTTATCTTCAGATAGAGTGGGAGGGAGAGAGGGAAGAAGAGAGAGAGAAACATCCATGTGAGAGACACATCTACTGGCTGCCACCCACACGACCCCAACTGGGCCGGGTTTCTCTGGTCCTTGGGCCGACGCTTTAACCACTAAGCCAAACTGGCCAGGGCTCTTACTGTATTTTAATGGCTAGTTTTTCTTTTGAATGTTTTAGAAAGATGATTATTTCATTTTAAATTTGTCCTTTTTCTTCTCATTCTTATTACCTACCTTTTGTATTTTTTGCTTTATTTCATTTGTCTAGATTTGTAGTGATATGCTGGAGTAGCATAGGTAGTGGCTTCTTGTTCACTTTAATATCTTAAAGGGAATTCATCTTGCCCTGGCCAGTGTGGTTAAGTGGTTAGAGCATCGGCCTGAACACCAAAAATGTCTGGGGTTCAATTCTCAATCAAGGACATATGCCTGGGTTGCAGATTCTATCCCTGGTCTGGGCCTGTGCAGGAGGCAACTAATTGATGTGTGTCTCTCCATTGATGTTTCTCTCTCTCCCCGCTTCTCTCCCACCCACTCTCGCTCTCCACACCACTCTCTCTAAAAATCAATGGAAAAAATATTTTTGAGTGAGGATTTAAAATAAATAAATAATAGCCTGGCTAATGTGGCTTAGTGGTGTCAGGGCACATGCCTAGGTTGCAGGCTCCACCCCTGGTGGGGGTTTGTAGGAGGTAGCCCATCAATGTTGCTTTCTCACATCCATGTCTCCATCTCTCTCTCCCTTTGTCTCTCTCTAAAAAATCAGTAAAAACATATTAGAAAATAATAATAAAGAGAATACATTTTTAGTTTCACCTTTAATTGGGAGATTTCATTTTTTAAATTGTATTTTACTTAATTTTTAAAAATTATTTTGACTTCATTGCTCTTCTTAGTCTTGGTAAGGTAGCTGCCATAGATGACATATCGTTTTTTTTTTAATTATCTTTCGTGTTCAAAGTATTACAGATGTCCCGCCCCTCCTTTCCCCCCTGCTATTGACTCCCCCCTCCCCAATCCCTCCCTTCTTGCCTTCACCACTCTGTTGTCTGTGTCTAGTGGTTGTGCATATATGGTTATAAGTTCTTTGGTTTCTCTCTTCCCATCGTCCTGCTTGCCCCTTCTCTCTGAGATTTGTTGGTCTGTTCCCTACTTCCATATCTCTGGATCTATTTTGCTTGTCAGCTTATTTTGTTCATTATATTCCAAAATAAGTGAGATCATGTGGAACTTTTCTTTCTCTGACTGGCTTATTTTGCACAGCATAATATTCTCCAAGTCTCTTCATGTTGTATTAAAGCGTAAGACATCTTTATTTCTTACAGATACATAGTTTTCCGTTGTGTAAATGTACCACTGCTTTTTTATTCACTCACCTACTGATGACAGTTGGGTTGTTTCCAGATCTTAGCAACTGTAAATAGCACTGCTCTGAACATAGGGGTACATATATTCTTTCTGATTGGTATTTCAGGCTTCTTAGGATATATTCCTAGAAGTGGAATCACTGGGTCAAATGGCAGTTTCATTTTTAAATATTAAAGGAAACACCATATTGTTTTTCATAGTGGCTGCACCAGAGTACCACCATCAGTGTACTGGAGTCCACTTTTCTCCACATCCTTACCAGGACTTCTTGTTTGATGATTTGTCAGATGGCAGCCATTCTGGCAGGTGTGAGATACCTCAGAGTCATTTTAATTGCATCTCTCTGATGATTAGTGATGTTGCTCTGCCTTTTTTTTTTTTAACTTATCTTTATTGTTGAATGTATTACAGATGTCCCCCCTCTTTTTCATCCATTGACACCCTCCTCCCCACTCCTGCCCCCTACCTGCCTTCCCCATACTATTATTGTCTGTGTTCATTGGTTATGCATATATTCATATAAGTTTCTTGGTTTATTTCTTCCCAACCCCCGCCCCCTTCCCTTTGAGGTTCATCAGTCTAACAACCAATTTGCACTTCTTTTTTTTTAGTTTTTTTTGAAATCCTTAACTGAGGACATTTTTTTCTATCTTTTTTATCCTTACCTGAGGAAATTTTTATTTTTATTTTTTTTTGCATTTATCCTCAAATAGAGCAGGAGGGAGAGAGGGAGGCAGAGAGCAAGAGAGGGAGTCAGAGAGAGAGAGAGAGAAACATCGATGTGAGAGAGACGCATTGATTGATTGCCACCCACACGACCCAACCAGGGCGGTGACAAACTGCAACTGAGGTACATGCACATTGATTGATTGCCACCCACACGACCCAACCAGGGCGGTGACAAACTGCAACTGAGGTACATGCCCTTAGTGGGAACTGAACCCAGGACTCTCTGGCCTGCAGTCTGACACTCTAACCACTGAGCAAAACGGGCCAGGGCATATGTTTATCTTCAGATAGAGTGGGAAGGAGAGAGAAAGAGGGAAAGGGAGAGAGAGAGAAAGAGAGAAAGAGAAACATTGATGTGAGAGAAACACATCAGTTGGTGCCTTCTGCATGACCCCAACCAGGGCTGGGACCCAACTGCAAACCAAGGTATATGCCCTTGGCAAGAAGCGAACCTGAGTCTCATAGGTCTGTGGGCCAGCGCTCTACTGCTGAGCCAACCTGGCCAGGGCCAATTTGTACTTGTTCTTTTTTTTTTTAATTTAATTTTTCTTGCCTTTTCATTTATTTATTTATTTTTTCTTTACTTATTTTTGTTACACATGTTTCTCCTTTTCCCCCCATTGACTCCCTCCTCCCCCTCCCTCCTCCCCCTCCCTCCCTGCCCTGTCTCTAGCTTTGTTGTCCATTGGTCATGCATGCATGCATATAAGTTCTGTGGTTTATCTCTCCCAAATTTGTACTTGTTAATACCTTCACCTCTTTTGCCCATCACCCCAAACCACCCCCCACATCTGGCAACCAAAAAAAGTTCTCTGTATCTATGGGTTTATTTATGTTCTGCTTGTTCATTTTGTTTGTAGATTCAATTATTGATAGATGTGTAGTTATTGCCATTTTATTGGTCATATTTTTTATCTTTTTCTTCTAGAAGACCAGAGCCTTCAACATTTCATATAATACTGGTTTGGTGGTGATGAACTGCTTTAGCTTTTTCTTGTCTGGGAAACTCATTATATGTCCATGGATTCTAAATGATAGCTTTGCAGGATAGAGTAACTTGGTTGTAGGTCCTTGCTTTTTATCATTTTGAATGTTTCTTGCCATTCCCTTCTGGCCTGCAAAGTTTCTTTTGAAAAATTGTCTGACAGTCTTATGGGAGCTCCCTTGTAGGTAACTAATGCTTTTCTCTTGCTGCTTTTAAGATTCTCTGTCTTTAACTTTTTTCATTTTGATGATGATGTGTCTTGGGGAGGGGAGCCTCTTTGGGTTCATCTTGTTTGGGGCTCTGTGCTTCTTGGACTTGTATGTCTGTTTCCTTCACCAAGTTAGGGAGTTTTCTCTCATTATTTTTTCAAATAGGTTTTCAATTTCTTGCTCTTTCTTTTTTCCTTCTGGCAATCCCATGATGCAAATGTTGGTATGTTTGCAGTTGTCCCTGAGGCTCCTTAAACTGTCCTCATTTTATTGGATTATTTTTTTCTTTTTGCTGTTTTGGTTGTTTTTTTTGTTTTTTGTTTTTGCTTTCTTATATTCCAAATCAATGGTTTGCTTCTTGGCTTCACCTGCTCAACTATTGATTCCCTGTAAATCATTCTTAATTTCAGTTAGTGCCTCCTTCATTTATTACTGGTCCTTTTTTTTTAAATCTTTGTCCAAGGATATTTTTCTGTTTATCTTCAGATAGATTGGGAGGGAGGGAGGGAGAGAGAGAGAAACATTGATGTGAGAGGGACACATGGAATAGTGCCTCCTGTAGGACCCCGACCAGGGCCAGGGATGAACCGCAGCCGAGGTATGTGCCTTTGACTGGAATTGAACCCACAACTCTTTGGTCTGAGGGCTGACACTCTTAACTGCTGAACCAAACAGGCCAGTGCTGAACTAACTGCTGAACCAAGGGCCACGAGGCATAAGCTACAAAGCAATCTGCAGATGCCTGCTTCTTGTACTGGGTTTGGAGGTGCCCAGGCAAAGCCAAACTATGAAGCAAGGCTGGCTTCTTCTAGTGCCAGGCCTGGGGCTACTTAGCAAAAGGTATGGGGCTTGCTGAGGCAGCTGCAGCCTGTTTGAGAGCGTTTAGGAAAATCTGAAGCAGAAGCCAAGACAGGCCAATCCTGTGGCAAAGCCACTGGAAACAGCTTGGGTGGGCCCAAAAGTTGGGTGGGGCAGGGCCTTAGGGAATCACCAGAGCGGGCCAAACAGTGTGAGCCAGGTTGCTAGAGTCCTAGATATGGCACCCTTCTGCCTGCTCTGTAGGGGAAGGGCTCACCAAAGGAACAACAGACTTCGTCAGCATTGGCTGTCTTGGAGAAAGGTGCCTCTGTAGCTCTCACCCCATGCCAAACCACTCAGTTCTTCCCCATATGTCTCTGGTGCCTTTCAAGCTGCCTCCCCTATGCTGGACCCTGAAGGGAGTGTCTGAATAAGTCAGTGCACAGGCCCTTTATGAGGAGCTTCCTAGGACTCAGTTCTTGCTGGTTTTTATATTCAGAAGTCATGGGGACTTCTCTTCTTGGCACTGGAACCCTGAGCTGGGTCCTGGTGTGGGACAAGGATCTCTTACTACTCAGGGAGGACCTTCACAGCAGAGGTGTCCCTCCTGATTTTTATTGTGGGTCTTCACTCTATTGTGGGTTTTTCAAATACTGTACTATACTATCTTTGAAAAAACAGCGATAGAATGAAGCTGCGAAAGTCGAAGCGCGAAGTGGCAAGGGACGACTCTTCTGAGTTGATGAATGCCGCCATTTTGACCAGAGGTCCTCTCTGCCCTTTTTTTTTTTTTTTTTTTGGTATGTGCCCCTAGTGGGAACCGAACCAGGGACTCTTTGGTCTGCAGGCTGACACCCCAACTGCTGAACCTAACTGGCCAGTCTCTGCCCATTTTTTAATTGGATTGTTTGTCTTCCTTTTGTTGAGGTGTATGATGAAAACTCTATATATTTTACCCCTTATTTGATGTATCATTGGCAAATATGTTCTCCCATACAGTGGGATCACTTTTCATTTTGATGCTGGTTTCTTTTGCTGTGTAGAAGCTTTTTAGTTTAATGTAGTCCCATTTATTTTTTCCCTTCGTTTCTCTTGCCTTATGCAATGAATCAGTGAAAAGTATGCTACTTGTGATGTGTGAGATTTTGCTGCCTACATTTTCTTATAGGATTTATGGTTTCACAGATTACATTTAAGTCTTTTATCTATTTTGAGTTTATTCTTGTATATGGTGTAAATTGGTTGTCTAGTTTCATTATTTTTGCATGTAGCTGTCCAATTTTCCCAATACCATTTATTGAAGAGACTGTCTTTTCTCCATTGTATGTTCTTGTCTCCTTTGTCGAATACTAATTGAGCATAATGTCTTGGGTCAATTTCTGGGTTCTCTGTTCTGTTGCATTGATCTATATGCCTGTTCTTGTGCCAGTACCAGGCTGATTTGATTATAATGACTTTGTAGTATAATCTGAAATCTGGTAATGTGATCCCTCCTACTTTGTTCTTCTTTTTCACGATTGCTGTGGCTTTTGGGGTCTCTTTTGGTTCCATATAAACATTTGGAGTATTTGTACTAGATCTGAGAAGTATGCTGTTGGTATTATAATAGGGATTGCATTGAGTCTATACATTACTTTGGGTAGTACGGACATTTTAATGATGTTGATTCCTCCGATTCATGAACATGGTATATGCTTCTACTTTTTTATAACTTCCTTTCTTTTTTCAATGTCTTATAGTTTTCTGAGAACAGGTCTTTTACCTCCTTGGTTAAGTTTATTTCTAGGTGTCTTAATTTTTTTTGTTGCAATGGTAAATGGTATATATAAATATATATATATATATATATATATATATATACACACACACACACACACACACACGCACATATACATATATTAGTTTCTCTTTCTGATTGTTCATTCTTGGTGTATAAAAATGCTATTGATTTCTGGATGTTAATTTGTGTCCTGCTATTTTGCCAAATTCATTTATTAATTGCAGTGGGGTTTTTTTGTAGTTTTTAGGATTTTTTGTGTACAATATCATGTTATCTGTAAATAATGACAGTTTCGCTTCTTTCTTTCTAACTTGAATGCATTTTATTTTTTCTTCTTGTCTGATCTCAGTGGCTAAGACTTTCAGTACTATTTTGAATAAGAGGGGTGGAAGCAGACATACCTGTCTTGTTCCTGTTCTTAGGTCAAATGCTTTTTAGTTTTTGTCCATTGTGTATGATGTTGGCTGTAGGTTTGTCATATATGGCCTTTATTATGCTGAGGTATGATCCATCTATTCCCACTTTGCTGAGAGTTTTTTTTTTTTTTTTTATCAAAAATGGGTGCTGCCTCTCCAAACAGGACATACAAATGGCCAAGAGACATATGAAGAAATGCTCAACATCACTAATCATCAGAGAGATGCAAATTAAAACAACAGTGAGGTATCACCTCACACCTGTCAGAATGGCCGCCATCAACAAATCATCAAACGACAAGTGTTGGCAAGGGTGTGGAGAAAAGGGGACTCTAATACATTGCTGGTGGGAATGCAGACTGGTGCAGCCACTATGGAAAACAATATGGTGTTACCTTAAAAAATTAAAAATTGAACTTCCATTTGACCCAGTGATCCCACTTTTAGGAATATACCCTAAGAAGCCTGAAACACCAATCAGGAAGAATATATGTACCCCCATGTTCATAGCAGCACTATTTACAGTAGCTAAGATTTGGAAACAGCCCAAGTGTCCATCAGTAGATGAATGGATAAAAAAGCTGTGGTACATATCCACAATGGGGTACTATGCAGCAGTAAGAAAGAAAGATCTCTTATCCTTTGAGATGACATGGAGGGACCTGGAAAGTATTATCCTAAGTGAAATAAGCCAAGCAGAAAAAGACAAATACCACATGATCTCACTTATATACGGAATATAATGAACATAACAGTCTGAGGAATACGGTAGACCCAGACACATAAAAGTAGGGCACAGACTGACATCCCTCAGAAGAGGGGATGGGTGGGTGGGAAGAGATAAACCACAGAACTTATATGCATGTATGCATGACCAATGGACATGGACAACTAAGCCGGGGACAGGGCGGGGGTGGGATGGGGGGTGCCAATGGGGTAAAAAAGGTGAAATATCTGTAACAAAAAAATAAATAAAAAATGTTAAAAAAAATAAAATAAAATAAAAGGAAACTCTCCACTTTCTTCAAGGAGAAGAACTTAAAAAAAAAATTTCGTGCCGGATTTTGTCAAATGCTTTTTCAGCATCTATTGATATGATCATATAACTTATCTTTCATTTTGTTGATGTGATGTATCACATTTATTGATTTGTGAGTATTGTACCAGCCTTGCTTTCCTGGTATAAATCCCACTTGGTTGTGGTCAATAATTTTTTAAAGATACTGTTGGATCAAATTTTCTCATCTTTTGTGATTATTTTGGCATCTATGTTCAGTAGAGATATCGGCCTGTAATTTCCCTCTTTGTTGTGTCTTTATGTGGTTTTGAAATTAGGGTTATTCTGGCCTCATAAAAAAAGCTTAGAATCTTCCTCTTGAATTTTTTGGAATAATTTTAGGAGACTAGGTGTTACTTCTCTGAATGTTCAGTAGAACTCCACTGTGAAGCCGCCTGGACCAGGGCTTTTGTTTGATGGGGGTTTATTGATTACTGCTTGAATTTCCTTAGTTGTTATTGGTTTCTTCAGATTTTCTGACTCTTCCTGTTTGAGTTTTGGAATACTCATGATTCTAAGAATTTGTTCATTTTACCTAGGTTGTTGAATTGGTTGACATATAGTTACTCATATGTATTTTCTTAACAATGATTTGTATTTCTGTGGTGTTAGTTATTACTTCACCTCTTTCATTTCTGATTTTATTAATTTGGGTCCTCTCTCTTTGCTTCTTGGCAAGTCTGCCTAAAGGTTGATCAATCTTGTTTACTTTTCTTTTTTCAAGTTGTTTTTTCTTTATTGATTTTTACAGAGAGGGGAAGGGAGAGGAAGGGAGAGACAGAAACATTGATGAGAGAACATGAATCGGCCACCTCCTGCATGCCCCCTACTGAGAATCAGGTCTACAACCTGGGCATGTGCCCTGACTGGGAATGAACTGGCAACCTCTTGGTGCATGGGTCGATGCTCAGCCACTGAGCCACACTGGTTGGGCTCTTGTTTATCTTTTCAAATAACTAGATTTTGGTTTCATCGATCTTTTGCATTGTCTTTTTAGTTTCTATGCCATTTATTTCTGGTCTGATCTTTATTATTTCTTATCGTTTGCTTACTCTGAGTATTTTGTTGTTGTTCTGTTTCTAAACCTTTAAGTTGTAGAGTTAGATAATTTATTAGAAATATTTCTTGTTTCTTGAGGTAGCCCTGTAATGCTATGAACTTCCCTCTCATGACTGCTTTTGCTGTGTCCCATAGATTTTGAGTTGTGTGTTCATTTTCATTAGTTTCCAGGAAGTTTTTGATTTCTTTCTTGATCTCATTGATTGTTTAGTAACATGCTATTCAGCCTCCATGTGTTTGAATGTTGAGTGTTTTTATTGTAATTGATTTTTAGTTTCATGCCATTGTGATCCAAGAAGATGCTTGATATAATTTCAATCTTTTTGAACTAATAGAGACTTAGTTTGTGACAAGTGGCCTATCTTTGAGAATGTCTTGTGTGCACTTGAGAAGAATGTATACTCTGCAGCTTTGTGATGAAATTTTCTGTCAATGTCAATTAAATCCAGCTGATCTAGTGCATTGTTTAGGGTCTCTGTTTCCTTGTTAATTATTTTGTCTAGAAAGTCTATCCAGTGATGTCTGTGGGGAGTTAAAGTCCTCTGCTATGATTGTATTGCTGTGTATCTCTCCCTTGAAGTCCTCCAAAAGTTTTTTGATATATTTTGGTGCTCCTATATTGGGTGCATTTATGTTTTCCAGGGTTATATTCTCTTGTTTTATTTATCCCTTTAATATTATGTAATGACCTTCTTTGTTTCTTATTATGTCCTTCATTTTGAAGTCTATTTTATCAGATATGAGTTTTGATACCCCTGCTTATTGTTTTGTTTGTTTGTTTGTTTGTTTGTTTCCATTTGCATGGAAAATTTTTTTCATCTCTTCACTTTCATCCTGTGTGAATCCTTCTTTTCAGAGGTGGGTCTCTTGTAGACAGCATATGTATGGGTCATACTTTCCTATCTGTTCAGTTACCCTATGTCTTTTTTATTTTTAATCTTCACCCGAGGATATCTTTGCATTTATCTTCAGATATAGCAGGAGGAAGAGAGGTGGGGGGGAGAGGAAGAGAGAGAAACATTGATGTGAGAGAGCCACATTGACTGGTTGCCATCCATATAAGCCAAAATGGGGTCAGGGACAAACTGCATCTGAGGTATGTGCCCTTAGTAGGAACTGAACCTCAGACACTCTGGTCTGTGGGCCGATGCTCTAACTGCTGCGCCATATTGGCCAGGGCTACCCTATGTCTTTTGATTGGAGCATTTAGGCCAACTACATCTAAGGTTTATAATTGATAGGTACTTGTTTCCATTTTTATTATTTATGCCCATGTTCTTTGCGCTCTCCATTTCTTCTTCTTACAACAGTCCCTTTAGCCTTTCTTGCAGTACTGGTTTGGTGGTAGTAAACTCTTTTAGCATTTTTTTTGTCTGTGAAGTTCTTTATTTCCCCTCTAATTGTGAATGATAGCCTTGGCTGGGTAGAATAGTCTTGGATTCAGTCCCTTGGTTTTCATTACTTTTTACACTTTGTGGCATTCCCTTCTGGCCTATAGCGTTTTTATTGAGAAATCAGCTGACAGTCTAATGGGAGCTCCCTTGAAGGTAACTCTGTCTCTTGCTGCCTTTAAGATTCTTTCTTTGTCTTTAAAATGTGCCATTTTAATTATGATGTGTCTACGTGTGGGTCTTTTTTGGTTCATCTTGTTTGGGACTCTCTGTGTTTCCTCGGCTTGTGGGACATTTTCCTTCACCAGGTTAGGGTTTTTTTTTTTTTTTTTTTTTTTTTTTTAACATTTTTTCTTCAGCTATGTTCTCTATTCCTTTCTTTTAGTCTTCTCCTTCTGGTACCCCTATTATGTGAATGTTGTTACTTTTCATATTGTCCCAAAGTTCCCTTAAAGTCTCCTGCTTTTTAATTTTTTTCCCATTTGCTGTTATAATTGGGTGTTCTATCTGTAACTTACTGATTTTGTTTTCTGCTCCTTCTAATCTGTTGATTCCATCCAAGGTGTTTTTTATTTCATCTATGTTATTCATTTGCATTTAACTTTTGTCATAGCTTTTACCTTTTTTTTTTTTCATGCCTATGTAGTTTTCACTGAGTTCTTTTTTTTTCTTTTTTGGTATGTGCCCCTAGTGGGAACTGAACCTGGGACTCTCTGGTCCGCAGGCCAGTGCTCCAACTGCTGAGCCAAACTGGCCAGGGCTTTCACTGAGTTCTTTATAATTCTTATTGAGTTGCTTGTAATTCTCACTAAGTTGTTAGAGCACCCTTATAATCATTACTTTGAATTTATCTCTTAAATTGCTTGCCTGCATTTTATTTAGTTTTTTTCTAGTGATTCCCCCTTTTCTTTCATTTGGGGGTTGTTGTTTTTGTCTCTGATTTTTATTGGTCTAATGTTCCAGGGCCTGCAGCAAGCTGGGTCATGGGAGCAGGTCCTATGTCCAGGGGAGTCTGATTGGGGTGCATCAGGTCCGGTGGTCTGGGGGCACTAGTGGCTGCGTGGCAGTGGGTCAGTGGCTCTTTACTGCTGTGGAGCCAGTAGGATGGTGGCTCTCTGCTGCTGGCGGGTCCCACAGGGCGTGGGCCTCTGCTGCTGGTGTCCTAGGGTGTGTTCACCTCTGCTGCTGGTGGTCCCATGGGGACAGCGAGCCTCTCTGCTGTAGGCCGGGCTTGTGGGGGCAGCGGGCTCCTCAGCTGCTGGCCAGGCCTGTGGGGGCAGCGGGCTTCTCTGCTGCTGGCTGGGCCTGTGGGGCCAGTGTGCCCCTCTGCTGCTGGCAGTCCATGGTGGTGATGGGGCCCTCTCCTCTTGGTGGGTCTGCTGGGCTGGTGGGGCATTCTGCTGTTGGCGGGTCTGCTGGGGCGGCGGGTTCCTGTGCTGTTGGCGGGTCCGCTGGGGCGGCCGGTTCCTGTGCTGTTAGTGGGTCTGCTGGGGCAACGGGGCCCTTCTGTTGCCAGAAGAGAGGTAATGACACTGGAAGTGTCTATCTGTGGTCTCAGCAGCCTCTTTTCTTGGAGGACCCTATGAATCTTCCAGAATGGCCCACTTCCTGATCCAAGCAGGGAGAAGCAGCTGCCTGGGAGTGCGCTTCCACTGCTGGAAGCTCTGTCCGCCTAGAGCGCCCTAATGGTCAGCCCTGGGTTCACCCACTAAGAGGCAGCTGCCCCTGCACATTCACACGCTTGCAAGCTCTCTTTTGCACACGCTCATTCGCTCATGTTCTCAGTCACTCTGCTTCTGCCGCCATGTAGGAATCCAGGTATATTGTTCTTAATTTCAAAAGGTTACAATTGTGTATATTGAGGTTTTTAAATAAAAAATTTGAATTATTTTTGTCACGCTTTTCCAACTAAGTTATGTGTAAAGATTCTGGTTAGATGCAAGGCATCATGTGTTTGGAAATACAAAGTAGAAATAGTTAGGCATCTTAAACTGTGACTTTAATAAATGTGTTGAAGTGCATCTACCTGGAAAAGTGCTTATCCTATATACATATACCTGTATTAGAAATTCAAACAGGAAAGATTATTCATTAAAAAACAATAACCCCATTATATGTTAACATAAATAATACTTTTTTTAATGAAAAAATAACTATTGAAACAAGTGGGAAAAGTGGCATTATTTTACATTTCTGCAACTTTTTAAAATGTCTAGCGTAATAGAAGACAGCTGGATTCCCATATCTGTTTCTGCATTCAATCTGTTGTGGTTTATTGTTTGGCTGAAATAAATGAAGAAAGTCCAGCCTCATACAGACCTTCAGTTGGAAAATATAGAAATATTTTAATGGCATATTTTAGATAATTGTATGTGTTCTCTTTTATATTACACCAAATCTCTGAAAGTGGCAGTTTTTTCAAGTGCAGAGAGTAATCTGAACCCATATTAATAAACTTTTCTCATTATGTTACATATAAATCTGCTGGTCTGTCTTGCACTTGGACTCTGTTTACACATATGTATGACTGAAAATTCACAGAATTATGTAAATCTTTCAATTGTTGGCTCATTTTATGATACTGTTAGAAAAAAATAACCATTGATCCCATCAGAAAAAATTTTTAAGTATTCAGAAAGCTGTCATATTCCTGGTGGCAGATATAGTTTTTCCCAAAACCTAATTTTTGCTTGGAAGCTTGAATTTTATCACTGGCAACAAATATGTCATGTGTTTTCCTTAAAGCATCAGGCTTGCTTTACTCATTTTTGAGAAATGTTTATAAATATCCAACTTTCAGTATTTAGTTTGTCTTTCTGTAGTTATTTTTTTTTTGTTCTTTTTTTGGGGTGGGGGGGAGAGAGAGGAACATCAGTGTGAGAAAGACACATTGATTGGTTGCCTCCTGCACAACCAGGGATCAAGCCTGTAACCAAGCTACATGCCCTTGACTGGGAATCAAACTTGAGACTCTGTGGTCTGCGGGAGGATGCTCTAACCACTTAGAAAACCAACCAGGGCTCAGTTGTTATTTTATAGAATAACATTCTATGGGGGGGAGGGGGGAGAATCTGCTCGGTCAGCTTGCAGATCAAACTGTCAGCACAATTTCTTTTCTTTGAGACAACTATCATATACTAGTGTATAGCCTGAATTCTTATTTGTGCTTTCTATCTTATCACACAGAATATTGAAATGTGTGCAAGGGCCAATATGTTACACAACTGTTCATTTTCACTGTTTTATTAAGTACATTCTTTTGTGAAACGCATTTTTCCCCCCGAGTTCATATTGGTGAGGACTACAATGATTACCTATACAGTTGGCACCACTGCCTTTCATCAGGCGAAGGTTCCAGCAGTTTTACCCCTGTTTATATATCATTAGTCAAAGGTCAATATAGTGAAAACCACAAATAACCTTTCAGGGTGATTATAAAAATAGTTTTGATGGCATAGATGTTGTGAAAGGTTCTCGAGGAGCCCCAGGTTTCATGGTCCACTTTGAGAACAGCTGGCTTACAGCATCTCTTGCCAGTGCAGTTGAGGGCCAGCTCATATTGCTCTGTCTCCTCTGAGGCTGCTGAACCAGATCCGTCTTCTTCCCTTACTTAGTCCTAAAGATATCGTCTTAGAAGCAGGGACTTGCTACCTCTTGGCTCAGCTCTGCTATATTTTAACAAGTGAAAGTTTAGTAATAAAAGTAAGAAAATGTTTCTGAGATCAACAACTCCAGACCTGTTTAAAGCTGTTAATTTTGCTGTTCAATCATAAGTACATCTGTAAATATGCTAATGCATGATTGGCTTTTCTCATTTTTTAAGATAAAGATAGTCATAAAGAGAATTTATCTGCATATTTATCAAGAAATATTTGGCAGTGTCATCTTAATTAAGAAGAATTATAGGTGGTAATCTGTTGTCATGCTTTTTATTTAACATATGGTTTAACATGTTTTTCTGTTCGTTTATTTCCTGTGAGTAGTCATCAGGTCTTGATTTGATTGTTTCTATTTTTTGGTAAAACTGCTTCCTAGGTGGTGATGTATATTTCTACCCGAAGTCATGCAATGTTGATTGTCTCTCTTTGGTGATGTTTGTGGCTGATCATTCATGTTGGTTGATCCATTATTTATTGTCTACATCTATTATTTTACTAGGCTTTACAAAATGATGACATTTCAATTATGTTTTTTTTTTTCATTAGAATATATATACATATATATATATATTTGTTGTTGTTGTTGTTGTTGTTGGTTAATCCTCACCTGAGTATGTTTTTTTAATTGATTTTTAGAGAACGTGGAAAGGGAGGAGGGAGGGGGAGAGAGAGACAATTCCCTTGATCGGGAATCAAACCCACAACCCTTAGGTACACAGGCCAATTCTCTAACCATTATGCCACACTGGCCAGGGCTAGAGTAAACACATATATGTATTTATTGTTATTATTTTTTAATCTTCACCCAAGGATATTTTTCTATTAATCTTCAGATAGAGTAGGAGGGAGAGAGAGAGAGAGAAACAGCAATATGAGAGGGACACATCAACTGGTTGCCTCCTGCATGACTCCAACCAGGGCCGGGGACAAACTGCAACCAAGGTATATGCCCTTGGCCCAAATTGAGCCTACAACTCAGTGGTCCACGGGCTGACACTCTACCACTGAGCCAAATCGACCAGGGCTAGAATATATATATTTATATTCATTGTTGAAAGTATTACAGATGTCTCTCCTTCACTTCCCCCCCATTGACACTGTCCTCCCCTCTCCTGCATAGAATATTTTTTATAAAGGGAAAATATGTTATTTGAGATGAAGTTAGTATAGAAAAGGCAGGCTAAATGTTTGATTTTTTTAAAAAACATTGTTCACCATTATGAGACTATAGGCCAAGTCTGTTCAGGATGAATAAATTAAATTGTCTTTCTTATTTTTTTGAGGAAATCTTCATTCAAGTTTTATTGGACCCCTTTCAGCCTGGGGCTCTTCACAGCACCCTGCTGCTGCCCACCCTCCAGCTCTGTTCAGTGGCCTGAGGGAAGCGGAGAGGGTGGGTGGAAGTAAAGGGGCTGCGGACAGGTCATCAGCCCTCCCCTCACCCTGGAATGGGGCCCACCTCGTCTTCACAGAGCTCACCCAAGGGCCACCAGGCCAGCTGCCCCATAAATCAAAGGCGCTGGGAGAAACCCCTCACAGACAGTCCTCAGCCAGCTACGTAGCTGCATGTGCCCATTGGGTAGCCATCCAGCTGGCCAGCTCCAAGATCCATCAGTGGGGGTTGCTCTGGGCCTCTGAGTCACACCATTCTTCTGCTGCAAACGCTTTGGGCCACCTCCCCATTCACTCAAGTCCAACTCCTCTACGTTGCTGCAAATGTCCATCCTTCCATGAGGAAGTGTTTCTCCAGCATGGAGTTGGGTTTCACCTGCCTGCTGGCCTGATCTTGCATACCCAGGCCCCGGCTCAGGGACAGGAACACCAGTGTGTCCTGGGGGTGGGTGCAGACCAGGCCTACTGGGTCTTCCAGTCCAGCCCATGAGTTTTTAGGCTGTAGCCAGGACTTCTCCTGCCAAAGGCACTTGTCTAAGACAGTATCACATCCTGGGGGTGCTGTTGGTCAGGTGCACCAGTGGTAGGCATTGGGGCTGGGGGTGAGCCAGTGAAAGACACACAGGCTCCTGGCACAAGGTAGCCAGACTCTGCTCCCCTCCATCATTTTTCTTTGAAACACCAAGCTAAGTTGCACTAGTTTTTATAAGTAAATTAAAAGGAAGCTGTTAATAGAAGAGTCCTTTTGTGATATTTTGGTAGTAGGTTAATTCATTTGAAATAAAAAAAAAATTATGTTAGACACAGATTGGTGCTGTTAAAGAAATTGGAATTTAAAAAATTAAAACAGGATTTTTCTTGCCTCTAGAATGATATATTTATTGCATGTAATTTTTTTTTAAGTAGCTTACATTGTATTCTGAGCAGGTTTGAGAATCTATAAGGTACCCTTGACTTCAAGGTCCTTATAGTATAATAAATGAGGTGAAAAGTTTTATTTTATATACTTGTTACTGGCATTCTGTGGGTTGAATGACAAAAGTTATATTTTTTACAGCATTTCCCTGTCTTTAAAATTTTTAATGTTGAGAAAATGATGATGGGAAATAAAGCTTTGTTTGGAAGAAAGGAGAATAGTGTAGGTAAAACTGATTATAGGAGGGGTGAGTCCAGTGGAATTAGGGTATCTATTGGAATTAGGGTGGGAGAAAAAGGGAAAGCAGTCTTTTAAACCCCAGACTTTCACTCGATTTCCTGCTAGGCACATTGACTTAAAACAGGTCCTGCTTCAGGCCAGACCTGTTTTAAACTGCTCCTCCTCCCTGTGTGAATTGCTTCTCATAATCTGAGTGATTGCTGAATACACAGTACTTAGTACCCAGACAACAAAAGCTATGTAAACGTGTGTTTTGAAACCCCTCCTGGGGCTGGTTACCAGGTGATGTACAGCAGTGGGATTCTTCCTCATACAGGTTTTCCTCTCCTGTGTATTTCTGAATGGTATCGCTTCAGTAAAGTACTTTATTTCATTACTGTATTTGTGCACATAATGTTAAACTGATCACCAAGATCTGTTCAGTTATTTTTATTTCAGTGTCTTAACACTTAATAAATGATAACCGAAGTGATCTCGACTTGGTTTCTGTTATTAATGTTTCTAATCTCCACAGTAATTAAATTTTCCCTTACTTTTGCATATGGAACTTAAAACATTCTCTGGGCCCAGCTGGTGTGGCTCAGTGGATTGAGCAGCTTCCTGTGGACTGAGAGGTCCTGGTTCGATTCCCAGTCAGGGCACATGTCTGGGTTTCAGGCTCAATCCCCAGTAGGGGGGGTGTAGGAGGCAGCCTGTTGATGGTTTTGCACATTAGTGTTTCTACTTCTCTCTCTCTAAAATGTCAATTAAACATTAAAATATCCTTAGGGACAGAGTGAATAGTATAGCAAGACTGCTTATCATAGTAGACATTTTTCTGTCTGAGAATAATTTTGGGCTTAATAAAAGCTTTGGAATGCTGTAGCAGATTGGGAGAGGCTGGAGTTCATAGAAAATAACTTCCATTTATTGAACCCTTACTGTATGCCAGGCACTGTGCATAGATATTCATAATTAATTCTCACAGCATAAAACAAACAAACAAACAATTCTCACAGCAACCCTTAGAGTATTGACATTTTACAAATGGAGAAACCAAGCCATGGAGACATTAAATACTTTGCCCTGAGTCATAGGACTAGGAAGTGGTAAAGCCAGGGCTCAGATCCAGGCTATCATTCTCCATATGTCAGAGTCAGAGACCAGTGTGGGAGACAATTTGAGGATTTGAATTAATATTGGGTTTTCTTTTTTTCTCTTTTATACATCTTCCATTTTTCTTTCTTTGTCTCTGCATCTTTAACCAAGACAAACACAAGTCTCACCCATTTTGGCCTGTGCTAAGGAAATTTTTCTACCATAGTGACCCTGTAAGGACAGACGTTTGCCCAGAAGTCTGAGGGCGCATCAAATGGAGCCCACTGCAAAAGTGAAATTGTTCCCAAGTTTTATGTTTAATCTAATAGATTAAAAATCACTTTCCATTCTGGAAAATGGACACCCCAGAAAGATAAGTCCTTTTTATGCTCACCCTTGAAATTCCACTATATGCCTCTTTGAGACACAAATCTATAGGACTTTGCAGTGATGTCATGATCAAACGTGGAGTTTAGATAAGTTGCTGTGTTGGCAGAGTGGGGTCAGATGACAAGGAGGTCGCTGACATAGCACAGATGGACAAGGGTCAGGGGTTGAACTGAGGAATAGGAGGTGGCAGAGCAGGGATGGATTTAATAGCGATTTGGGCTGAATGATGGAATAGATTTAGTAACTGAATAGTGGAGAACTTTGTTCCCCTATTTCTCAAGAGTTTCTTTCTTCTTGGTTTCTGCCACTGGCTTGTCTTCTTGCTTCTGTCCCGTAACTGGGAGTGTCTTCAATCCTTGACCCACTTACTCAGGATACCATCCCCCAAAGTCGGGCCTTTGCCCCATAGTGTCTTGGTGGTTTTGGCTCTCCTTCCTGTATGAGTGACTTCTAAACTGCCAGTGAGTGGTTCCACTGAGCTCCAGTTCAGTGAGTCCACTGGATCCCTTTTGCTGAAGCAAGTTTGTGGTTGCTCAGTGGAATCTCCTGGGTTTTTGAATGCTTTAGAGTTGGTATATTTGATTTCAACTGCTCTTTTTGCTAAAATCGGTGGTAACATTTTTAGTTGGTATATAAATTGGTAGGGAGAGAACATTTCCATATCCACTGTGGATTAGACTCAGATCCCTATTTAATTAGCTAAAGATACGAAACTCACTGGAAGGTAGGGGCCACATTGGCTGGAACAGTATCAAGTGGCATTTCTTTCTTTGGCCCTTAGGTTCCCAGTGAGGCATGCAGCTGCCTGCGATAATGTCAGGATTACATCACAGGTCCAATAGAACAGGAACTACCTGTGTACTTCCTTTTAAGGGGATGTTCATGTATAGCTGGTTCTCCTAGTTTTTCAACTAAACTTAGCTTCAAGGCCCAAAGCCTCACTGTGAGAAGGAAGGGTTGATGTCCTGGACAGCCTGTTTGCCCAGTTCTCTTCCCCAGTGTAATCAGTGTTTATTGCTTTGGTCACTGAAACCTTAAGGATATATATATATATCTACTAATGATTATGAATGTGGACTGTAAAATTAAATAGTACTTTTTAAAAAAAATTGGTTTTACACCTTGTACAGTTTGGCTCAGAGGTCAGAGCATTGGCCCACGGACTAAAGGATCTCTGGTTTGATTCCCAGTCAAGGGCATGTACCTTTTTTAGTATCAAAAAAATCCCTCTCTCTTTCTCCTCCAGTCTCTGGCAGCCAGCAGTCTACTCTTTGTTTCTACAGGTTTGACTATTTTAGATTCATTGATAACTCTTATCATGTAGTAATATCCTCCAGGTTTTTTTATGTTGTTGCAAATGGAAGAATTTTCTTCTTTTTAAGGTGGAATAATAATCTAAACATTTTGGATTGGTTTTATGAATTTAGGTAGTTACTTAATCTCTCTGCCTCAGTTTTCTTGTCTGAAATAGGCTAATAATACTACCTATAGTACCTATCTCAAATGATGGTAATGAGAATTAAATCAGGTAACACTAGAAAGCAATTAATATAGTGTCTGGCACAAATAAAGGGTCAGTAAATGGAAGTTGATATTCATTATTAATTAACAATATTGTTAAGTACTCTAAACAGCTGATTTTTTTTTTTTTTTTTCATCTCTGC
The DNA here is from genome assembly GCF_014108415.1 of Molossus molossus. Taxonomy (NCBI): domain Eukaryota; kingdom Metazoa; phylum Chordata; class Mammalia; order Chiroptera; family Molossidae; genus Molossus; species Molossus molossus. The sequence goes on along the minus strand of NW_023425344.1, from coordinate 135,036,192 downwards.
TATGTAGTCAGTAACCAGATGCTGTCATTGCTTTTCACAGTGTCTCATGGTGTCAGTCTTCATTCTGTATTACTGCTGCTACACCTTAGATCGGATATTCATGCCTCTTGTCTAGATGGCAGTAATCAGCCCTTAGCTGACTGACCTTTGTGATTCCCTTCCGTTCAGTACAAAAGTGGCCGTTGATTCTTTGGCTTTACCACATGGAGTCTAAATGACCCTATTTGACTTCCAAAGCCTGTCTTATTTAGTCCCCAATGTGGTTATTTTCCATTATTTTTTACTCACCCTCTACTCAAACATAGGAATGTGTTCCAAACACACGTTTTCTTTCTCTTGCCAGAATTGTCACCCTGGATGGCCTCTGCAGACACATGCCCATTGGTCTCTCTTGGGACAGTTTGACCCTGTCATGTGGAGGTTGCATTGGGACCTCCGTCTGGTCTGAGCTTTCCCTGGTCTGAGGTGATTAGAGCCTTGGTGGTCATACCCTCCTTGTGACTGGATCTCAGTCTGTCTTTAGAGGTCTGGATTAGAAGAAATTTCATTACTCTGTTGCTATTGTGAATCTAGAGTCAAGAATACTAGGTATTGCACCAGCCTCCTTTGTGCCTAAGCCTGGGTAAAAGGAATTCTGTTCCCTGAGGTGTGTACTACAGTGTCACTATATTACTTTTTTATATCTTATTCCTAAAACTATCAAGTCTAGAGTTGGTGCATAGTAATGTTTTTTTTTTAATTTTTTTATTTGTTTATCTTCTTAGTTTAAGGGATCTTAGCAGTCGCTAAACAGAATCTCTTAATTGGTTAAAAAATAAAACAAAGTACACAAGCCTGCATTCCCTTGCTCTCTTTAATCTGCATGGTCCTGGGGTGGCCCTTGTCAGGTAGGTTGTGTTGGGGCACAGTGGGGAAGCACTGACCTTCCTAAGCTTTTGGCCTGTTCATGTGACCTGATCATACTTCACATGTTCTACGTACCTTTGCTTGTGAAAATACAGTGTCCCCCTTATGTGTGGTTTTACTTTCTGAGGTTTTGGTATTCGCGGTCAACTGTGGTACAAAAATATTATGTGGAGAAGTCCAGAAATGAACAATGCATAGGTTTTATTTAAAAAAAACCTTTTTTTCTTTATTGATTTTAGAGATAGAGAAAAAAGGAGAGGGTGCGAGAGATAGAAACATTGATGAGAAAGAACATTCTTTATTGATTTTAGAGATAGAGAAAAAAGGAGAGGGAGCGAGAGATAGAAACATTGATGAGAAAGAACATTGACTGGCTACCTCCTGCATGTCCTTTATTGGGTATCAGGCCCACAACCTGGGCATATGCCCTGACCAGGAATCGAACCAGCGACCTCTTGGTGCGTGGGTCGCCGCTCAACCACTGAGCCACACGGGCCGGGCAACAATGCATAGGTTTTAAATCGCGTGTCATTTTGAGTAGCAGGGTTAAATCTCTCACCTTCCTGCTCTGTCCTGCCCAGGTTTTGAATCATCCCTTTGTTCAGCGTCTTTACTATGTACATTCCCGGCCCGTAGGTATGTATGTATAGGAAAAAACAGTGTATTCAGGGTTCCCTGCTGTCTGTGGTTTCAGGTTTCCTCTGTGGGTCTTAGAACGTATCCCTGGCAAATAAAGGGGGAACTACTCTAATAATAATTTTAAGGAATCATTTAGCCGTAGTGTGGACTTGAGTTTTTTTGGATTTGATGGTGGGGATATTTTAAGACTAAGAAATTGAGAGGAGAAAGAATTAATACAGATGTCTTTGAGGGTAGGGATTTCACCCTTATTTTTATATCATTGGTGCCCATGTGGTATAAATGATTATTGAATGAATGCATGGATTTCTTAAAGAGCACACTGTGCATTTTCATAGTTAGCAAACAACTAACCCAAAAGACTAATTCAGAGGTTCACTTCTTGACGGAAAATGTGCAGCAGAATGTCCCTGCTGGTGGCTGGCTTTTGAGGGCAGTGTTCTAAAGGCAATGGGAATAATGATTGGAAGTGGGAGCAAAGACATTGGATTTATTCAGAATTATATTTATATATATATATATATATATACACACACACACACACACACACATATATATTTATTTATTTATTTATAGCCTCACTCGAGGACATTTTTCCATATTTTGTTTAGATAGAGTGGGAGGGAGAGAGAGAGAGAGAGAAACATCTACGTGAAAAGGACACATAGAGTGGTTGCCACCCGCGCAATCCAACCAGGGCTGGGGACAAACTGCAACTGAGGTAGGTGCCCTTAGCGGGAACCGAACCCAGGTCTCTCTGGACCGCAGACTGACACTCTATCCTCTGAGCCAAACCGGCCAGGGCCAGAATTATTTTTAGTAATTTCTTCCCCCTGGAATCCTCCTCATAGCTTCCTTAGGAGATACTGAGGCTAGTGACCTTTGACCTTTCCTAGTTGAGAACTTACTCCATAGTTAAGATCCACTCTACATATGACTTTCTGGATTCAAAACAGAGTTTAAATCTGGTAATTAGGCCATTCTATTTCAAGAAATATGTTAGGAGTCCAAAATAGAAGTTGGATGCATGGTGAAGTTAGCTTCACCCTGTTCACCCTGGAGTTATTCAGACAAGCTATGTCAGATATGTTCTGTGTGAGAATAATTTTCATTAGGTGAGAGGTTTGGATCCTCCCCTTTTTTAAAATTTGGGCGACATTTCAGAAATATTGAATGACAAAGAGAACAAACACCATATGACCTTTACCCCAAATTAACAGACATTAGCATTTTGGCATATTTGTTTCAGATTTTTTTTGAAGTCAGTGAAAGACACAAGTCTTTGTGGATAGAACTGAAGTATATTTTCTTTCCCTTTCCACTTCTATTTCCCTTTCTTCCCCACATGGAATTATCAGTATGAATTTGTGTGAATCCTTCCATCTTTCTCTGAATGTGCTTTTGTATATGATATGTCTATAATTTTAAGGACATATACAGTGTTAAATGATTATTAACATAAATGATATAATGCATGTTTCATTCTGTTACTTTTAAAAAAAATTGTATTGACAATATCTAGCCATGTAGATATAGACTAGATGACATTTTCAGTTGTAATATTTTGTATTGTTTGCAGACATCTTCTTTATGTGCCTGGTTGCTAATGCAAATCCATCATGTGTTTCCTGACATTTAATTAAAATCCTTATTTGTTTATATGCCTTAAATTGATTAGAATTTTAAAAATTGATACTGTTAAGTTGAAAGACTAATTTTAGCTAAACCTCTGTGTATATTTTAGCAGGCAGTCTCAATATTTTGTCTTACAAAAAATGCTGCACAATTGTAATGGGTGTGGAATGGTTTGCAAGGGACATGAGTAGGTGGCAGGGAGTTTTTGTCTTGAACTAACATCCAGAAGTGCTGTTGCTACTTTGGAAATGTTGCTGTGTGGGGAAGTGTTATGTTATTAAGTTTTTTTTGGTAACAGTTGTTAGTTTTCTATCTTAAATCAATGTCCCCTTTGGTTTAAGAAATATACATACATATAAAATGAGTACTCACAGTATTAATCCAGCCCTGTTCTTCTAATCAGGCTTTGGTCTTATTGCTCCCACTATCTGTTGGATATTTTCATTTGAATATCTCATCTTGACCTCATTTAAAGATCTAAAGTGGAAAAGCAGGTCCACTTTTTATTTATTTATTTATTTATTTATTTTTTATCCTCACCCGAGGACATTTTTCCATTTTTTTGTTCAGATAGAGTAGGAGGGAGGGAGAGGAAGAGAGAGAGAGAGAAAGATCGATGTGAAAGAGACACATCGAGTGGCTGCCACCCGCACGACCAACCAGGGCCAGGGACAAACTGCAACCGAGGTACGCGCCCTTAGCGGGAACCGAACCCAGGTCTCTCTGGACCGCAGGCTGACGCTCTAACCGCTGAGCCAAACTGGCCAGGGCGCAGGTCTACTTTTTAATTTACCCAACTTCTGTTTATGGTACCACTAGTCTTTCATATCTAAGAGTCATATTTGAATCCCAACATCTCTTAACACTTCACTTTTAGACCTGCTTCTTGCCCTGGACGTTTTCTCCTGCACTGATCCCTTGTAGTCTAATCTCATTGCAATCATTCTAGTCTAAAATCACTTACCTCTGACCCAGGCTTTACTGTAGCTGCTGCTTTGGTGAATATGGTGCCTTCAATTTACACTATATCCTATTATCAGATTTTAAAACATCACTTGCATGACATTCCTTTCGAAGAGGATTTGTTCCCTGTGGACTTTTTTTTTATCCTCACCTGAGGACATTTTTGCATTTATCTTCAGATAGAGTGGGAAGGAGAGAGGGAGGAAGAGAGAGAGAGAAACATTGATGTGAGAGAGACATACCAAGTGGCTGCCACCCACACGACCCCAACCGGGGCCGGGGACAAACTGCAACCAAGGTACGTGCCCTTAGCAGAAACTGAACCCAGGACTCTCTGGTCTGCGGGCCGACGCTCCAACAGCTGAACCACACCTGCCAGGGCCCCTGTGGACTTTTAAGGGGTTTGAAGTTGTTATATTCAGACTCCAGTTCTGCCACTTACCAGCTATCTGTATGAATAAGTTGTCAATGTTTCTGAGACTCAGTTTTCTCATATGTAAACTGCGGTAGTAATAAAAGTATGTATTTAAGCCCAGCTGGTGTAGCTTGGTTGAGCGTCAACCTATGCACCAAGAGGTCGCCAGTTCGATTCCTGATCAGGACACATGCCCAAATTGTGGGCCAAATCCCCAGTGCGGGGCATGCAGGAGGCAGCCAGTTGGTATTCTCATCGATGTTCCTATCTCTTTCTCCCTCTCCCTTCCTCTCTCTCTAAAATCAATTAAAAAAAAAAGTATGTATTTAGCTTATAGGGTTGTAGTGGGCATAAAATCAGAGAATACAGGCAGTCCTCAAGATATTACGGGTTTGGTTCCAGAACACCGAAATGAAATGAGTCCTAATGCTTTTGCTGGTGGAGGGTCTAGCCTTCAACTTAATGTGTAAAAAGACAAACCACAGCATCTGTGAAGCACAATGAAGAGAAGCGCAGTAAAATGTGGCTGCCTATATACTTACAGTATGTGGCTGCCACAGTCAGGTGTTAGGGCTGTTGTTCCAAATCATAAACCTGTTGTATAATCAGATCAATCTCTTTGGCCTTTTATTCCTTTCCTGCAAATCGACCCTATGTATACATGTAGACGTGTGCCCCTGTAAATACCTCCTCATAGTTGGGTACTTCCAAAGGTTGTCGTTGATAGTGTCTTCCCTTTTTGTTTTCTACCTATCCTTTAAAATCCACTGCAAAAGCTTCTTTTCTGGGTTTGATTTTTTGGCAAAACTAGCTTGCAGTACTAGCTTGCAGTCTTATTTTGTTTATCTTTATATAATGCTATCTTTTTGTTTACTACCTTGTTTGTAGAAGCTGTTTCCTTATCTAGTTTTAATTCCCTTCTGGGCTGGGCCCCTGTTTTGGGCTACTCTTATAGCCTACCCAATGCTAAGTATTTAGTGATGACTTCATAAAAGTTTGCTACTTTGTAATATTCATGCTGGGTAAAAGTCACATGACAGTCTTTTTGGTCAAATACTTAAAATTTTATTTATTTTTAAAATTTTAGATAGGAAGGGAGAGGGAGAGAGAAAGAGAAGAAACATCAATGAGAGAGGACATTGACTGGCCACCTCCTGCATGCCCCCCACCGGGGATCTGGCACACAACCTGGGCCTGTGCCCTGACCAGGAATTGAACTGGTAACCTCTTGGTGCACGGGTCAATGCTCAACCACTGAGCCACACCGGCTGGGTGGACAAGAAGAACTTAACACACATATATGTGCTTTGATTGTTTGTACTGGGATGGGAATGAACATCTTTGAGGTGTAAAGCACGCAGGGCTTTCAGTCACGCAGAGAAGGGGCGTGCTGTGGTGGGCAGAACTGCTTTCAGCGTTCGCACTTTGTGCAGCGCTCTTGATGCCATTTGTCTTCCAGTATGTGGAGGACTTGTAACTTCTCCGCTTTCACAGTTTCTAAATGCTTATCTCTTCAGCAGTAGGGTAGATGTGGGTGAGTGATCTGCAATGTGAGGGTGGGTAGAGTTTTCATAGTTCATGGAGCTTATGACTCTGCCATAGGAGGGGCTCTACTGAGTAATTGCTTACATATGCTTCTAAATGCCTTGTATAACTGTACCAGTAAAGAGGTGATAAAATCTTGACAAAATACATTGATTTGAATGCTTTTAATGTTTCTTAGGCTGTGCTCTTTTTCTATATAGAATTATTTTGTATTGTACCAGAAGACACAGAAAAGTCTTCCTGATTCATTTAGAGCACAGTGATTTACCAGTCGTCTGTTTTAGACTATTCCAGATTCCTTTTCAACTGTTAATACTAGATAAAATTGTATATGGTATAAAATGACATTTTGGGTTGTTTTGCTTGGTTGCTAATAAAATAATTTTCATAAGAATCAGTAATAGATTAGTTTAAGATATAATAAGTATGTATATTAAATTAAAACAATAATTATATTAAATTAAAATAAGTATATAAAAAAATGAAGTTACTTCAAGATTTCCAGGCATCAGAATCCATATATTATTTTCTGTTCCTATTATCTTTCTTCTCTTACTTTTGTTTTTAAAAGTAAGAGTGCATGTAAAATTAAAATGCAAGCAAATCTTTATGAAAATTCAGTTAATGAAAAGGTGAAATCTAGTTGAGGGAGTCATTTACCTATATCTGATGATTATTCATCAGAATTTGTTACTGGAATGAAATTATTTTCTAGAAGTTATTTGCCTTTAAATGGTGGTAATAACAATTCTATAAATGTATCACCTCTTTTCCTTATTTGAGAATCTAGCCATACCTTATATTACTTCTGTTCATTATTGTATAGACATGTGTATATAAATATATACACTTATATGTACAGATATAAATGAAACTTAAAAAAGTCAAATGCATACAGAAAAGTGCTCATATAAGTATATAGTTTGATAAACTTTCACAAATTGGAGTTATTTAACACCTTGGAGTTATTTAACACCTTGGAGTTATTTAACAAATAATTTTCCATGCTTTGTTTAAGAGGAAGAAGTGAAGATGTCTGGTTATTTCTACCTCTGGTATATTTCCGACTTAGATACTCAAGGTCAAGCTATATGGACTAAAATGTCAGGGTCTTGATCATTCATTAATCTGCCTAATTTTCAGAGGAGAATCTTGACCTTGCCTCCTTTATCTTCCCAAAAGCTGAGGTGAGCTGGCTTTTTATTCAAGCTGTGTTGTGTTCTTTGGCTTTACAGAAGAATCTTAGCCCTGCCTGTAGACTTCCTGTGGAAGTGGATGGATTTGTATTTCATTGGCTGCTTTGAATAAGTGTTCTCCAGATGTATTCCAGGAAGGATTTCAATATTTGTCAGTATTGCTTGAAAGAAGCAATATTTAGGAAGGAGTGCTTAAAGGATATGTAGATCATACATTATACTTGATATTTTAAGAGACACTCCTGGATCCAGTCAGATTAGCTAAAGAACAGCATCCTTATGTCATGTTTTATTGACTTACCAACAGTTCTTTGCTGAAATGTTAGTTGGTATATTAGTGGTGCTGTCATGGGCAACACTCAGGAAATCCTGTGGAGGTGTTATGGGTTCTCTGGCTCCATCACCAAATATTTTTCTTTCTCAAATAAGGCAGATGGATTTCAGAGTCTATGATGGTTATATGTCCTTAAGTGAGATATTCTGCAGGTTTGTCTATTCCTTTCAAAAAGGTAGGCTGCACTTCTGCAAAGAGGAAAGGCACATTGCAAATCTTGCCTAAATCCCTTTGCTTAGAAACCTTATTTATGGGCTCTTTTGTGTCTTTCTAAATTATGCACATGAAAAAAATTTAATTATTATTATTTTTTTTATCCTCACCCGAGGACATTTTTTGATATTTTGTTCAGATGGAGTAGGAGGGAGGGAGGGAGGGAGAGAGAGAGAGAGAGAGAGAGAAACATCAACGTGAAAGGGACACATTAAGTGGCTGCCATCTGCATGACCCAACTAGGGTTGGGGATGAACTGCAACCTAGGTATGTGCCCTTAGCAGGGACTGAACCCGGGTCTCTCCAGACCGCAGGCCAACGCTCTAACCGCTGAGCCAAACCGGCCAGGGCAAAAATTTAATTTTTTAATTGAATTTATGTTCTTAGAGCAGTTTTAAGTTCACAGCAAAATTGAGGGGGAGGTACAGAGATTTCCCATATACCCTATACCTTCCATATAGGTGAATAGCCCACCACCCCCATTAGTAACATCCTCCACCAGAGAGGTACATTTGTTACAATTGATGAACCTACACTGCCACATTTTTATCACTCAATATCCATAGTTTAATTAGGGTTCACTCTTGGTATTATACATTCTATGGGTTTGGACAAATGTATCCATCATTATGGTGTCACACAGAATATTTTCACTGCCCTAAAAATCCTGTGTTTTACATGTTCATCCCCACCTCCCAATCCCTAGTGACTATTCATCTTTTTACTCTCTCCATAGTTTTGCCTTCCAGAATGTCCTATAGTTGGAATCATATGGTATGCAGCCTGTTTAGATTAGCTTCTTTCACTTAGTAATATGTAATTAAGGTTCCTCTATGTCTTTTCATAGCTTGATAGCTCACTTCTTTTTAGCTCTGAATAATATGATATTGTCTGCATGTACCACAGTTTATCAGTTCACCTCCTGAAGGACATCTTGGGTTCTTTGAAGTTGAAGCATTTATGAATAAAGCTACTATGAACATGCTTGCACAAGTTTTTGTGTGGACATAGTTTTCAGTTCCTTTGGGTAAAAACCAGTGAGTGTGATTGCTGGATTGTATGTTGAATATGTTTGATTTTGTAAGAAACTGCCAAATTGTCTTCCAATGTGGCTGTACCATTTTGCATTCTCACCAGCAGTGAGAGTTCCTGTTCCATATTCCAGCCAACATTTGGTTGATGTCAGCGTTCTGAATTTTGGCCATTCGTAAAAGTATGTAGCAGTATCTAATTTTTATTTAACTTTCATGTCCCATATGTCCCTGATGACATATGATGTGGAGCATCTTTTTATGTGCTTATTTGCCACCTCTGTATTTTCTTTGGTGTAGTGTCTGTTAAGATCTTTGGCCCATTTTTAAATTTGCTTTTTTTTTTTTAACTTTAAGACTTTTTAAATGGTATTTTTCTGTAACAGTTCTTTATCAGATGTGTCTTTTGCAAATAGTTTCTCCCAGTCTGTGACTTTTCTGTTGACATTATTTTTTTTAGAACAGAAGTTTTCAATTTCAATGAAGTCTAGCTTATCAATTATTTATTTCATGAATGTTCCTTGGTATTTAAAAAGTCATCTCCATACCATAGACTTTCTCCTATGTTATTTTCTAGGAGTTTTATAGTTTTACATTTAGGTCTGTGATCCATTTTGGGGAAATATTTGGATTAGTATAATTCCTTAAAACATTAAAAAAGCACTAGTTGTAGTTCATGACAAGGTTAAACAATTCTGCTTTTAATTACTATGATGAGTCTAGTTCTGCTGATCCTGCTAGATATTTAGCTCATGTTTGTACTAAAACATCCAAAAAGCAAATGGTTGGGGACAGTCCCACAAAGAAATCCTCGATGCCATGTAATGTCACTAGAGGAAAAGTAACATGTACTTATTTCAAGGACCGTGGTCTTTAAAACTGTTCTCATAACTCATCCAAAACAACAGGCCCAGTAGTACATCTAGTAATCTCTGATAAAGTCCAAACCAGCAGGTTACTTAAAGACTTTTTTAACTTGCCATCATTTGATATTTTTATATGTTTCTTTACAATAAATACTTTACTTTCATTTTCTGTGGAACATTTAAGAAAAACACAATGGAGGATATTCATACTCACCAGGCCCCATGAGCAGAATTGTGAAGTAGGCACACATGCCCCACCCACCTCCCACCCTGGAAGGAAGACATAGGTTGCTCCCCTTAGTGTTTCTTTTCTTCTTCTTTTTTTTTGGTATGTGCCCTTAGCGGGAATTGAACCCGGGACTCTCTGGTCTGCAGGCCGGCTCTCCAACCGCTGAACCAAGCTGGCCAGGGCTATTTTTCTTTTTAAAATTAAATTAATGGTTTCAAAACATCATTTAAAGCCTTTGAACTGTTGGACACCTGTATAGTGTGATCACAGCAGTAGAGGAGAACCACTGACTTGTTGGTAAATGGAAGTGTGGTCATTGATTCGCTCAGCTGAGATTTGCATTAACTTCATACATATGTGCAGTCTTCACATCCCTCAAGGACTAGTTTAAAGAACCACTTTATTCATCTCTGACCATCTCAGAGCCTGTGGCATCTGCAAACCTGGAGACATTGAACAGAGAAGCTGTAATGGATCTCAGAGATCACTGGATTCAGAAAAATAGGCACAGAGGAGTGTGGGACTGGCTGTGGCCATATTATTGGAGATAATAATATGGAGAACCAATAGAACCAGGACTTGAGTACACATTACTTAACTCCAATTCAGGTCTCTTCCATTTTCATACCCCATCCTTTTTGAATACCCCAATCTCATGCATTCTAAATCAATCAAAATTTGAAGTTCAATGTGTATTTTGAAGCACTACTTACTAATTTTATGTTTAAAATGTTCAAACTTTGAAGACCAATTTCCCCAAATAATTAATGATTTTATGTTGGTAGTGATTTAGTTAAGAATGATGATGGATTAAATTCTGTGCTAAATGATTATAGTTCTGTGGTATCATCTAAGGAGGATGGGGGACATAGGGCTACCCAAGTTGGGCTCACATATAGTAGACTTATGAATTTCATTCAAAATTGACCACTGTATATTGTGCAGTTACTGTTGTCAGGCCCTGTTCTGCGCGTCCAGGACATGGCACTGAACAGGCCCTGTGTATTATCACCTGCTGTCATGGAGCTTACTTATAAGGGAGAAGCAGGTCCTAATTTATTCTTTCTCATTCCTACTGCCAGAACAGTGGGGTTAGAACAGCAGGGGAAGTTATTTTCTCTGTGAGAGCACGTAGATCAGTTAGATGAACAAGGTATTATACAGATGAAGTATTTAAATAGTCACTGATTGCATGGCCTCACCTCTACAGACCTATGGACAGTGTATGCTGTAGGCGGAACAGGAGCATTAGGATAGAATCTCATTTTCTGTATCTATGAATTAGGACAAATTCTAGCTTGTGACTATCAAATGAGGTTACTAAGGTAAAGTGACTGGCCTAGCATATAAGAGATATTCAATAAATGATTGCTGCTATTATTGTTATTATTATATATATAGTTGAAATAAAGATTAGAGTATGCGTAGATTTTCTTAGTCTTTTTTCCCCCTAGAGTACCACCTTTTTTTTATTTTTTATTATGGCATAGACAAATTAAGTTCACAGGGATAATAACATGTTTTCTGGAATATACCAGAAACTAACTAAAATTCCACAAAATAGGTCCAGAGATAGCTGCTGCTCATGCTGGGCTTGGAGTCATTTAGCAAGAGGTACAGGGTACACTGAGGCCAGATGCTGCTTATTTGGAGTTTGTGAGCCTTTGAGGGATTTTGGGAAAGTCCACAGCATGGGCCAAGACACACCATTTATATGGAAAACCACTGGAAATGGCTTGGTTGAGCCCACAAATTGGGTGGGGCAGTGTTTCGGGAAACCAGCCGAGTAGGGTGAAGGGTATGACCAAGGTTGACGGAGAGTCAGATCTGGTGCCTGCCTGTGCTTGCAGCTGGGCGGGGGGAAGGCCCGACAAAGGAGCATTGGCTTCTGCCAGCACTTGTCTAGGAGAACGCTGTTCGTCCAGTTCATTTTTTTGAGAGACTGAATGTTTTATTAATCATAACTAGATGAAGTGATAATTAAAGGTGATCCAAATGTTTAAAGAAGTCCTGATGGTTATAGGAAAAGAAGGTCCTTACTTTTGAGCAAAAGCTAGATGTGCTTAAGGTAGGTGTGCTTGTTAGTTGTTATTAATAAGGAAGAGTTGTTTTGTGAGTCTGAAATGTTAGCCACTAACTTTTTCCAACCTTTTTAATATAAAGGTGTTTTTTTAAATCCTCACCTGAGGATATTTTTCTATTTATCTTCAGATAGAGTGGGAGGGAGAGAAACAATGACGTGAGAGGGACACATCGACTGGTTGCTTCCCGCACAACCTCAACAAGGGCTGGGGATGAACTGCAACTGAGGTATGTGCCCTTGGCTGGAATCAAACCCGGGACTCCCTGGTTGATAGGCTGACACTCTAACTGCTGAGCCAAACCAGCCAGGGCTCTGTCAGCTTATTTACAGGTATGTCTCTATTCTATTCTGCCTTTGACCTACCTACCCACCCATAACCTCACTCTAATGAAACGTAGAGGGGATACTTCTAAGCAGTACTTTTATATTTCATAATATCGACAACATTTGGAGATGAGGACTTTGCCTTCTTCCTGAAATTTCCTCTGCCTTGGCTTCCACGATGGTATCTGTAAATTAATCTTTGAGACACAGTTCTGTACATGTCCTCATGTCCTTTCTTTCCTGCTCCCCCTCCTCCATATAAACTCTTAGGCTGACATTCAAGATTACTGTTTTGTAATCTCATCTTTCACTTTCATTTCAACATTTACCCTTTATTTTATCCCAACTGTAATAGACAGCTTTTTAAACATATCTTATGCTTTCTACTTTCATATGTTTGCTCAAGCTATTGAGAGACCATGTAGATTAATGCTTGGACTCTTTAGTCAGATTCTACGTTTCTTTGATAGTTTAAAATTGTATTTTATTTAAAACTCTGAGACCAGGGCTGGTGTCTGTCTTGCTTGTTTCCACTCTAATTTCATGATCAAGGCAGACACCAGGAAGGCCAAATTGAAGGCTCAGCTGGCTCCTCCCTCATGTGTCATCAGGTCTGGTCCTTAGGGCCTGGCCTGCTGGTTCCAGGGCTAAGCCCTCGGCTTCCTCATTGTACTTATTTTTGTTGCCAAGTAGACCAGGATCTCGAGCTCCTGTCCCAGTGGCTGCTCTTAGTTCCAGTCCTTATTAGTATGGGCTTCTCTTTTGTTTCCTACAGCCCTGTCTTCTCTTAAGCCTCCTTTCCTGGGGACTTAGCCCTGCCTTTCCAATTGAGTCCGGGTTTGGAGTTCCATAGAACTGCCTTCCTAGATGGTGACCAGCTTCCCTACCTGACTCCCGAGTGATGCCATACTTCCACTGCCTTATTCCATCGGCGTGGCTTGGAGACTTACCCTGTGAAGAAGAAAACACTCCTCCTATGTGTCTCCTCTGCTCTCAGTACCATCCTACTGTGACAAAAATGTGACAGGCACCTCTCACAGACACCAGAGAGGTGCTATTGGACAGCCTCCTGAATCAGAGGGAGAGGGCTGTCCCCAACCTCAATCCTTGTCTTCTCATATAAATAAATTTATAGGAGAGACTCTAGATAATATTTGTGTTGTGTTCAGTGAATTTATTAAAACATTAAAGCAAGTGAATTTGTTTAAAATATTAAAGCATGCCCATTTACTAATGAAACTAAGCAAGCAAACTTATACATAACCTGGTTTATGAAGCACAAATGGGCTCTCAGCTAATCTGAAGAGCAAATAGGGTAGGTGATTTCTGCCTTATACCCTTTTGTGTATAAGTTTTTTTTTTTTTAAATTCCTATTCTAGATATCCTGGTACAGATTAACTCTAAAAGTCTCCCCTTTTCTTTTTTAAGGCTTTCCCATAATTTATGGTAGGTACCTGGCAATTAAATCCCTACTCCTGGCTTTGTTTGTTTGTTTGTTTGTTTATAATCTTCTTTTCTCTTCCTCCCTGCTGTTCTAACAACTTCAGGATGATTTGCATTAAGTGGTCTCTGATTCTTCCTCCTCCTTTCCCCTTCCATTCCCCCTCCTCTTCTACATTAGTCTGTGAGAAGGAGAGGTTTAATCTTGTGATATCAAGATAAAACCCTGCTACAAGCAGTTTACAGAGCTATTTGGCTTTGTTTAATTTCCTGCCTTATTTTCCCTGTTCCTCCTGCCCTGATATCTTTCTCCTGACACTATCTCACTACTTCCACTTCTGACACAAGATATAAGGGTTTTGCACACATCAAGCAAAGTGACACTAGCTGGGTGTCTTAAAATTTAACACACTTGGAGATAGTGTCAGATCAATCAACCCCACAAGACTGCCTCCTCCCACTTCAGATGCCAGTCACAAGCCCAGGTTGTCACCTGTGCTTCTGACCTACCAGCCATAAACCAGAGGTTTCCACAACCCTCTCCTTGGGTTCAATTAATTGGGTGGGCCAGCTCACAGAATTCAGGAAAACAGTGTATTTGCTGGATTACTGATTTATTGAAAAAGGATATAACTAAGTGAAATAAGCCAGTCAGAGAAAGACAAGTGTCACATGATCTCACTTATTTGTAGAATATAATGAACAGAATAAGCTGATGAACAAAATAGATCCAGAAACATGAAAGCAGGGAACAGACTGACACACCTCAGAGGGAAGGGGGATGGGGGTGGTGGGAAGAGATAAACCAAAGAACTTACATGCAAATATGCATAACCCATGGACACAGACAACAATGCATTGAAGGTGAGGTGGGAGGGGGAGAGGGGAGGGAGTCAGTGGGGTGGGGGCAAAAGAGGCACAATTGTAATACTTTAAAAAATAAAGATAAAAAATAAAAAAAAAGTATTTAACCAGCCAGATGGAGGAATTCGTAGGGCAGCGTATGTGGGAAGGGGTGCAGAGCTTCCATGCCCTCTGTGGGTTTACCGCTCTTTCTCTGCCTCCATGTTCCACCCACCTGGAACTCTCTGAAACCATCCTTTGTTTTTTTATGGTGGCTCCGTTAACACAGGCATGGTTGTCATTGGCCATTGGTCATCGAACTCAATCTCTACCTATTCTCCCCTTCCTGTAGGTGAGGGCTTGGGACTAAAAGTCTTAACCTTCTAGTCAAGGTTGGTCCCATTTTTAGGGACTTTCCAAAAGTTACATCATTAACATAAACTCAGGTGTGAATATCAAAAGACACTAAGACACTTTTATAGCTCTTCTCCCTTAGGAAATTCCAAGGGTTTTAGGCGCTCTGTGCTAGAAAAGGAAGGAAGACCAAATATGGATTTCCTTTTGTTTTTGTTAATCCTCACTTGAGGATTTTTCCATTGATTTTTAGAGAGTGGAAGGGAGGGAGGTGGAGAGAGAGAGAGAGAGACAGACAGACAGACAGACAGACAGACAGACATCAATTGGTTGCTTTCCGCACATGCCCCAACCAGGACCAGGGATTGAACCTGTAACACAGGTATGTGCCCTTGACTGGGAATCAAACCTGTGACCCTTTGGTGTGTGGGCAATGCACTAACCACTGTGTCACACTGGCCAGGGCCCAAGTATATATATTTCTTACTGTAAATCACAATATCACATATCCTTTCTTGAAAATTCCAATACCATGACATGCCCCTGTTAAAGAATTCTTTTTCATGTTTTAAACTTTCAATATAAATTAATTGATTAATAATGTCCATATCTGTTGATTACACTATTTGAATTATCATTGGGTTTGTTTTGTTTTCCCAGCTCTGTCAAAATGACAGTGGCTCTGTTCCACTCATCTGCCTTCTAACACTTGTCTTCCCCTAACCTTCCCAACCTCTCACAAACTGGGAAATGCTTTGGGGAAGCAGTGTAGAATGTTGGGTACATCTCAGCGTGTTCCCCTTTTTCTCTAGGATCTTGGCCATTCATGTCCGACTTTGGGAACATTTTTTTTTTTTTTTAGTTTTTAGCTTTTAAATAGATATTTTTAAAAATGTTTATCCACCTTTTCTAGTTTTTTCTATTATACTCCATTATCATCATCACCTAGTACTAAATGTTGTTAAATAAACCATAAATTGATTTTGTTAATTCCCTTAACAGTTTCATTTATTTGTGCTTGGATTTGAAGTTACAATTAGCCAAGGTCTGATTTTGATGGAATTTTATGACTTTTTAAAAAAGAAATAAAATATTTATTTCTAAAAGCAAATAATTGAATGTAATTAAATTTTATTAAAGAGATTATTAGCCTTATAAAAGAAATTTCTCAGTCTTGATTACATATAAGTGTAGTTTTATAATTTACTACAGTTAAGTGAAAATTTTTTTTTGGCACATGCCCCTGGTGGGAACCTAACCCAGGACTCTCTGGTCCTCAGGCTGATGCTCCCACTGCTGGGCCAAACCGGCCAGGGCCAGTTAAGTGAATTGTAATTGTTACATGAAAGTTAGCATTTTATCTTTCTATTTTGCTTACTGAATGATTATTTTAAACATTCAGAGAATGAAGGTAACTTAAAACTATTTTGAAAAATTGATATTCTAAAACTATAAATACCTAAATTCCCTTTAAGTGCTTCATATTTTAAATGATTTGTTTATTCTTACATAATAATGAAAAGCTTCTGAGTTAAATCTTGACAAAATAAACATAGAAACTTAAGAGTTTGACATTAATTAGGTAATATAATAAAAGATGACCTCACAGTTGAACATGTGTGCTTTAATAATTCTTTTCTTAATCTACACACCTCATTTGCATGGTTATTACATGAAGCAATGGTATTTTAAAGTATAATGTCCAGCTTACACTGTAGACTTATTTTTTAAAGGTCTGGCAGGGCAAAATAGGAAGTAAGATTCTTTTGTGAGTTCAGTCATAACCCTCAAATTGAGTCATGAAGCTAAGCACAAGGCCACTTTAATTTGTTATTCAAGCCCAAATACATTATAGAATTCAGAATTGCCTAATTTGCTAGCCTGCCAGGAATCATCAAATACCATGTTTGGAACAAGTTGAAGAAAAGAAAATTTAGAATTTTTACTTCTGAATAATATTTTTAATAGGCCTGTTGATTACAAGATTATAAAGAGGCAACATTTGTCCAGAAGGTAATTGCAAAAAGTTTATTTCAAGATGAATAAACAGATGTTAACTAAGATTAACTAATAGAACTCTATAGAATCCATTAAGACGAATGCTTGAAAGAACATTTTTTACACGCAACTGCCAACATGCTGAGTTTTAAAATGTTTATAATGAGCCCTGGCCCATTTGGCTCAGTGGTTAGTGTCATCCCACAGATTGGGGAGCTGTGGGTTCACTTTCTGGTCAGGGGCTTGTATCTGGGTTGCAGGTTCAATCTCTGGCTCCGGTCAGGGTTGTGGGGGAGACAACCACTAATATGTCTCTCATACCGACGTTTCTCTGTCTCTTTCTCCACCCCCCTTCCACTCTATCCAAAACTTAATGGAAAAATATCATCAGATGAGAATTAACAAAAAAACAATAATAAAAAAAAGAAACACTTAAAAAGAATAAAATGTTAATTATGATAAATGAATACTTCAAAGCAAATAAGATACTATAGAAACTGCACAGATTTAATTACCGATAGTGTAGTGGCACTAATCAAATCTGTAAAGCTGATTTTAAAAAACTTTCATTTAAGCCCTGGCCGGTTTGGCTCAGTGGTTGGAGCATTCACCTGCGGTCTGGAGAGACCCGGGTTCGGTTCCCGCTAAGGGCATGTACCTCAGTTGCAGTTTGTCCTCGGCCCTGGTTGGTCGTGCGGGTGGCAGCCACTCGATGTGTCCCTTTCACATCGATGTTTCCCTCTCTCTCTCTTCCTCTCTCTCCCTCCCACTCTATCTGTACAAAAAATGGGAAAATGTCCTCGGGTGAGGATAAAAAAAACAAAAACAAACCAAAAAAAACTTTCATTTAAGTCATATTTTGTTCACAGAGAAACTTCCACATCAAAGTTTGCTATAACTCTGAATTTTTAATTATGTGATGTTACAAAAAGAGTGAATCTAACAATATCCCAGCCCTTAGAGTTTAATTCTGACCCCCATCTTCCTTTTTTTTTTCTTTTTTTAACTTTATGTAAAAGTTGGGATCAGTATACACTGTTTCATATTTCAAATGTTAATAGGCCAAAAGAAGGGTTTGAATATTTTTTGTGAATGACTGTCACTTTGTAGATTTGTAGGAAGATGGTCATTATTAAGTTGGAAAATGACTTAAGTAAAAATACATGATTAAACATCTTTATTAGAAAAACAGCAAGAACTGTGCAGTTATGAATTACTTTTTATTGACAATTCAAAGTAAAAACTCAATTTAGGAAACATAATTTTCAGTGATATTGAATACAAATAATAATCCTCACCAGAGAAAGAACAGTGGCTGCTGATCCAGCCTGTGGTGCACCGGACAGTTCCGCAGCCGCTGTCTAGACTTTGTGATGAGACGCTGGAAGACCTTTCTCTTTGTCCAACAAATTGAAACAACTCTCAGTGCAACATTGTCATTGAACCCAGGCCTAGATAATGTCACATTTGAAGCGTCTTCTGTAAGTGTCACCAACATCACACATGAATCACATTCACTCCACTTTGGAGCAATCACAGCAGAATAGTTTACAAGACTCGACCACAGGCAAGTGAATGAAGTAATAGCAGAAAATATCTTTTACTGTAGCCAAGAATCCAAGCTACGCCAGATATCTCAAAATATTTCACATGCGTGTTCCAGTGAAGGCAGGAAGAAACAGAATGAGAGGGACTAGACCCAGATCTTCTGAAGGGCCAGGTGCTCTAGGGCCTGATGGTGAAGGTGAAAAAAATACAGAAGGAAGTTCAGATAGTGAATCTTCTTTTAGTGACTAAGCTTAATTTTGATATCAATTACATATAAATATACAAGTGTACATTTGCATTCTATCAATAAGAGAGACTGAACTTGAACTCATAGTCATAAAAACATCAAATGGCCAAATATCCACCACCAACCTTCCTCTGTTAAAAAAAAAGAAGCGTTTATAACCTGATTGTGTATGTCTTGTTACCAAAATAAAGGGCCCTGAAATGAGAAATAAAATGCCTGAAAAAGTGCAATTAGCCCTGGCTGACTTGGCTCAGTGGTAGAGCATTGGCCTATGGACCAATGAGTCGTGGGTTCAATTCTGGCCAAGTGCACGTACCTCGGTTGCAGTTCGTCCCCTGCCCTGGTCGGGGTTGTGCAGGAGGCAACCAGTCGATGTGTCCCTCTCATGCCCATGTTCCTCTCTCCCTTTCTCTTTCCTCTCCCTCACACTATATCTGAAGATGAATAGAAAAATATCCTCAAGTGAGGATTTTTTTAAAAAGTGCAATTAGTGCTGCAATACTAAGATGGAATATTGCAGGGATGCAGTGAGCATTTAATATAAAGTCAATGTGAAGTAGGTTAGTGATGAAAAATGAGAGACTGATTGGGCAATGGGCACATGATTCAGTGTGCAGATGAAGTTTGTTGACTTGGGCACTTGAAACCTATATGGTTTTGTGAACCAGTGCCACCCCAAAAAATCCAATAAATTCAGTTAAAAAACACTCAATGCAAAAAAAGAAAAAAGAACAGAAGGTAATTCCTGCCTGTCTCACCTAAACATCTGTTACATTAATTCATTGCTTTCCAAATAGTAATTTATTGGGCTTTTTTCTTCCCTCCTTCCTTTCCATAGTTTACTCTTCAGGGATTAAGGCAAAGAAACACAGCCCTTGAGCCATAGACACATTTAGCAAGATTTTCAGGATTTGTACAGCTATGATTTTCTCTTAGGTATCTTGGCTGGTTTTTGAAATGAATGGTTGTAGAAATATTCCCAAAAGTGGTTTAGGGGAGATTAAAAAGAATTTATTTGAGACATTGTCACATTTTCTTAATTTGAGGAGATTGTAATACAATTGAAGATAGTTTACGTAGGAGTGGACATAGCAAAAGTCTCTCTTTAATAATGGGGAGATCATGCCTGGAACAATCAGGTAGGCAGTTACTTGGTTCACTTTGTGTAACTGTTGCAAAAATTAAGAAAGAAGGATTTTTTCTTCACTGTAAATCTTAATACGGGCCTATCAAGCGGTAAGGAAAAGTATTAGTTTTGTTTCTACATGACGATAATTAACAGGTTTCCTTGATGTTGAGGTAGTGTTAGCACAGACTTATTATTTTTCCTCTTTCTGATTAACCCAGCCCTCAAGTCTGGCTCAGTATCTTAGGCTTTAGAGAAGACAGGGTCCTTGTCTTTTCTTTCTTTTTCTTTTCTTTTTTTTTGTACGTGCCCCTAGTGGAAACTGAACCCTGGACTCTCTGGTCTGCAGTCCGATGCTTCAACCGCTGAGCCAAACTGGCCAGGGCTTGCTTATTTATTTTTTTTCCTTGTCTTTTCTAGGCCCATTTTCTCTTTTCCATTTATCTGGATTATTCTCATGAGCTTTTCCTTTAAAGCCATGAAATCCTACTCTGAAACTCCCCAGTCCTTTTTGGCTGGTAGCTCCACTAAGCAATTCAGGACATTCACCCTTCCCAGCTTATCTTCTTTTTTTTTTTTCTTTTTAAACTATGTATTTATTGACTTTTTTAGAGAGGGAGGAAGGGAGAGAGAAAGAAATAAATAAACATTAGTCGGCTGCCTTCTGCACATACCCTACTGGGGATTAAGCCTGCAACCAGGGCACGTGCCCTGACTGGGATTAGAACTGAGACCTCAGTCCCTGGGACAATGCTCTGTTCGCTGAGCCACAGGAGCCAGGCCCCAGCTAATCTTTTACCAAAAAAAATAAAATAAACTGATGCCAGCTTTCTGGTTTTATGACCCAGGCTTGAGTAATATCTATTTTTAATATCTCACAGAAAGCTTACTAAGAGTGTTCCCTGTATTCAGATCTTTAAAGAAATGCAAACGAGAAGAGACTCTTTTCAGGAAATGGAATGAACTTGTAGCTGTTAGGTGAGTGGGAGTTTCACCTGGATGTGTATGTCAGACGTGGAGCTTTTATTGTCAGATTATTCACTTTTAATGTTACACAAATAGGTTCAAATTTAAAATAGTTCTAAGTGTCTATTAAGTTTCCACTATTAAGAGATGCTTTTGCCAACTTAGAAAAAAATCTTACCTGATTGACTTTGAATGCTTTTTTCAATCCTCACCCAAGGATATTTTCCCATTGATTTTTTTTTTTTTTTTTTTTTTTTAGGTAGAATGGAAGGGAAGGAGGGAGAGAGGAAGAGAGGGAGAGGGAGAGAGAGAGAAACACATCAATGTGAGAGAGACACATCAATAGGCTGCCTCCTGCATGACCCCAACTGGGACCAGGTATTGAACCTGCAAGCCATGTATATGTGCCTTTGATTGGAATCAAACCCAGGACCCTTAGTTCTGTGGGCCAACCCTCAAACCACTGAGCCAAACTGGCCAGGGCTTAATGCTTTTGTTTGAGATTAGATGTAGACATACATTTTTTGCATTTTTACGCATGGAAGAAAAAGTGAGAGCAGATTGGCTGGAAAATGGAAGACCTTGATGGGGAAGACTAAATGCATGAAAATTAATGCCAGCTTTCTGGTTTTATGACCCTGGCTTGAGTAATATCTGTTTTTAATATCTCACAGAAAGCTTACTAAATTCCTAGGTCCTCTGGTGGCTCCATTCTTTTGTAGTCTAATCTCTCCTTCCTCTCTGATTAGGATGAGATCTCACAGGGATTGCAGTTCATACAGGGAACACTCTGAGTGTGAGCAGCCCTACTTTATTTGAGTCCCTGAAGTGAGTGAATAAAACCACAGAAGAAAATCTAGACTCATAGATTTGGAATTTTAGAACTGGAATTGATTTTTATTTTATTTTTTATTTTATTTTTTATCCTCATTCGAGGACATTTTTCCATTTTTTGTACAGACAGAGTGGGAGGGAGAGAGAGGAAGAGAGAGAGAGGGAAACATCGATGTGATAGGGACACATCGAGTGGCTGCCACCCGCACGACCAACCAGGGCCGGGGACAAACCGCAACCGAGGTACATGCCCCTAGCGGGAACCGAACCCGGTTCTCTCCGGACCGCAGGCGGACGCTCTAACCGCTGAGCCAAACCGGCCAGGGCTGGAATTGATTTTTAGATGATCAAGTCTAAATATGATTATATTTTGGAATTCCTATTACAGCCCAGTATAGTACTATGTAGATCATATGAGCTTAATAATTATTTGACAACTGTAAATAATATATAACTTAAGTCACAAAAGATAGAGGTTAATTTTGAAAGTACCAGAAAATTTGAGCTCTATTGTCCTGTTTAAAATGTGGTCACTGTTGCCCTGGCCGGTTTGGCTCAGCGGTTAGAGCATCAATCCACAGACCAGAGAGTCCCGGGTTTGGTTCCTGCTAAGGGCATGTACCTCAGTTGCAGTTTGTCCCCAGCCCCGGCTGGGGTCGTGTGGGTGACAACCACTTGATATGTCTCTCTCACATCGACGTTTCTCTCTCTCTCTTCCTCCCACTCTCCCTCTCGCTCTATCTGAAGATAAATGCAAAAAAAAAAAAATTATTGAAAAAAAAAATGTGGTCACTGTTAGTGGTCCGTACCTTTCTGGAACTATAAAACCAAAACTAAAAATGATGTAGGAACTAGCTGAGGAAAGTATATACCAGAAGGCTGAAAGTGTAATTAATGGCAAAAGTTTAAAGAAGTGGTGGGGATAGAGGCCACATGTATTGGTGCAGATAGATTGAAGTCAAAATAGCTGTGCATCAGAGTCAGTTAGTTCTACGTTGATATTGTGAGTGAAATAGTAACTCTTCAATGAAGATTTTGTCATTAAAAACTTCAGCCTTGCCTGGCTGGTGTGGCTCAGTGGTTGAGCATTGACCCATGCACCAAGAGGTCACCGGTTCGATTTCTGGTCAGGGTGCATGCCCAGGTTGTGGGCCAAATCCCCAGTGGAGGGCATGTAAGAGGCATTGATGTTTCTATCTCCTTCTCCCTCCCTCTTTATAAAATCAATAAAGAAAAAAACAAAACTTCAACCTCCGTGTTCAGTGTTCTCAGTGGTTAGAGCATCTCCCTGTGCACTGAAGGGTCATGGGTTTGAGTACCAGTCAGGATACATACCCAGGCTTTGGGTTCGATCCCTGGGATGTGTGCTGGAGGCAACTGATCAATGTTTCTTCCTCCCTCTCCCTTTCTTTGTCTAGAATCAATGGAAAAAACAAACAAACAAGCCTCTTGTAAGGATTAAAAACAAAAAACAAACAATGACAACAACAAAAAACTTCAACTGTTTTTCAGTGTATTTCTTTTAGATTGATTGATCTATTGTTTCATACTTCTGTGGTTATTTTTTAGGGTAGATTCCTACACGTTAAATGGTTGGTTCAAACGATATAATCGTATTTAGATATTAAAGTATATGGTCATGTGGTTTCTTTTTTAGATTAAAAAATTTTATTTAAATAGAAAATGGGTATTTATTTTTATTTTTAAATTTCTTACTCATTAGTCATATTTTAAATTCCTTACTTATTAGAAAAAGAGATTAGATACATGGTTGCCAGAGGCAGGGAAGTGGGGTGAGGGGAAGGTCAGGAGGTACAAGCTTTCAGTTAAAGGACACGTAAGTGCTGGGGATGTAGTGCATAGCATGATGACTACAGTTAACTCTATAAATTTATTTTATTTTTTTGCTTTCTCTTTTTGTATTTATATGAGATGAGGGATGATAACTAAATTTATAGCAGTAATCATTTCACAATATGTGTAAGTCAAACCATATTTACTATACACTTTAGACATATACAATGATGGATATCAGTTATATCTCAGAACTGGGAAAAACATTTTTTAGAGCTTTTAACATTTCCATTTAAAGTTGAAAATTACGTTTGTTAGCATGACTTTAATTTCCCCTTTAAAAAATAAAATTATGGCACCCTCTGCTGATTTTGAAAGGAATTGCTGAATAGTAATATCTAGGTGTGAATAAGAGAATGTATCAGTGCTTAAGTGAGACGTTCTTGTCACTCATTTGATGGTCCTGTTTGCTTACACTGCTCCTCAGTAGGCAGGGGGATGAGTACATGCAGTTAAACCCCTATTTGAAGCAGGCAGAGGAACCAGTGAGCAAATAAAGGGGCATGAAATAACGGTGTGTTTGGGGCTCTGCAGGTAGTTTTATAGAAAATCTGAGGGGGAGGGTATTGGTGTGACTTTTGTGATGAAAAACACTGGAGAGGAGCCCTGGCCATTATGGCTCAGTTGGGTGGAGCCTCTTCCCGTAAACCAAAAGGTTGCAGGTTTGATTCCCAGTGAGGGCACATAACCAGGTTTCAGATTGGATCCCCAGTCAGGGCATGTTTGGGAGGCAACCGATTAATATTTCTCCCACATTGATGCTTCTCTCTCACCCCCCCCCCCCCCCACTTAAAAACAGCCCTGGCAGGTTTGGTTCAGCAGTAGAGCATTGGCCCATGGACTGATGAGTCGGGGGTTGGATTTTGGTCAAGGACATGTACCTGGGTTGCAGTTTGTCCCCAGCCTGGTTGGGGTCATGTGGGAGACAGCCAGTCAATGTGTCCCTCTTATGTTAATATTTCTCTCTCTTTCCCTCCCACTCTCCCTGAAAATAAATAGAAAATACCCTCAGGTGAGGATTAAAAAAAACAGTGGAGAGGCTGGAGGACATGTGTGATTTTAAGGAATTTTCACTTTATAACGAGAGTGCTGAGTCATTTTATTGAAGTAGTAATGTGGTCATTTAAGTAGCTTAGAAAGAGGATGCTGGCAGCAGTGTGCAGTGGGTTGGAGGTAGGGACAGACCAATTTGAGGATCACAGTATTTGCTAAGTGGCTGATTACCCTAGAGAGACTTAGCTCTGAGGTAGAAGAGGCTGGGAGACATGGAAGTTCTTTTCTAAATACTTACCACAAAAATCTCAAATAACTGGAAGAATAGAGTAGTACAATGAATACCTGTACCATCCCTGGCCCCAGTTGGGGTTATGCAGGAGTCAACCAATGATGTGTCTCTCTCGTATCAATGTTTCTCTCTCTTTCTCTCTCCCCGTCCCGTCCACTCTATGTAAAAATTAATGGAATAATATCCTCAGGTGAGGATTAACAACAACAAAAAAATCAAAGTATACTCAGTAGATTCCAGCAATAAATATTAATGAAGATTGTGTTGTCATTGTTGAAGAAAATAACATTTAAAGGTATATGAATAATGAAATACTCTTAAAGTTGCACTTGGGTATAACCGACTTCAAATATGAGATTCTCGCCTGGCTGGTGTGGATCAGTGGTTGAGCATCGACCCATGCACCAAGAGGTCTCTGGTTTAATTCCTGGTCAGGGCACATGTCCAGGTTGTGGGCCAAATTCCCAGCGGGGAGCATGCAGGAGGCGACCAATCGATGTTTCTCTCTCTCACTCCCTTGCCCTTCCTCTCTCTCTCCAAAAAATCAATAAAGGAAAAAAAAAAAGAAATTTTTTACTATTTAATACACAAAGGTCCAATACAGGACTGGTTTTCTTTTATTTAATATAGGGTTCACTATTTTAATGTATAATATAACATTAGGGGTTTGAGTTTTTCTTTAAGGAGTGTATTCCCTTTTGTTTTTAGCTTTGGTAATCATTAAAATAGATGAGTGTGTTCAAATCTGGGCAACATGAACGTAAGTTCCCATGCCAGGAGTCAGACCATCGTGGATGAAAACCTAACTTGGTATACAGTTATTTATATTATAAATGAACACTGCTTTTAGAATATGTACTTTCTTTTATTGTTCTCTATAATATCTTTAAAAAAATACATATGTAAATATGCACCAACCGTTGTGTATTACATTTTAATGTCCTTAATGAAAAAATATAATTAACTTTGGCATTATGATATAATTAATATGATGCAACAAGAATTGATTTTTGGAAAGCTTATTTTTTGATAGCTATGTTATAGAGCCTGATAAACTGACAAAAGTGCATAGTTTGCCTGATTTCTGTTACCTAGTTAGTAAACACATGAAATCATATTTATAAAAATCCAGATTCAATGAAGATGTTGTTAGTAAGCTACATTTTTAGGAACTACTGTGTTGAACTACACAATATTAATACCCAGTAAATAATAATGTAAATACTTAAATTATTTATATTATTTAAAAATTATGCCATTGAAGCCTGGCCGGTGTGGCTCAGTGGATTGAGTGTTGTCCTATTGACTAAGAGGTCCCAGTTTGATTCCTGATCAGGGCATATGCCTGGATTTTGAGCTCAATCCCTAGTAGGGGGTGTGCAGGAGGCAGCCAATGCTTCTCTCTCACGTCAGTGTTTCTATATCTCTCTCTAAAAAATCAATAGAAACATTTTAAAAATTATACCATTGAGTTTTGCAAATGAGCAGAGAGAGTGTCAGTCAGGATTGGCTGGGTTGTGCTTTAGTAGCAAACAGTTGCAACAACACATTTTTTGGGTAGCATCATTGTCTAAACACAAATAGAAAAAAGTTTCCCCCAAAAAAGTGTGTTGTTAATTTCACTACATTATACTCTTTGGTATGGCAATTGGGTTGTCATTCATAATTGGTATTGATAGTTAAAACCATTTATTATACACCACAATTATAAGTATGATTGGCTGGTGACAAAGTGTTTGTTAGTCCTTCTGACAAAGTGTTTGTTTGTGCTTCTCAACACAACAGTGATTTATGTGTCTCAAACCTGAGTTTAAAGACACACACCCTACTAGGAAGGCAGGCTTGTATTTCCAACTGTTGCTTAAATCAGTTTGCTTGTGCCCTGGCTGGTTTTGCTCATCGGTTAGAGCAGTGGTTCTTAACCTTCCTAATGCTGCGACCCTTTAATACAGTTCCTCATGTTGTGGTGACCCCCAACCATAAAATTATTTTTGTTGCTACTTCATAACTGTAATTTTGCTACTCTTATGAATTGCCATCGAAATAATGTGTTTTCCGATTATCTTAGGTGACCCTTGTGAAAGGGTCATTAGATCCCCAAAGAGGTCGTGACCCACAGGTTGAGAACTGCTGGGTTAGAGCGTCGGCCCGTGGACCCTGAGTCACAGGTTCGATTCTGGCCAAGTGCAGGTACCTCGGTTGTGGTGTGTCCCCTGGTTGGGGTCGTGCAGGAGGCAACCAGTTGATGTGTCTCTCTCACATCCATATTTCTCTCTCCCTTTCTCTCCCTCCCTCTCCCTGCCACCCCCTTCCACTCTATCTGAAGATAAATAGAAAAATATCCTCTGGTGAGGATTAAAAAATTTTAGAAATCACTTTGCTTGTTGCTAGAATTAAGCTTTCCCAATATATTTTTTTATTCCTCACCTGAGGATATTTTTTTATTCATTATCAGAGAGAGGAAGAGAGAGAAACACTGATGTGAGAGAGACACATCAACTGGTTGCCTTCTGCAAGATCCCAACCAGGGTTGGGGACGAACTGCAACTGAGGTATGTGCCCTTGACTGGAATTGAACCCACAACTCATTGGGCCGCAGGCCAATACTCTAATCACTGAGCAAAGCCAGCCAGGGCAAGCTTTTCCTTTTTTATAATAATCTCTGGATTACTGGACAACTATTCTGGCTAGTAGTTTGTCGTAATTTTATTTCTTCCTTCATTTGTCTTCAAGGATTGCACTCATTTTATAAAATAACTGTGGTAAAAAGTACATAACATAAAATTTACCACATTAACTATTTTTTGAAATCCTCACCTGAGGAAATTTTTTTATCTTCAGATCGAGTGGGAGGGAGAGAGGGAGAGGGGGAGAGAGAGAAACAGCAACCCCCACATGACCCTGACCAGGGCCAGGGACGAACCGCAACCCAGGTATGTGCCCAAACCCATAACTCTCTGGTCCGAGGGCTGTTGCTCCAACTGCTGAGAGAAACCGGCAAGCGCTACCATATTAACCATTTTTAAGTGTGCAGGTCAGTAGTCTTAAGTATATTCACATTGTCATGCAGCAGCTCTCCAGACTTTTTTTATACTGCAAAACTGAAACACTACACCTAATAAACAACTCCCAGTTTTCCCTCCTCTTAGCTCTTGGCAACTTACTTTCTGCTTCTGTGAGTTTGGTTACTTTAGCTGCCTCATATAAGTAAAATCACACAATAGTTTTCTTTTTGTGCCTGGCTTATTTCACTCAGCATAATGTCCTCAAGATTCATCCATGCCTGTAGCATGTGACAAGATTTCCTTCTTTTTACAGAATGAATAATAATCCATTGCATGTATATATCACATACATATCTATTCACCTGTCTGGGCATTTGATTTGCTTTTCACCTCTTGGCTGATGTGAGCAATGCTGCCATGGACCTGGTTTTGCACATATCTCCTAGAGATCCTGCTTTCAGTTCTCTGGGGTATATACCCAGAAGTGGAATTGCTGCTGGGTCATATGGTAATTGTACTTTTTTTTTTTTTTTTAGAGAAAGAAAAGGGTGGGCGAATCATCTGGTCCTGGGCTTTTCTTTGCTGGGAGGTTTTTGATGACTATTTCTACCTCCTTATTTGTTTTAGGTCTTTTTAGATTTTTAAATTTTGTCATGATTTAGTCGTGGTAGGTTGCATATAGTCATTTCTCCATTTATTCTAGGTTGTCCAATTTGTTGATAGTCTGTTGTAATCCTTGTCATTCTGTGGCATCAGTTGTATTATTATTATTATTTTTCACTTCTGATTTTAGTTATTTGAATCTTTTTTTCTTAGTCTAGCTAAGGGTTTGTCAGTTTTGTTGATCTTTTTAAAAACAACTTTTAGGTTCATTATTTCTTTTTAAATTCTCTATTTTGTTTATGTCCATTCTAATCTTTATTATATCCTTCCTCTTCTAACTTTGTTCTTTTCCAGTTCTTTGAGTTACAAAGTTGTTATTGACTTCAGATTTTTCTTCTTTCTCCCTTAGCACTGTTTCACTGAATCCCACAGGATTTGGTATATTGTTGTTTTTTTATTTTCATTGATTTCATCTTTGGCTCATTGGTTATTTCAGAGTATGCTGTTTAATTTCCATGTATTTGAAGATTTTCAGTTTTTGTGTATGTGTGTTTTTTTAAATTTCTAATTTCATTTCTTTAGAGGCTTTATTGCTAAAGGGCTATACTCTATACTTATGGTAACTGTTATAATTTAATGTTGAATCTAGCTCTTTAATAAAAATTTATTTTATTTTTATATATGTTAATTTGAATAGAAAGTGATACATTATTTTATTAAAAAAATTTTTTTCTTTATTGATTTTAGAGGAAGAGGAAGGGGGGGGAGAGAGAGATAGAAACATAGATGAGAGAGAACATCGATTGGCCACCTCCTGCATGCCCCCCACTGGGAATTTGGCCCACAACCTGGGCATGTACCCTGACCAGGAATCGAACTGGCAACCTCTTGGTGCATGGATTGATATTCAACCACTGACCCATACTGGCCAGGCATGATACATAATTTAATTATTTGCTTTATTGGCTGATTTATTTTTCGGCTTCTCATGACATTTTAAAAAATACATCTTTATTGTTGAAAGTATTACAGATATCCCTCCTTTTTCCCCCCATTGACATTCTCCTTCCTGCTCCTCTACACCTCTCCCCTTCTTTACTGCATTGTTGACTGTGTCTGTTGGTTTTGCCTATATGCATATAAGTTCTGTGGTTTTTCTCTTCCCATCCCCCCACCTCCCTTCCCTCTGAGGTTAGGCAGTGTTCCCGGCTTCCATGTCTCTGGGTCTGTTTTGTTCAACACCTTATTATGTTCATTATGTACCACAAATAAGTGAAACTACTATGATTTGAGGTTAATTCTGTGGTGACATTTTGTTTATAAGCATGGTTCAGTGGAGTCCGAATTATGTTCTTGACTTTTGACATACTCCATAATTTACTAAAACTGTGCAGAACATAGTGGAACTATATCCTCGGCCACCTTGGGATATGGACAAAATGTGACCACAGGTTTTGGGAATATCTGTGGATTTTCTAGAGCATGGATTTTGTAGATGTGGTCTAAAATCAATGGATTAAAGGCTGAAAATATTATTTTCCAAATCTACCTGAGGTTTTAGGTTTATCAGAGAAGGCACAAGACTGATGTGTAAGCTAGAGGATGTGGAAATGAAATGGGAAGTTTTCTTATTTGTAAAGAAATAAAACAAGGCCATTATTGAAAATGTTGTGAGAAAGGGGAGCTAATATTTGAGCATCTGGTGTGTTCCCAGTGCTTTAGATATGTTGTTTCATTAAGTCATCAGAAGGAGTAAATGAATCATAGGTACTATTTCCATTTGATATCTGAGAAAACTGAATGTGAAAGGTTAATAACAGTGCCAAGAAGTAGGATTGTGTAGTGTGGTCAGTATTGTAGCCATTAGATTATTACTTGCTGACATTAGAATCCCTTCTGCCTGTGGACTTAGGGCAAGTTGCTTAAAATTCAGATTCCTATTTGCAGAAAACTACAGGACATTGAAAAAAGAAATAGAGGAAGATATAAGAATGTGGAAGCATATACCTTGATCATGGATCGGAAGAATTAACATCATTAAAATGTCCATACTGCCCAAAGCAATCTATAAATTCAGTGCAATCCCCATTAAAATACCAACAACATATTTCACAGAACTAGAACACATACTTCAAAAGTTTATATGTAACCTAAAAAGACCCCAAATAGCCACAGCAATCTTGAAGAAGAACAAAGTAGAGGGGTTACAATACCGGATATCAGGTTATACTACAAAGCCGTTGTAATCAAAACAGCCTGGTACTGGCACGTGAATAGTGATATAGACCAGTGGACCAGAACAGAGAACCCAGAAATTGACCCAAGTCATTATGCTCAATTAATATTTGAAAAAGGTGGCAAGAGCATACAGTGGAGTAAACACAGCCTCTTTAATAAATGGTGTTAGGAAAATTGAACAGCTACATCTAAAAAAATGAAACTAGACCACTTACTTTACCATACACAAAAATAAACGCAGCCCTGGCTGGTTTTGCTCAGCGGTTAGTGCATTGGCCTGTGGTCTAGAGAGACCTGGGTTCAGTTCCCACTAAGGGCATGTACCTCGGTTGCAGTTTGTCCCGAGCCCTGGTTGGGTCATGTGGGTGGCAACCACTTGATGTGTCCCTTTCATGTCGATGTTTCTCTCTCTCTCCCTCTCACTCTATCTGAACAAAATATCAAAAAGTGCTCTCGGGTGAGGATAAAAAAAAAGAATAAACGCAAAATGGATAAAAGACTTAAACGTCACTCGTGAATCCATAAATATCCCAGAAGAAAATGTAGGCAACAAAATTTCAGACATCACATGCAGAAGAATTTTCACTGATACAATGCCTAAGGCAAGAGAAGCAAAGGAAAAAGTTAATACATAGGACTATATCTAACTAAAAACTTCTGCACAGCAAAAGAAACAAGCATCAAAATGGAAGGGGTACCCACTATATGGGAGAAGATAATTGCCAACAATACATCAGATAAGGGGTTAATTTTTAAAATATATAGGGTACTCATACAACCCAACAAAAGGAAGACAAATAATCCAATTAAAATGGGCAGAAGGCCTAAGTAGACACCCCTACAAATAGGATATACAGATGGTGAAGAGACATATGAAAAAATGGTCAAAGTCACTAATCATCAGAGAGATGCAAATTAAAACAACTGTGAGGTATCACCTCACACCTGCCAGAATGGCTGCCATCAGCAAATCATCAAACAACAAGTGCTGGCAAGGGTGTGGAGAAAAGGGGACTCTAGGACACTGCTGGTGGGAATGCAGACTGGTACAGCCACCATGGAAAACAATATGGTGTTACCTCAAAAAACTAAAACTTGAACTGCCATTTGATCCAGCGATCCCATGACTAGGAATATATCCTAAGAAGATGAAACACCAGTCGGAAAGAATAGATGTACCCCTATGTTCATAGCAGCACTATTTATAATTGCTAAGATCTGGAAACAGCCCAAGTGTCCATCAATAGATGAGTAGATAAAAAAGCTGTGGTACATATACATAATGGAATGCTATGCAGCTGCAAGAAGGACAGATCTCTTATCCTTTGAGACAACATGAAGGGACCTGGAGAGTATTACGCTAAGTGAAATAAACCAATCAGAGAAAGACAAATATTACATGATCTCACTTATTTGTGGAATATAATGAACAAAATAAGCTGATGAACAAAATAGAGACATAGAATGGAGTACGAATCAGACTAACAGACATCAGTGGAAGGGGTAGGGGGGAGGAATGAGTTGAACCAAAGAACTTATATGCATGTATGCATAATCAATGGAGATAGACAACAATGCTGGACTGTGTGGGGGGGGATGAGGGGGATGCGGGATTGGGAGGAGGGTGTCTGGGGAGGGGAAGGAGAAACATCTATAACAAAAATAATAGAAATTGCAAAAATAAATTCAGATTTCTGATCTGTAAGACAATGATACTAGTGATTATATAGGATCATCTTGAGACTTAAATGAAATAATGCATGTTGAGTCTTGGAAATTGTGTTTACTCAATATTATCTGTCACTAATATATATAAAATATATGACAGATTATATCCTTTTTATTTTATTTGGTTTCCCAAAGTCTCATACCTTGTAAGTTGTGCATGTAGTAAGGGGTAGAATCAGGAGATTGGTCTGTCTCCCCCCAAAGACTGTGTTCTTTTCAGTACAGGACCTGTTAAAAATTTGTAAGATTAGAAGAAGTGAGAAATAGAGAGTGATGAAAATGATGTTGAAAAGTGTTAATAAAAGCTGTCATCTATTGATTGGCTACACCAGCTTAGTGTTTTACTTATGTCATTGCATTTAATCTCATTTCATTAAATAGCCTGGCTAAGATCATGAAGTCAGGAAGGCAGAGCTGGTCTGTCTCATTTCAAAATGTGTGCTCTTTTTGTTAGCTGTTTCCTCATAAGTAAAGTAATGTTTTACTCTGACCTTGAAGGGAAAGAGAAGTCTTAGAAGGTTAGAGTTGGTTACATGTAGAATTATTTCTGAATAGAGGCCATTATGTCATTTTTGGGACATCTGATGATATGGGTTCTATTTTCAAGGAAATCTAGATATAAACCCAACAGAACTTAAAAATTACATTGATGTATCTTAATGATCAAAAATGATTACAAGCCCAGCTGAGTAGCTCAGTTGGTTGGAGTGTTGTCCCTTACAGTACACCAAAAGCATTGGGTGTTTGATTCCCGGTCAAACATAGGTTGTGGCATATACATAGGCTGTGGGTCGATTCTTGGCCAGGACGCATAGGGGAGGCAACAGATCGATGTCTCTTTCTTTCCCTCTCCCTCTCCCTCCCTTCCCCCTCATCCTCCTTATCCCTCTCTTCATTCCTTTCTCTCTAAAATTAATAAACATACCCTCCAGTGAGGATTAAAAAGAAAAAGAATTACAAGATTGTTTTTCCAGTAGAGAGGATTTAAGGGAATGCTGGGATGGATCTGGAATTGAGAATTATTATTATTATTTTTTTAGTCAAGGAAAATGAAATGAAGTTATTCTCCCCTGCCCCCAGCAATTAGAGGAAAGAGTTAAAATACAGCAAAACAAAACAAACACATACATTGGATCATTGATGGTTAATGGTATAATCTTGAAGACTAAGACTGTATAACAGTGGGTGATAGGAAATAAACATAATGAAAAAGAGGCCATCATCTGCGAAGAAGGGTGAGGAGGTGGGGGATGTACCCAGCGCTCTTAAATGCTGCTGGTTTTGCTTGAGGACAGTCTGAGAAAAAAACACTGGGGTCCTCATGCACTAATTGTTGTAGATGGTTTGGGTAGTCTGGAATGAGGTCCTTGTTGGTGAGTGCCAGTTCTTTCATTACACCTTGCTTCCAGACAAGGGCAATTGAGTGAGTGAGTGCCTGTGACATTGTGCGCCTTCCCACTGAGAGCCTGGCCAGGGGAAGCCCTGATGCACTCTTGCAGACTTTTCTAGCAACCTTAAAGCTGAGTGTCTCAACCTGGGGATTACAAAGCAGCATTTTGCGTTGCCTTTTTTAGGCCTTTCAAGTTTTATAGGAATCTTTCAATGGGATTCTTCTTTTCCATTGCTTTGCTATTTTCATTTCCATTTGTGGGAAGGAAGCATGTGAGTTTTATATTACATAATAATTGAACCCTGTTGAGTCTGTAAAATGTGGGGTGTTTTCATCACTCATGATTTTTTCTTTTCTTGAAATCTAGAATTTTTGTGTGTTTGGTTGTAGAAAGTGTATTTTCTTAACCAGAGTGCCCTACTGAGTTGCCAGGTGTAAGCTTATTTTTAATTTTCTATGTGTAGTGACAAATTCTAAGGTCCTTGGACTAGAAAAAGTTGAAATGTGATTTTGTTTATGATTAGGGACTGTGTAGTTAAAAATTACATGTCATTTTGCGTATGTTTCTGCATAATAAAAAATTTGAAAACATTTTAAACTGTCCTAGAATATTTAAATAATAACCAGTAAAAATGTTACTGGAAAATATGCTACTCTTAGATCCGTAAGTCACTAGCAGATAAGGTGTAATGGTACAGTCATGCTCAGCACACCTAGCCCTCTACCTGTTTCTGGAAATAAAGTATTAGAACAGAGTCATGCACACTCATTTCTGTACTGTCTCTGCTGAGACAGAGACCACATGGGCTGTGTGCAGAAAAGGCTTGCCCACCCGTGGCATAGAGTAGCAATTCTCAACTTTGGGGTCTCTGGACCTTTTTGCACTTTTAAAAATTACCGAAGACTCCAAAGAATTTTGTTTGTGTGGATTATATTGACTCTGGGAATAAAAACTGTGAAATAGAAAAATTATTTCAGTTCACTTAAAAATAACAATATTAAACCTGGGACATGTTAACATGAATAACATTTTAATGAAAAATAACTTTTTTCCCTAAAATAAAAACATTAGTGAGTTGGGAATTTCTCTAATGCCTGGCTTAACTGAAGACAGTTATATTCTTCTATTATTGTGTACTTTCAATTTGTTGCTCTATGTTTTGGTTGAAGGAAATGAAGAAATCCAACCTCAGATAGATCTGCCGTTGGAAAAGGGAGAAGTATTGTAATAGCCTGTTCAGTTAATTGTGGGTATTCTTTAATACAACACCAAAACTGGTTGCATGATTGTTTCTTAAAGGGAGTTATAATGTAGAATCTGAAAATACTGTGTATCGGTATCATATTTACCATAATTTATCATATGATAAATTTATCCAAATTTATCATATTGGAGCTTTAAAAGCCATTGGTTTGTTTTACACTTTGAATGAATCTATTATTCATGCATGATTTTCTAATACCATGCATTGATAATTTCAAAAAAAAACTAGTCAAATGTTGACATGTGTAACAAGAATCTCATTTACTAATATCACCAATGATCTCAAAAGAGCCTTTGAGAGGCCAGTGGAAGTATGCAAAGTGGGAACTGGGTTCCAGCATGTTTACTTCTCAGTTAACCTTGCAAAGGGAAGACAGCCTCTGGATGCAAATATAATTCTTTTTTGCCTGAAAGCTTATGTTTCATCATTAGCAACACATACTGTCAGTTTTCTTTTAAGTCCCAGACTTACTTTATTCATTGTCAAGCAAATGTTTGCCAGATTCTCAAACTTGATTAATCTGAATAGCCTGAATAATTTGTGTTTCAGTTGGTTTCAAATAAAAATGGTGTTCCATGAAAAAGTGACTGGTTGAGTTTACAAAACCCCTCGCACATGTGCTTTGCTTTGAGACAGCAGTTACTTCATATACAGCAGCATCACTTTCTGTGTACTGCCCATTTCTTCACACAGCAGTCAAACGATGGATACTCAAGAGCAGCGGTTTTCAACCCTTTCCATCTCATGGCACACATAAACTAATTACTAAAATTCTCTGGTACACCAAAAAGTATATTTTTTGCTGACATGACAAAAAAAGTTAATTTTGATTCACTGAAGTGCTTATTATTGTGTTGGCTGTTGCCATTTTTTATTTTTAAATATATATTTATTGATTTTTTTAGAAAGAGATGGAAACATCTATTAGCTGCCTCCTGCATGCGCCCTACTGGGGGTTGCACCCGCAACCTGGGCATGTGCCCTGACCGTGAATCAAACTGAGACCTCTCAGTCCATGGGATGATGCTCAATTCTCTGACCTACACTGGCCGGGCTAATTTTTTAATTTGACAGTGTAAAGGAAAAGAGGTCAGTGTCCCTGACTAAAGAGTCAGGTATTGTGTTTTAAAAATTCTTGCGACCAGTGTGTCACTGCACAGTGGTTGAACATCAGTGCTCCGGGGGCATTTCATCTTTCTGGTGGCCTTTCCCCTTTGGGGAAAGCTCATAGGCAACAACCACAGTGACTAGCCCAAATGGCAAAAGCCCACTTCCACAAGGACTGGCAGTGGTGCATTGCCATGTGCTACCCAGCTGGCGTGGAAGATCCGCAGATGCAAGGCCAGGCAAGCCAAAGTGCCTTCCATCCTGTGTCTGGACCCATCGACCGAGATGCCCCACTCTGAGGCACCACAGCGAAGTGCAAGCTGGCAGGGGCTTCAGCTTGGAGGAGTTAAAGGGTGGCTGGCATCCAAAAAGAGGTGGCTTGATTCATTGGGATCTTGGTGGATAGGAGGAGGCGGAACGAGTCTACTGACGCCAACTTGCAGCAGGTGAAGGAATACCGCTCCAAGCTCATATTCTTCCCCAGGAAGCCCTCGACTGCCAAGAAGGGAGACAGTTCTGCTGAAGAACTGAAGTTGGCCACCCAGCTGATGGGACCTGTCATGCCCATGCAGAATAACTGCAAGAAGGAGAAAGCCAGGGTCATCACAGAAGAGAAGAACCTCAAGGTGTTTGCCAGTCATGGCATGGCCCACACCAATGCCTGGCTCTTTGGCATTTGGGCAAAAAGGGCCAAGGAAGGTACAGAACAGGATGTTGAAGAGAAAAATCAAAGTGCTGTAGGCAGCTTGTGATGAAAAGAGTCAGTTCATTATTAATTTCTACTACTTTAATAAGTACACTCTAAAGTGAATCCCCCCCCCCCCCTTTTAATGAGAGTGCTTGGTAGTAAAGAACACAAGGAAGAATCATTTCATTTTGGTACCAGTGGTTTTGCCCACCATAGCTTTTCACCATTGGTGCAAACGTGGACAAAATGCAAAAGGCAAGTAACATTTTTATTTTTATTGAAGAGTTAAAAATGGACTCAGCAACTTTGCCTGGGCAGAGAGGCAGACCAGGCTCCACGGCTGGGAAAGCTGTTTGCTTGAGGACCCAGATCTGGCAGACCTTCCCCTTGCTGCATTCCCTGGTTGGCAATGCCACTGTCTTATCTCTGCTGATGAGCAAAACCACCCACAGGGATAACTACTCAGGCACTGCAGTTAGAGGAATGGTGGTGTGAGAGATACCCTTGGTCTCTCCCCCTGAAGTTTCAACAGTTTGAATAGCTGTAACTCAACAAAGAATTCCCTGCTCAATGCAAAGCATGCCTGAGAGATCCACATATTGAAACATTTACAGGTGTGCAAGTGAGAACAAAAGGGGGAGCTGAGAGGGCAGAAGGGCTGAGATGAGCCTGGTACACAGCCCGGCAAGCTGGCAGCTCACAGCTTGGCTTGGGCTCAGCCTGGAGAGGGGAAGGATCTGGCTGTGGCTGGTGGCTCCTTTGGCTTGGAGGAGCAAAGTGATTTGTGGGCATTCCTGCAGGAGTAGTGTGAGTTGCTGCTAAGTCCAGAGACTTGGGAAGGACTTTGTTTCACAGCACTGGGGGGTATGGCCATGATTGTCAGGCTGTCAGCATTCTAGACAGAGAAACAAAGCCAGGGAGCCCTGCTGCCCCATAGCATCCTAGGGCTTGCCTCCCTTTGCCTTTGGTGTCAGGTTGCAGAGCACATTATTTGCAAACCTGAGATCTGGTACTACAGAATCACCTTTTCCCCTGAGCAAAGGATGCACTCTGTGAAGGGTCCTGGGATTCCCCTGTGGAGGTCCTTCCCAGATCATCATTACCTGGAGGGCAAAACAACAAAGAAGTTGGCTGGTTTTTCCACCCCACCACTCCCCCATGCATGGTGGCTACACTAATGGCAGTGCCTGTAGAGAAGGCAAAGGGATTTTAGAGAGCTAAAAAAAACTCACGATTCAGCGCCACCTACTGGAAAGTAAGAGGAATATCTTTTCATATTAATCTGCTAGAGAAGTACCACTCATACTAGATGCCTAGAAAGAGAAGGAATCCATCAGATACCATGAATAACCAACATAGAGAGGTAGTTCACAAAGAAAAGGAAAAATCTGCAGAAAGCAAACTTAAATATATAGAAGTATGTGATATAAATGACAGAGTTCAAGATTGCTGTTCTGAAAATACTCAAGGAAATATGAAAAAATATAGACAGGCAATTTAGTGTACTCAGAAAACAGATCAATGAACAACATGAGTATTTTACCAAAGAGATTAAAACTTAAGAACCAAACAGAAATTCTGAAGATGAAGAACTCAGTAAAATAAATCAAGAATGAACTACCGAACATAGGAAATAGAACAGACCAGATGAAGAAAATAATTAGTGATATTGAAGATAGAAATCAAGAAATGATACACAGGGAAGAGACACTTGAGCATAAAGGAGAGATGAAAGCACTCTATGAGAACTCCATCTCCATCAGAAAGAGTAATATAAGAATAGCAGGCATACCAGAAGAAGGGAGGGAGACAGGAATAGGCAAACTATTCAAATAAACAGTTGAGATCTTCCCAAACCAATGGAAAGAACTAGATCCTTGAATGCAAGAAGCAAGAACACCTAGTTACCTCAGTCCACCGAGCCTTCTAAAAACACATTGTATTAAAACTCAGAAATTAAAGACAAAGAAACAATTCTCAAGACAGCCAATGAAAAGAAGAAAGTAACCTGTAAAGGAAAGCCCATTACATTATCATCGGATTTCTCAGCAGAAACTCTACAAGCCAGAAAGAAGAGAGTGGAACCAAATATTCAAATGACTGAAAGAGAAATTACCAGCCAAGATTAATATATCCAGCAAAGTTATTCTTTATTTTTTTATTTTATTTTATTTTTTTAATCCTCACCCGAGGACATTTTTGCATTTTTTGTTCAGGCGGGGGGGGGGGGGGGAGGAAGAGAGAGAGAGAGAAACATCGATGTGAAAGGACACATCTAGTGGTTGCCACCCGCACGACCAACCAGGGCCGGGGACAAACTGCAACTGAGGTATGTGCCCTTAGCGGGAACCGAACCCGGGTCTCTCTGTACCGCAGGCCGACGCTCTAACCGCTGAGCCAAACCGGCCAGGGCACAAAGTTATTCTTTAAATGTGAGGAGAAATAAAGTTTCTTCCAGACATGCAGAAGCTGAGGGCATTTATTACCAGAAGACCTCCACTGCAGGAAATACTCAAGGAGGTTATTCT
The DNA here is from genome assembly GCF_014108415.1 of Molossus molossus. Classification (NCBI taxonomy): domain Eukaryota; kingdom Metazoa; phylum Chordata; class Mammalia; order Chiroptera; family Molossidae; genus Molossus; species Molossus molossus. Next base: position 134,996,765 of record NW_023425344.1, on the reverse strand, counting down.
ACCTGAAACAAGGAACAAAGGGTCACAGATTGATAAGTAAGGTCACCAACAAACCTACAGCATAAACAGGGATAATCAGTGACAACAAGAGCACACAAGGGGAGGATAAAGGTCTGAAATTGCAAAGGTGGGTGGTAATCAGACACATTGAAAAGAAAAAATACTAGTGTATATATGAAACGTTCTTTTTAATAAACCTAATGGTAACCATACACAAGAAACCCCAACTGTGACACATAGCTTAAAAAAAGAGGAAACAGAGGAAAAAAGTATGGATTACCACCAAGCAGACAGAAACACAAGAGGAAAGAACCAGTGGAGGCACAGAACGACCAGAAAAAAAAGATAAAATGACTATAGGAAATCCTCATACAACAATAATTATCCTAAATGTAATTATGTAAATGTAAATGGTTTGAATTCACCAATAAGGAGGCAGAGAGTAGCACATTGGATCAAAAGACAAAACCAAACCTTATGCTGTCTTCAGGAGACACTTCTAAGCTGCAAAGACAAAGCTAGACTCAAAGTGAAAGGGTGAAAAATGATTCTCCAAGAAAATATCTACAGAAAAGCAGGGATAGCTATGCTAAATCTGACAAAACAGATTTCAAGATAACAAAGATAACAAGAAACAAAGGTGGACATTTTATGATAAAGGGACATTACATCAAAAAGACATAACACTTCTCTATACATATGCACCCGGTCAGGAAGCACCGAAATATATAAAGCAAACTACTCACAAAACTAAAGGGAGAAACTAAAAAAAACTCAGTCATAGTTGGGAACCTAAATATTCCATTGACAGCTCTCGAGAGATCATTCAGAAAGACAATCAATAAAGAAAATCAGCCTTAAATGACACATTAGACCAAATCGACATAATTGACATTTACAGAGCCTTTCATCCCAGAACATCAGATTATACATTCTTCTCCAGTGCACATGGAGCATTCTTAAGGGTAGACCATATGTTGGGTCACAAAAGTAGAAGATTGAGTTATACAAAGCATATTATCTGACCACAATGCTTTGAAATTAGAAATCAACTGCAAAAAGGAAGTAAAGAAACCCACAAACATGTGGAGATTAAACAACATACTACTAAAAAATGACTGGATCAAAGAAGAAATAAAAGATGAGATAAAAAGATATATAGAGACATATGAGAATGACAGAACCACATATCAAAACTTCTGAGATCCAGGGAAAGCAGTAATAAGAAGGAAATTTATTTCATTATAGGCCTATCTCAAGAAATGAGAAATCCCAAGTAAATAACCTAATATTACATCTTAAAGAACTAGAAAAGAACAAAAGGAACCCAAAGTCAGCAGAAGGGAAATAATAAAAATTAGAGCAGAACTGAATGAAATAGAGAACAAAAAGACTGTACAAAAAATTAATACAACAAGAAGCTGGTTCTTTGAAAAAGGATTAATAAATTTGATAATCCCCTGGCTAGACTCATTAAAGAAAGAAGAAAAAAGACCCATATAAATAAAATTAGAAATGAAAGAGAAGTTGCCTCAGACATTACAGATATACAAAGGATCATACTAGAAATCTATGCCACCAAATTCAATAACCTAGAAGAAATGAATAAGTTCCTAGAAATATATAACCTTCTTAGACTAAATCATGAAGAATTGGAAAACCTAAATAGACTGATAAACAGTGCGGAAATTGAAACAGCGACCAAAAATTCTCCCCAAAAATAAGATCCCAGGACCAAATGTCTTTATCAATGAATTCTACAAACATTCAAAGAAAGATTTGATACCTGTCCTTCTCAAACTCTTTCAAAATATTAAAGAAGAGGTAGTAGTTCCTAACATATTTTATGAGGCCGACATAACCCTGATACCAAAACCTGGCAAGAATAACACAAAAAAGAAAACTGCAGACCAATATCTCTGATGAATACAGATGCAAAAATTCTACATAAAATAATACATCACGATCAAGTGGGGTTTACTTCATGGGCATAAGAATGGTTCAGCATACAATAATTGATCAGTATGCTACCACATTAACAAAACCAGGGATAAAAATAATATGATCTTATCAATAAATGCAAAAAAAAATTTGCTAAGATATATCTATTTATGATTGAAACACTCAATAAAATGGGTATAGAAGGAAAGTACCTCAACATAATAAAGGCCATATATGTCAGACCCTCATTGAATATATCAGTGGTGAAAAACTGAAAGCCTTTCCTCTAAAATCAGGAACAAGACAAGGATGCCCCTGCTCACAACTCTTATTCAGCATAGCTCTGGAAGTCCCAGCCCGAGCAGTCAGGTAAGAGAAAGAAATAAAGGGCCTCCACATTGGAAGAAGTACAAGTGTCACTTTTTGAAGATGCCATGATTCTGTAAATAGAAAACCTTCAAGACTCCACCAAAATACCATTAGAAACAAAAAACAAATACAGTAAAGTTGCTGGATACAAAATCAATGTACAAAACGCCATTGCTTTTCTATATACTAGCAATGAAACTTCAGAAAAAGAAATGAAGAAATATATTTTTCTTTTTTAATTGCAACCAGAAGTATAAAATACCTAGCAATAAACATAACAAAAAATGTGAAGGACCTATAAACTGAACACTACAAAGCATTATTATTATTATTATTTTGCATTTATCTTCAGATAGAGTGGGAGGGAGAGAGAGAGAGGGAGAAAGAGAGAGAAACATCGAGGCAACAGAGACACATCGAGTGGTTGCCACCCACAGGACCCCAACCAGGACAGGGGACAAACTGCAACCAAGGTACATGCCCTTAGCGGGAACCAAACCCGGGACTCTCCGGTCCACAGGCCAATGCTCCAACCGCTGAGCCAAACTGGCCAGGGCTACCAAGCATTATTAAGAGAGACTTAATAAGACACAGTGAATTGGAAAGATATTTTGTGTTCATGCATTGGAAAAAAATCAATATAGTTAAAATGGCCATAATACCCAAAGCAATATACAGATTTAATGCAACCTACATCAGAATCCCAATGTCATTTTTAAATTAAATGTAACAAAAAAGTCATAATTTTTATGGAACTACAAAAGACGTGAATAGCCAAAGCAATCCTGGGGGAAAAAAAAGAACAAAGCCACAGGTATGACACTACCTGACTTCAAATTATACTTCAGAGCTATGATAATCAAACCCGCATGGCATTGGTAGAAAAACAGATACACAGATGAGTGGAACAGAACTGAGAGTCCAGAAATAAAACCACATGTATATGGGCAAATAATTTCTGATAAAGGAGCCTAAAACATACAATGTTGAAAAGAAAACCTCTTCGATAAATGATTCTGGGAAAATTGGAAAGCCTCATTCAAAAGAATGAAACTGGATTACAGTTTGTCCCTATGTACAAAAATTAATTCAATATGTATCAAAGACCTAAATATAAAATCTGAAATGATACATTACATAGGAGGAAACATGGACCTTGGTTGTAGAGAACATTTTATGAATTTGACCCCAAAGGCATGGGAAGTAAAGGCAAAAATAAATGAATGGGACTACATCAAACTAAAAGGCTTCTGCATAGCAAAAGAAACTAACAGAAAAACAAAAAGGCGACCAACCGATTGGGAGATGATACTTGCAAAAAACAGTTCCGACAAGGGGTTAATATCCAAAGTATATCAAGAACTCATAAGACTCAACACCAAACTAAACAGTTTAGTTAAAAAATGGGCAGAGGGCCTGAACAGACACCTCTCCCAAGACATACAAATGGTCAACAGATACATGGAAACTTCACTAGCTATTAGGGAAATACAAATTGAAACCAAAATGAAATGAGATATACCATCTCACATTTGTTAGAATGGCTGCTTATCAACAAGACAGGTAATAACAAGTGTTGGAGAGGTTGTGGAGAAAAAGGAACTTTCATTCATTGCTGGTGGGAACGTAGACTGGTATAGCTACTATGGAAAACAATATGGCAGTTCCTCAAAAAATCAAGAATGGAGTTACCATATGACCCAGCAATCTCTCTTCTGAGTATCTACCTGAAAAACTTGGAAACATTTTATTCACAAAGATATATGCATTTCTACGTTTATTGCACCATTATTCACAGTGGCCAAGACATGGCGACAATCCTTCAATAGTGGATTGGATAAAGAAGATGTGGTACATATATGCTATGAAATACTACTCAGCCATAAGAAAAGATGAAGTACTGCCATTTGTGACAATGTGGATGGCTCTTGAGAATATCATGCTAAGCGAAGTAAGTTAGAAAAAACTAAGAGCATATGATTTCACTCATGTGGGATATAAAACTGAACCTCATAAACTCAGACAAGACATAGGTGGTTACCAGAGGGAAGGAGGGTAGTAAGGCTAAAGGGGGCAAATACATGTAGATGGACGATTTGGCTTTGGGTCGAGGGCACACAATGCATTGTTCAGATTATGTATCATAGAACTGTATGTGTGAAACCCATATGGTCTTATTAATCACTGTCACACCAATAAATTTAATAAAAGCAATTAAAAAGTTAAAATATTGTCTATATGTTCATAATTAATGTACCAATATATTAAAATACTATTAAAATCTTAAAAATATTTTACTCTTAATGAAAATAATTTGAGAGGGTCTTGGAGTCCACAGGGGTCTGCAGATCACATTTTGAGAATTGCTGGTATAAGTACCATTTTATATAAGCACATTTATGCAATTTTATGTTGCCGCCTTTGTTTTCTTACAATGATCATTTATGAAGGTTTGAATATAACAGAAACCAGTCTGTTTCTTGATAATATAATCAGTGAGTCTTTCAGCTTTTAAAAAGTCTTTGATTTGAAAAAAGAGAGCCTAGAAATATTTGATAATTAGATTTATAAAAAAGTTTATTCTCATTTGTGTTGCTCTATTGCATTTTGAAAGTATAACTATAGAGTGAACAAATCTGCAGTTGGATTACTGGGTATAGTTATGGTCTCTTGAAATTATAGGATGTTAATATAATTGATAAATATTTATGATGACAGTTTTAAAAGTTTTCATATTCTTGAATGGCTCCCCACAACTTGAGAGGGCATGTGTTTGGAAATGAGGTCCAGTACTTGATTTCTTGTTTGTCTGCATTAACTTTGTAGATGTGTGTAATAGTGTGATTTAAAATAAGAAATATATATTTGTTCTTCCTCTTGTTTTTTGCTTGGGATATCGTAAGTGGTAAGAATTGATAAAAGTGGCTTGTTTATCCACACCTTAGTTTATGTTACTGAGTTGACTCTTAGAAAGACTCTAAGGATGGAGCTGGTTAGTGTTGATTAGTGTTGAAACTTTCAGTCTCCCTCCCACTGGAGAGGGCTGTAGATTGAATCAATTGCCAGTGGCCAATGATTAATCAATCACACATATGAAATGAAGTCTCCATAAAATTGCAAAGGGACAGGGTTCAGAGAGCTTTTGGATTTGTGCAAATTATGGAGGTGCAGAGAGAGGGCTCTTCCCACACACCTTGCCCTGTGTATCTCTTCCACTGGCTGTGCCCGAGTGTGTCCTTTTATAATAAACTGGTAATCTAGTAAGTGAATGTTTTCCTGAGTTTTCTGGGTGCCTCTAGCAAATTAATCAAACCTGAGGATGGAAGGGGTTTCTGATTTCTAGTTAATTGATTAGAAGAAGCATAGATGACAACCTGGACTTTCTGTTGACATCTGAAGAGGTGAAGGCAATCTTGATGGATCGAGTCTTTAACCTGTGGGATCTGATGCTGTTTCCAGGTAGAAGGTGCCAGAATTGAGTTGAACTGTAGGACAGTCACTGATGATACAGAATTGCTTGATCTTTAAAAACCACATTCTGGTGTCAGAAATGCAGTAGTGCTGTATAGTGAGTATTGCGGAGGGCATGTTTCTTTAATAGTGTGTGTATGCCTATTTTTTTTTCTTTCTTTCTGATGACTGTTTCTCTGGGCACAATGAAAACAATCTTTGCTTTACTGAAAACTCAGGAAACTTTGCTACAAACACTTGCACTCCTGTGATTGACCACTAGGTGTCATGAGTGCCATGGTAGCCCTAAGGGTTACCCCATGGCCGTAGAAATCGGACATTGTAAGCTTGTAGATCTTCACATATTTCACTGTTTCCACATGATAGATGCCAGAAGAACCTGATACAGTGTGATATATGGAAGCAAGGTACAACTGGAATAATGAAATTTCAAAAATAAGCTTTTTTAAAGGAGGCTTGTAGTAGTTCTATTGGGTATTGTAAATGCTTCAGGTGCACTTTATACCACTATGTTCCTGGCTCTCTCTTTTTTATGGAAAGATGGATTGAACTTCAATTTAAGAATATTCGGTAATTCCTCTCAGGACATACTGTAACAGCTGGTATTTTTGTGTTGTAGGAAATCGATTCCATACAACAGTCAGTGATAATTATGGCCGGGTTCTGACAAATTCCAATGCCTTTTTAATAAATTTAGCTAAAAAACTAAAAACATGATTACTACAAAAATTTAGCTCAATTTGAAAGTTAAAGCTAGGAACTCTGCTTTATTTTACAAAATAATGAGCATTTTAGTTGTAGGGATAAACTCTTTTTTATTACACTTATATATGTTCTAAGAAGATAATTACTTTGTAGCTTATTTTTCTTAAATAATATAACCTTGGAAAAATTTAACCTTGAGTGCTCATTATGAAATAAAAAATGAGAAACGCTGAGGCTTTTCATATACGGTATATATATATACAGCAGCAATATCAACTCAGAAGGTTGTTTTGGTGTGGATGTCTTAGTATTAATAGAATGTTTGTTTGATATAAGCATAAGTTTTCTTATATGGTATTTGTGGTTTATAAAAGTGAAACATTATAAGTTTTCTAAAGCCTGAAGAAAGTGGTAATTTGCATGGTATATGCATTTCTGTAGAATCAATCTGTACCATATAAATTATAACTTTCCTCATGGCATAACTAGCTTAAATTACATACATATAGACACACATGCAATAACTGCCTACCCACATACATACATAAATATTGCCCTAATTGTAGAAATGTGTGTGCATGCGCTTTGCAAATTCTAATCATCTCCTTTTTCTCAGCAACAAAACAAAAGTCTGCTAATTGAATGCATTCTTTAAATTATGTATGGTTTGTTTTTGACTCTTGTGTTTGAATTTAGGAACATTGTATGTAGTTGAATCTTAATCCTGATTGTTAGAATAATTTCTACAAAGCAAAGTAAAATTATTGGGGAAAACCGCTTTAGAGATGGCCCTTAATTAAACTTTGTCTTTTTCTCTCTTATTTTTTAATTTTTAGCTTAGTGATGTATATTTTTATTTGGTATTTAAGATAATTGTCCTCATATTTTTAATTAACGCTCCTCTTCATATGGATTTATATGCATATTTTGACTCTGTCAACCTTTGTAATAATAGAAAACAAAATTCAAGACATTGCACCAGATAGTCTGGTCTAATGTAGTCTGTTTGATGGTAAATTTTTTCCTACGAACATTCACTTTGATAATTAAAAAGCTAATTTAGAAGGCTTTCATAGGATTTTACAGTTTGGACTTTTTCCAGTGAAATTTGGCAAGCTCATTTATTATTCTGTAATATGAATCATCAATTTAAGGCTTTAGAATTGAAGTGAGGCAAATTTTGGGGTGTTTACAGTGTCTGTTTTTTATTTTAATATATGTTAAAATATACTTTTAAATTACTGAATTTGCTTTATAGAGAACTGGGGAAAATCCATTAAAAAAAGAACTTAAACACATTGTTTAGTTTTTCTGATTTCTAAAAAATGTAAATGCAGTGTATTTTCTGTTATTAGGCAGCAGTGGTCTAAATTTAAAACACATGGTCTCCTTCTAGGTGTCAGGACAATGTGAATTTTAATCTTCTTTCTTTTATGTTTACATTTTATAATCTAATTAAACAACTTCAGTCATAATAGCTAGCATTTATTGTTTGCTTGCCATGTGCCAGATGCTGTGTTGTGTGTCTTATCATATTAGTTATTAAACAGTTTTCAATTGTTATCTTCACTTGTCTACAAGGAGTTTAAGGCTTTAATACAATTGATTAACTTGTCCCAGATCACAGAGCTCGCAGGATTAGAGCTTAGGCCAAACATTAGAGTAATTGCTCTTAGCTACTATATGCAGTATGTTTACTATTTATTTTGGGGTAAACATTACTTAAAATAGTTATTGAAAAATAATTGTTATTTCCCAAGATATACCAAAGCTTACTTTGTATTAAAAGAATTTACTTTTGTATACTAGCTTGGATTGTTAGGTTTACTTTAGATTATTAACACTTCTATAAACCTATAATAACATCTTGCTTCAATTCTAGTATTCTTGCAAAGGTTATTTGCAGGTTAGAGATCTTTGCAGCTGTGATATTAGAAAGTGCTCTTGTTTTAAAAATTACAATTAGTTATAAGTTGTTGATAATTTATAGTCTCTGTTCTACTTGAGAAATATAACTTTGAATTATGATCAACGGAGGGAAGACATTTTTGAATGGCATTGGCTTACAAAAACGCCTTTACATTCTCCATCTATGCATTTAGCTGTCCTCAAACTAACCGTAAAAATCTTTTAAGGAAGTCTTGATACACCCATGAAGATCTTTCATATTTTTAATTAGAAATTTTACAGCAAAATAAAGAACTCTCACACTTAATATTTGTATGTAGCGTGTAGAAAACATTCTGAAGGATTGTGATCTCTGGTAGTGTGTTGGAATACGACTTAGTTACAGAATGTTGCAATTGAGTAATCTTTTTTTTTATTATTATTTTAAACTGTTCCTTTTCTTTGTAGAAACGGCCTGTGCGATACATAAATCTTGGTAGACAGCGTGGCCGCAGGCTGTGGAGCTGGAATTCCCTGCGGCTTTCTGAGCCCGGACGCCTGTTTGGAGGCTGCGTCCAGCCTGCAGTCTGCATCATGCCAGCGTTGTCAGCAGGATCTGGTAGTGACACAGGTATGTGACCCGAGAGGGGCAGTTTCCTTCCACCTTTACTTAAATCTTCTTGTTCACAGTGAAAAGAGCATTGCTTTAAGCAAATGCAAACAGGTCATGCTTGTTGTTCTGCAGCCACGACAAAGGACGTAGAATCAGTGTATCCTTCCAAGGGCATTGACTGCTGCTTCCTCCAGGTGGTGGTGGCTTATGCTGATCTCCTCTGACTTTCTTTTGGAAGAATGTTTTTTATTTAAATTTCTTTAAAAAAATTAAGTATTTTAAACATAAAGAAAAGTGTGGTAAACACAATAGTCACCCACTACCTGTGGAGGACATGTTCCAAGACCCCCCAGTGGATGCCTGAAGCCGCAGACAGTACCAAACCCTGTATGTACTGTTTTTCCTTATACATATATACCTGTAATAAAGTTTAATTCATAATTAGGCACAGTAGGAGTTAAACAACAATTACTACTGATAAAATAGAACAGTTATAGCGATACACTGGAATAAAAGTTATGTGCATGTGGCATTATTAAGTAAAATAAAGGGGACTTGGTCACACGCACTGGGAGACTGTGACAGTCTCTCTGATAACTGAGCTGGCTACTAAGCGACTGATAGTTGGGGAGCGTGTACAGTGTGGAGACGGCGGACAGGGGACGATTCATGTTCGGGCAGGACAGAGAGGATGGCACAGGATTTCATTATGATACCCAGAACAGCAGGCAGTTTAAAACTTACGAATTGTTGATTTCTGGAATTTTTCATTTAATATTTTTGGACCACGGTTGACTGCAGAAAGTGAAACCACGGATAAGCGGGAGACTACTGTCCGGTGATACTCATATTAATCTTCACTCAGAGTTAGTAACAGATATAAACTTTTTGCCATACTTGCTTCAGACTTCTCACTCTTTTCTTTAAGAGATAAAACATTATCCCTACCCCATTCTTGCATTTTCTTTCTTTCCGTGACCAGAGGTAAAAACTATTCTGAAGTTCAAATATGTCATTAAGGGATTTAATTAAAACAAATAGACATATTTCACTTTATTATCAGTGACATCGTGATACTTAGAATAAAGATTTCCAAGAAAGGGAAAAAACTCATGCTTATATGTCTGTGTGAAATCCCCTCCTTCTGTCCTGATTCTTTGGGAGGTGAGGGTGGTCAATGCCCTTTTGAGGTCCTTTTCTGGGACTCCCCAGAATCAGCTCTTTTAAAAAAGGCAGACTCCTAGAGCTATTAGGACACCATGTGGGTAGGCTGGGGAGCTATGCATGTGTTTTAAAAACCCCTCAAAAGAAGTGGTGTCATAGAGTGTGACGAAAAAGAAAGTTCTGTGTTGCACTGAACATACTGAACTCAGTTCTGTTAATACCATTCTGTAACCAGGTGAAATAGCCATCTTCCACTGGGCAGTCACTGGCACCATAATATTTATAAAGCCGAGTCACAAGTGTGATTTTTTGTTGTATTATGTTACATTAGCATTTTCATTTACACTGTTTGAAAATATCATTCTTTGCTATTTCAAGCATATTTACATTTAGATTTGGGCAAGTTTTGTCTCATCTTTATCCATCAAGAATAATTTTTTCTACTGTGATTTACTCTGAGGATTAGTTTTTCTTAGGAAGTAATTTTGATTTTTACATTACGTAAAAATCTTTTTCTCAGGACATAACTTGGAAGCCAGCTTTTTTGGAAAATTCTTTCTTTTCGTTTTTATGTAGTCCTGAATTATGTGGTACTATACAAAATTAATGATTTAGCTTTTCATAGTGGTTTGGGAAATTATATTTAACATATATGTGAATCATAAATTTACTATAGTTGTGTAATGAATTTAAGTTTTATGCCCTGGTATTCACCAAAAATGCCTTAATTTATTGAATGCAAAATAGTGTTGCTTACATTTACAAAATAGTGTTGCTCACATTTAACATTTAATGGTTAAAATGGAGTATTTGTAATTTATAAGGCAGTTTGGGTGTCAGTCCTGAAAAAGAACATAGACAATTTAGAATTTGAAAAGGACATTTCCACACATAGCTGGCTCACTTGGTGCAGATTTAAAATGCCGACGTGACTCACCCTTGGCTTTGTGACATTTTTGACCTGCGTGTCCCAACAGGGTTTGAGTCAGGCAGAAAAGATGTGCCTGTTCCAAGAGACACTACATTTAGAGAAGCCCAGGGTACGGTGTACCCATCAGATGGTAATGGTTTCCTCGTAGTTTCTCACAGACCAGAGGCTGTTTAGCAGTCAGGGGTGATGTATACCATAAACAGTGTTGCTTAGCAATGTTGTTGCTGTTCCCATTATCAGGTCTCCAGGGGAACAGCAGTAGAGAGCATGACGCAAGGACGGATGCTCACATAGCCAGACAACGGCACCTGACTAGCAGTGCACACACTATTCGTGCAAACAGCTCTCAACGTAAAACGTCTGCCACTTCTCCCTCTTCTTTCCACTAAGCAAAACAATTTTGAGTTCCACAAGTAATACATAAAAACATTCTCACTGTCAAAGGTACCTAGATAAAAAGGAAAGGAATGATTACTTCCCACCCTTTCCCTGGTTTCATTTTCTAGCTCAGCATTAGGGGCATTCTTTAAGAATTTTCTGTACATTAGACACTGATGTATGTACATACGTATATTGTTTTATGTATTTTCTCTTTATTTTTAAATCACAGATTCTATCATACTCTATGGCTCGTTCTGTAACTTTCTTTCTATACCAAGTAATGTTTTTTGGAGAGGTATTTCATGGGAGGGGTGTGTATCTGTGTATCTTTCTATCTAGGTATCTGTCTTTCCATTCATCTGCCTCATTCTTTTAAGCTAATCCGTTGTTTTTCGTAGTATCACAATATAGTGAACCAGAATACTGTTAATGAAAATCCTGGTTTTGGTTCTTTTGTAATATTTTGGGAGAAAAGATGTGCACATTTAGTGGATGTTGTCAAATTGTTTTGCAGGGTGCTTAAACCACTTAATCCATGGACAGTGCATTAATAATCCTTTCCTCTTACCCAGCCGGTGTGGCTCAGTGAATTGAGTGTCATCTCATGTACTGAGAGGTCTCTGGTTTGATCCCGGTCAGGGCACATGCCCAGGTTTCAGGCTCGGTCCTCAGTATAGGGCGTGCAGGAGGCAGCCGATCAATATTTCTCTTTCATCAATATTTCTATCTCTTACCCTCTCCTTTCTTCTCTAAAAAAATCAATTAAAAAAGACTTTTCTCCCACATTCTTGCCAATATTCAATGCTATCAGCTTTTATAATTTTTCCCCATTTATCTATTGGTTTATCATTTTCTTTTTTTATCTTCACCCGAGGACAATTATTTTTTGCATTTATCTTCAGATAGAGTGGGAGAGAGAAAGGAAGAGAGAGAGAGAAACAATGACGCAAGAGGGACACATCGAGTGGTTTCCATCCACACGACCCCAACTGGGGTCGGGGACAAACCACAACTGAGGTACGTGCCCTTGGCGAGAACCGAACCCGGGACTCTCTGGTCTGAGGGCTGATGCTCTAACCGCTGAGTCAAACCGGCCAGGGCATCATTTTCTTTTTTTGTTTGTTTTTGTTAATCCTGACTTGAGGATACTACTTCCATTGATTTTTAGAGAGAGTGGAAGGGAAGGTGGGAGGGGAGGAGAGGAGAGAGAGAGAGGGAAAAAACATCAATGAGAGAAAGACACACAGATTGTCTGCTTCCTGCATGCGCCCTAACCAGGGCCAGGGATCAAACCTGCAACCCAGGTACGTGCCCTTGACTGGAATTGAGCTGTGTATCTTTGGTCTGCGGGAGATGCTCCAACCACTGAGCCAAACCAGCCAGAGCTGATTTATCATTTTCTTATTTATTTGCAGAATTTCTTTATTTGTAATTTGTATATTAATCCTTTTGTTCATTTTAGATTCAACACCATTTCTTATAGCCAGTCATTTTCAATTTTTTCCCCCTCATCTGAGGATACTTTCCTATTTATCATCAGAAAGAGTGGGAGGGAGGGAGGGGGGGGAGAGAGAGAGAGAGAGAGAGAGAGAGAGAGAGAGAGAGAAACAGAAACATCAATGCAATAGAGCCACATTGACTGGCTGCTTCCTGCACCACCAGACCAGGGCCAGGGACAAACTGCGACCATGGTACATGCCCTAGACAGAATCAAACCCGCGACTCATTGGTCTTCAGGCCGATGCTCTAACTGCCAAACCAAACCAGCCAGGGCTGTCTTTTTTTCCTAAATAGTATAATTTCTTTTGTAGAAGTTGAAAACTTATGTAGACAAATCAATCTTTTCTATATAGTTAATGCTTTTTTTCTTTCGTTAAGACGGCCTTTCTTTCCATGAAGATAATCACTAAGTTTTTCTTATAATAATTAAAAAAATTTGGATTTGCACATTTGGAATTTTAGTCCAACTGTACTTTGTATGTGATGTGAGGCAGTAATTTAATTTTGCATGTGAGCAGCCAATGGTCCCAGCATCACTTATTCAAAAGCCCATCCTTTTGACATAAATTTGTAATAGTCCTTGTTTCGTATACCAGCAGTATGTACGTTTTGAGTTTTCTTTCTTGGCTATTGTGATCTGTTCTTATTTAGGAAAAAAAAAAGAATTTAATGGACTTTAGTTTTTAGACTTACAGAAAGTTATGGAGATAGTACAGAGAGTTTCAGTATACCTTATATCTCGTTTCCATGATTATTAACATCTTATCTTAGTTTGTTACAGTCATTTCAATTAATAAATCCATGTTGATACATTGTTATTAACTGAAATCTATTCATATTTCTTAGTTTTCCCTAATATCCATTTTTTTTTCTAGAATCTCTTATTACATTTAGTCGTGATTGTCTCATTATGTTCCTGTGGCTGTGAAGGTTTCTCAGGCTTCCCTTGTTTTTGATGGCTGGCCATTTCCAGGAGTCCCGCTCAGGTGTGTTGTAGAATTTCCCTGTATTGGAATTTGTCTGATGTAAAGTGCCACTGTCATATCGAGAGTACGTACTGTCAACTTGATTTATGACTGTTGATGTTGATCAGCTGGCTGAAACAGCATTTGTCAGGTTTTTCACTTTAAAGTTACTCTCTTTTCCCACCCTGTCCATACTGTCGTCTTTGGAAGGAGGTCTCTTTGTGCGGCCCATGCTAACAGTAGTGTGTTCTGCTTCCCCTCCTTCAGGGTGAAGTATCTGTATAAGTTATTTGGCATTCTTTGTCTCTTCTCTCCCATTTCTGAATTTACTCAATCATTTATTCATATCTGTGTAGACTCATGGATATTTATTCATACGTTGGGTTGTAATCCAATACTGCTTTATTTTGTTTCTCACGTTGTTCCAGGTTTGGTGGTTGGAGTTTTTTCATCTGGCTTCTTTGATACACCCCATCAGTGTGGGCTTTTTTGTTTGTTTTTAAGTTTCTTACTTTTGGAACTCAAGAGGCTCAAGGTTCTTATAGTGCCCGAGTCCTAGAATCTGCCATTTCCCCAAGGAGTCCTAGTTCCTTTTATTGTGGAATGGGCTTAGGAACCAAGACAGAAGGTTCTCTGTGACACCAGCTAGGTGTCTTCCAATTCATTTCTGAAACTGACTGGATTTTGTGCAGATCCCACAGGTTAAGGACTCAGACCCACAAGACTCCCCTGACCACTTCAGGTGCCATTTGCAAGTAATAGGTCTCAGGTTACCCACAACTTCTGTCTGATTTGGCTACAAATCCGAGGTTCCTGTGATCCTTTACTTGGATTTGTTCATTTACCAGAATAGCTTGCAGAACTCAGGGAAACACTTATTTACGTTTATCAAGTTCTTATATAATAAAGGACACTGGTGAAGTAATACTTAGGGCAAGGTGTGGAGGGCTCCCAAGCTCAGGGGCTCTATCCCCGTGGAGTTGGGTATACCAACCACCCTCCTGGCATGTAGATGTGTTCATCAGCTCAGAAGCTCACGGAACCCCATACTGTTGGGACTTTTGTGGAAGTTTCCTCACATGGGCACGATTAATTACTGACTCCATCTGTAGCACCTTTCCCCTTACCAGAAAGTTCCAAGCTTCTAATCATGGCTTGGTCTTTCTGGTGACCAGCCCCTGTCCTGCAGCTATCCAGGAGCTCACCAAGAGTCACATCCTTAGAACAAAAGATACTGTTATCACCCAGGAATTTACACGGGTTTGTGAGCAACTGGGGGCAAAACCCAGTGTCTGTCTTTTCTGTTACTTTACACAATCCTTACCTACTGATCATTTTTTAGGTTATTATTGATAGCATTGAACCTCATGCAGAAATTCTGATGATAAATTTTACTTTGCATGATTCTCAATAAAAAGGAAAGTAATGCATGGTGCATTATTGAATATATTCAATTTTAAGTCCTGACAGAAGAGAATTTCCATTTTGAGTTGGTATAAATGAGACTCAATCCCACTGCTTACAATTTTTTTCAACTCTAGTGATTGGTAGAAGTTTTACAAACTGGCTTTTGAGTTGGTACATTTCAAACTGCTGTTGTCCTTTAGTGCCGGGTGCTCTACAACATCATAGATGGATGCATCCTCAGGGCCTGCATCTTTATGCTGTGAAGCTCACTGAGTCAGCACAGTGGGTTGCTGCAGTAATCCTCAAAGTCGTTTTCCCTGGATGGCTGAAAATAATTAAAATATGTACAGTAATAATGAGCTATGCAACTGCATTCCATTCCATAACTGGATTTGTGCTAAACCCAAGTTAAATTGATCTTTATCCTTAGTGAGAGCCCCAAAATGCCACCAGCCTTTATGTATTCTTTTGTGTCTTTTTAAGAAAAACACAGGATTGTGTGATGGCTCATGCTGTGGTTTGCTCAATGTTCATTGTTGGGGGAATATCCAGTGGTGAAACTGTAAGGAAAAAGTTATAAACCACTCTTTCTTCATTCTACTCTTGATGGACATTTGGATTGTTTTAAATTTTGGGGTAGTTATGAACAGTTTTGTTAAGAACATTTCTTTTCCTGTATCTTGGTGCACATAAACATGCATTTTTGTAGATGATATACTTAGAAGTCAAACTGCTGGATCAAAGGGCACAATTGTCTTCAACTTAAGGAGAACAGGTCAATTTCTTTTCTAGAGTATGAGCACGAATTTAATTTACAGTGCCTTTTATAGTGTGGAAGAGAGCTTGTTGCTCCATCTCCTCCTCATCACTTATTATTGTCAGATTTAAAATTTTGTCACTTATTTTCATGGATGTGTAGTGATACTTCATTGTAGTTTTAATTTGTTCTTGATTATTAATGAGGTTAAACACTTTTTATTTGGCGATTTAGATTTCCTCTTTTGTGAAGTAGGGACTAAGGCTTTCATTTGTTTTTTTATTGCCTTCTAAAGACATTTTGATATTTTCTAGATTCTAGTCCTTTGTCAATTTTGTTAGTTATATGTGTTACAATCGTATTCTCTTATTCTGTGACTTGCTTTTTCATTCTGTGTGTTGTCTTCCCCTGTTCTGTATGCAGAAGTTACACATTACATTGTAGTTGAGCACCATTTTCTCTATGGTTACAGTTTTTGGTATTTAATTTGTGAAATATTTAACATATGGTCATGAAGTTATTCATTTTCCTTTTACATTTTGACTTCAATATTCTAGAGTAGATTTCTGTGTAAGGTGTGAAGTAGGGCTCCATGTTAAATGTTGCTACATGAATAGCCAGTTGTCTCAGCATAACGTTGTAAAGACTGTCCTTGTCCATCTGCTTGGAGTGCTACCATCTGGGACCTTCATTACAATAAATTGACGATCCGTGGTGAGAGGGCACATCCTTGTTTTCAGTTCTGTGTCTCAAAAGGAATCATTTCCACATTTCTTCCTTGTTTCTTTGCTCTAGTTTTTTTTTTTTTTTTTAATAAGTCCTTTATTAGATTAAGGAAGTTTCCTTTTATTTTTAGTTGCAAAAATACATTTTTAATGACTGGCCATTGAATTTTGTCGAGTGCCTTTATTTATTTATTCTAATGATTATATGATTTGTTTTCTGTTAATCTCAATATAGAAACTTTCTTTTTTCAATGTTAAATCAACTTTTATTTTAGAGGTAAACCCAACTTGCTCATAATTTATTATCCTTTTTTTTTTAATCCTCACCTGAGGACATTTTTCCCTTTTTTGATCAGATAGAGCGGGAGGGAGAGAGAGAAACATCGATGTGAAGGGACACATCAGGTGGCTGCCACCTACACGACCAACCAGGGCCGGGGACAAACTGCAACCGAGGTACGTGCCCTTAGCAGGAACCGAACCCGGGTTTCTCTGTACCTCAGGCTGATGCTCCTACCGCTGAGCCAAACCGGCCAGGGCTGTCCTTTTTATATAATCTGCTGGATTTGGTATACACACACACACACACACACACATATTTGTTACCCAAGGATATTTTTTCTATTGATTTTTAAGAGAGAGTGGAAGAGAGGAAGGAGGCAGGGAGAGAGAGAGAGAGGGAGAGAAACATTCATGTGAGATTGACAGATGGATTAGTTGCCTCCTGCATGTGCCCCCACTGGGGCTGAGGATCAAACTTGTAACCCAGGTGTGTGCCCTTGACTGGGAATGGAACCCATGACCCTTTCATTGTGGTTTGACACACTAACCACTGAGCCACACCAGCCAGGGTTTGATTTGCTCATATATATATTTTTTTATCCTCACCTGAGGACATTTTTGCATTTATCTTCAGATAGAGTGGGAGGGAGCGAGGGTAGAAGAGAGAGAGAGAGAAACATCGATGTGAGAGAGACACATTGAGTGGTTGCCATTCACACGACCCCAACTGAGGCTGGGGACAAACTGCAACCGAGGTATGTGCCCTTAGCGAGAACTGAACCCAGGACTCTCTGCTCTGCAGGCCAATGCTCTAACCTCTGAGCCAAACTGGCCAGGGCAGTTTGCTCATATTTCATTAAATAATTTTAATGTCTATGTTTATGAGTGAGTGTCTGTACTTTTCCTTTCCCATTCTTGCTTATCAGATTTTCACCAAGTCATGTTGGCCTCATGTATGTTGGAAGGAGTCTTTACTCTTCTGTGGAAAAGTTTGTGAAAAAATGAAATTATTATTATTATTTTATATGACTAGAACTGAACTGTTAGGATACTTGGGCCTGGATTTTTTTTTTTAATATGTCTTTATTGATTTTTTTTTAAGAGAGAGAGGAAGAGAGAGAGAGATGGAAACATCGATATGAGAGAGAGACACTGATTGGCTGCCTCCTGCATACCTCTCACTGGGGCTCAAGTTTGAAAACTGAGCATGTAACCTGACCAGGAATTGAACTGGCACCTCTCAGTCCATGGAATGAGCCACTCTGGCTGAGTGGAATTTTCTTTTTGATAAAAATTTTGGTCACTGATTTTATTTTAAAGTTTATAAGACTATTCAGGCTTTCTATTTCTTCTTGAGCCAGTTTTGGTGATTTATATTATTTTTCTAACACTTGGTACATTTCATCAAAATTTAAAAATTTGTTTTTGAAAAGTTTCATGTCTACAGTTTCTATGTTAATGTTTACTTCTATAGTCCTGCTATTGGTAATTTTGTCCTCCTTTTCATTCTCTGCTTAATATGGCCAAAGTTTTGTCAATTTTATTAGTCTTTTTAGACATGAAACTTGGTCTTATTAATTTTCTCTGTTGTAGATCTGATTTTATTTGATTGATTTTTAATGTTCTTTTTTCTAGTTATGAAAATTTGTTTATAAATTTTCAAACTTTCTTTTTTCTAATATTCACATTTAAGACTGTTTCTCCCTAAGTGTTGGTTTGATTTTATGCGATAAATTAAAAAATATATTTTCTTACTTTATTAAGTTTTTGTTTTACTTGGAATTATTTGGCATTGGTTATTTAGAATTTTTTAAAATATCCAAATAAGGATTTTTTAAATATTAATCTTTTAGTTATTGATTTCTACTTTAATTGCTTTGTGGTCAGAAAACTTAATTATTTCAGTCCTTTGAAATTTGTTTATACTTTATGTTCAGCTTTATGGTCAATTTCAGTAAGTATTCCACATGTTTAAGAAGAAGGTGTATTCTGCAGTCATGGAGTACAGCTTTCTGTATATGCCAGTTATGCCTAATTTGTTAATTAAGTTATTTACATATAATGTATTTTTACTGATTTTTTTGTTTGTTATATATTCTCTATTATCAAGAGAAGTACTTTTAAGTTTCCCTTTGGGGTAAAAAGATCCAAGATGGAGGTGGAGTAGGTGGTAGCTACACTCGCCACCTCCCAGGACCAAACTGGAATTACAAGTAATTTATAGAACAGTCATCCTGAATAACCAACTGAAGACTAGCTGAAGAGATGTCTTATAAATGCGTATTTACAGAAGTAGCCATATTGAGACTAATAGAAAGGGCAGACATGAGAAAAGGGTTGACCCCAATCCCATGGGTGGCGGACGAGGTTCTGGAGGGATATCTCAGCAGCAGGGGTTTCCCTTTAAAAACATGGGGCCTAAAACCCAAGGTGTGCTTCCCAGCCCAGATCACCAGAGCTGGGAATAGGCTCCCAAAAAACATCTGGTAATGAAAAGCAGTGGGGATTTTGTCCACCAGGAAGAAATGGGGGTCTGCTATAGACACAGGCACCCTCTTCTTCTTCTTCTTGGAGCACCCAACTCAGGTGATCCAAGTACATGGCACCACTGGACCCCACAGGACACCTACTACCTAAGGCTACCTCACAGGGACTGGGAGTCATAGCAGACATATTTAATACATAGAAACAAACACACAGAGACAGACAGACAAAATGGGGAGGCAAAGACACAGGTGCCAAATGAAAGAACAGGAGAATTCTCCAGAAGAGATACATGAAATGGAAACAAACAATTTATGAGATACCAAGTTCAAAGTAATAGTTTTTTCTTTTCTTTTTTATTATCCTCACCTGAGGACATTTTTGCATTTATCTTCAGATAGAGTGGGAGGAAGAGAAGGGAGGAAGAGAGAGAAAAATATCGACGTGATTTATGAGATACCAAGTTCAAAGTAATAGTTTTTTCTTTTCTTTTTTATTATCCTCACCTGAGGACATTTTTGCATTTATCTTCAGATAGAGTGGGAGGAAGAGAAGGGAGGAAGAGAGAGAAAAATATCGACGTGAGAGAGAGACATCGACTGGCTGCCACCCACACGACCCCAACCAGGGCCGAGGCCAAACTGCATCTGAGGTATGTGCCCTTAGTGGGAACTGAACCCAGGTCTCTCTGGTCTGCGGGCCAACGCTCTAACCGCTGAGTCAAACCCTCCAGGGCTAAAGTAAATAGTTATAAGGAATCTCACCAGCATGAAAAATGACATAGTAATAATAAATGTAATATACCACATGAATGAAAGATAAAAATCTTATGATCATATCAATAGATGCCAAAAAAGCATTTGACAGAATCAAGCATCCATTTCTGATAAAAACACTCAGAAAAGTGGGAATAGAGGGATCGTATTTTAACATAATAAAGGCCATATATGAAAAACCTAGAGCCAACATCATACTCAATGGACAAAAACTAAAAGCATTTCTCTTAAGAACAGGAACAAGACAGGGATGCCTCCTTTCACCACTCTTATTTAACGTAGTACTGGAATTCTTAGCCACAGCAGTTAGACAAGAAGAAAAAAAATAAAAGGGATCCAAATCAGAAAGGAGGAAGTGAAACTCATTATTTACTGATGACATGATATTGTACAGAAAACCCTAAAGACTCCATAAAAAATCTGCTACATTTAATAAATTAATTTGGCAAAGTAGCAGGATGCAAAATTATCCAGAAATTGATGGCATTCTTATAGACCAATAATGAATACTCAGAAAGGGAAACTAAAAAAACAATCCCATTTACCATTGCAACAACAAAATAAAACACCTAGAAATAAACTTAACCAAGGAGGTAAAAGACCTGTTCTCAGACAACTACAGGACATTGAAAAAAATAGAGGAAGATATAAAAAAGTGGATGAAAACAGATTACCATGTTCATGGATCAGAAAAATCAACATCATTAAAATGTCCATACTACCCAAAGTAATGTACAGATTCAATACAATCCTTATTAAAGTACCAACAGCATATTCACAGATCGAGAACAAATACTCCAAAAGTTTATATGGAACCATAAAAGACTCTCAATAGCCTTAGCAATCTTGAAAAAGAAGAACAAAGGGGGAGGGATCACAATACCAGATATCAAGTTATACTACAAAGCCATCGTAATCAAAACAGTCTGGTACTGGCATAAGAACAGGCATATAGGTAAATGTAACAGAACAGAGAACCCACATATCGACCCAAGACAGTATGCACAATTAATATTCGACAAAGGAGGCAAGAGCATACAATGGAGAAAAAGACAGTGTCTTTAATAAATGGTATTGGGAAAATTGGACAGGTACATGCATAAAACTAGACTACCAACTTTTATCATACACAAGAATGAACTTAAAATGGATAGAGGACTTCAATGTAACCCTTGAAACCATAAAAATGCTAGAAGAAAATGTAGGCAGCAACATCTGAGACATCATACATAGCAGAATTTTCACTGATACATCGCCTAGGGCAAGAGAGACAAAGGAAGAAATTAATAAATGGGACTACATCAAACTAAAAAGCTTCTCCATGGCAAAAGAAATCAGCATCAAATTGAAAAGGGAGCCCACTCTCTGGAAGGACATATTTGCCAGTGATACATCAGATGAGGGGTTAATGCCCAAAATATATAGAGTACTCATACAAGTCAACAAAAGGAAGACAAACAATCCAATTAAAAGTGGGCAGAGGGCCTGAATAGACACTTCTCCAAACGAGACATACATATGTCAAAAGGAGACATATGAAAAAATGTTCAACATCTTTAGTCATCAGAGAGATGCAAATTAAAACAACTGTGAGATATCACCTCATACCTGACAGAATGCTGACCATCAACAAATCTTCAAACAAGTGCTGACGAGGATGTGAAGAAAGGGTACTCTAGCACAGTCTGCAGGTGGGAATGCAGACTGGTGCAGCCACTATGAAAAACAATTATGTTGTTTCTCAAAAAATTCAAAATGGAACTGCCATTTGACCCGGTGATCCCACTTCTTGGAATATAGCCTAAGAATCCTGAAACACCAATTATAAAGAATATATGTAACCCTATGTTCATAGCAGCACTATTTACAATTGCTAATGTCTGGAAACAACTGAAGTGTCCATCAGTAGATGAGTGGATAAAAAAGCTATGCTATATTTACACAATGGAATACTATGCAGCTATAGCAAAGAGAGATCTTAACCTTTGAGACGACATGGAGGGACCTGGAGAGTATTATGCCAAGCAAAATAAGCCAGTCAGAGAAAGACAAGTACCACACGATCTCACTTATTTGTGGAACATAATGAATAAAATAAGTTGTGGACCAATGGAGATCGAGAGTCATGGAATTAGGTAACAGACTAACAAACCTCAGAGGGATAGAGGGTGGGAGAGGTGGAAAGAGATAAACCAAAGAACTTATATGCATATATGCATAACCGATGGACACAGACATTAGGTTGGTGAAAGCAGGAGTGGTGTGGGAGCAGGAAGGAGCAGTTAGTTACCAGGGAAAAATGGGGACATCTCTAATATTTCAACAACAACAAAGGATCAGTTAGAAATGAAGTATACAGTGTCTGAAGTGAAGACTATACGGGAAGGAATAAACAGTTGGTTAGATGAAGAATTGGGTTGAATCAGCGATTGGAAGACAGGATAGAAATGACACTTAATCAGAGCAGCAAAAAGAAAAAAGACAAGAAAAATGAGGATAGTTTAAGGGACATTTCCAACACTATGAATGTAACAAAATGTGCATCATAGGGGTACCTGAAGGAGAAGAAAGAGATCAAGGTATCGAGAACCTATTAGAAGAAATAATGACCAAAAACTTCTGTAACCTGGTGAAGGAAAAAGATACAGAAGTCCAGGAAGAGCAGTGTACCAAACAGGATTAACCCTAAGATGCCCACACTGAGACACATCATAAATAAAATGGTGATGGTTAAAGACAAAGAGAGAATCTTAAAAGCTGCAAGAAAGACAGTTACTTTAAAGGGAGCTCCCATAAAACCGATTTCTCAACAGAAACATGCAGGCCCGAAAAGGCCCTACATAATAATAAAGGGAGCAATCCAGGAAGAAGAAATAACCCACGTAAGCATTTCTGTACCCAGCATAGAAGCACCTAAATGTGTAGCAAATCTTGATGGACATAAAGGGAGAGATGGACAGTAATACAGTTGTAGTAGGAGATTTAACTATCTCAATGACATCAATGGATAGATTTTCCAGACAGATAATCAATAAGAAAACTGTTGCCTTCAATGACACACTATATCAGATGGATTTAGTTGATATCTTCTGAGCATTTCACCCCAAAGTAGCAGAATAAACATTCTTTTCAGGTGCACATGGAATATTTTCTAGGATAGACCGCATGTTAGGACACAAAACAAGTCTCAATACATTTAAGAGAAACTCAAATTAAAACTACAGTGAGATATCACCTCAGAATGGCTATCATCAATCAATAAACCATCAGTGCTGGTGAGGATGTTGAGAAAAGGGAACCCTTGTATAACGGTGAGAATGCAGGCTGGTGAAGCCGTTGTGGAAAGCAGTATGGAGTTATCTCAAAAAATTAAAAATCAAACTGCCTTATAACTCAGTGATTCCACTTCTGGGAATTTATCCAAAGAAATCTGAAACACGAATTCAAAAGAATATATGCACTCCTATTTCATTGCAGCATTATTTACAACAACCGAGACTTGGAAGCAGCTCAAGTGCCCATTATTAGATGAGTGGATAACAAAGCTGTGGTACATTTACACAATGTAATTCTACTCTATCATTAAAAAGAAGAAAATCTTGCCTTGGCTAGTTTGGCTCAGCAGTCACAGTGTTGGCCTTCAGACCAGAGTCGAGGGTTCAATTCTGGTCAAGGGCATGTACTTGGTTGCGATTTCGTCCCCGGCCCTGGTCGGGGTCGTGTGGGTGGCAACCAGTGTATCTCTCTTATGTTGATGTTTCTCTCTCTCTCTGCTCCTCCCTCTCTCCTCCCTCCCTCCCTTCCACTCTATCTGAAGATGAATGGAAAAGAATCCTCGGGTGAGGATTAAAAAAGAGAAAGACACATACCATACAATTTCACTCATATGTGGCATCTAATGAACAGAATGAACTAACAAGGAAAATATGAGCGAGACTCATAGAGAACAGGTTGACAGCTGTGGTGGTGGGTGTTGCTGGGTGGGGAAGGTGAAGGGATTGAGCAAAAAAAGGAAAGAAAAATAAAATACTCATGGACAGGCACAGCAGTGTGGTGTGTGCTGGGGGAGGGGGGCAGGGATGTGGAGGAGGGACGGTATGGGGGAGATAAATTGTGATGGCTAGAGACTTGAGGTGGTGAACACACAATACAGTATACAGGTGATGTGTTGTAGAATTGTGCACCTGAAACCTATATAATTTTGTTAACCAGTGTCACTTCAGTAAATTTAATGTAAAGGAAGATAAGTAAAAGTTTCACTTCATGATGATGGTTTTGTCTTGTAGGTCTGTCAGTTTTGTTGCATATATTTAAATTTGTTATTAAATATAAATTTGTTATTTTGCTTATAACGCCTTTTAAACAAGTATATTTTTTTCTGTTGTTTGCATGATATATGCCTTTTTATCCTTAACTTTTAACTTTTATGTATTCCTAATGTATTACATGTAGTTCTTGTGATTTACTTATAATTGAAGCTTTTTGACAATATGTGCTTTAAATCAGAATACAGTAAACCTTCCATTTTGCAGACCTCGATTTAATGGATTATGGATTTAATAATCATAATTTGTGGTCCATATGTCATATGTGAAATTAACACCCTGTTAAATTTAAAATGCTTTTTAACGAAGATTTGCTTATAATTAAATTAACAGGTTCCTTTTTTGTTATTAATTCACCGTTATTAATTAATTTTTTAAAAATCCTCACCTGAGGATATTTTTCCATTTATCTTCAGTCAGAATGGGAGTGAGAGAGAAAGAAAGAGAAACATTGATGTGAGAGAGACACACTGAATTGCTGCCTCCTCATGACCCCAACCAGGACCAGGGACCAAATCACAACAGAGGTATGTAACCTTGACTGGAATTGAATCCGCAACTCTTTGGTCCTTGGGCTGGCGCTGTAACTGCTGAGCCAAGCTGGCCAGGGTCTCACTGTTATTTTTAACAAATTTTAGCAAATAGGCCATATGTTGGAAAAAACATTCTTTATTTCTTGAAAGGTATTTTTACTAAGCATAGAATGTTAAATTGGTCATTTATTATTTTCAAGTGTATTAAAAG
The DNA here is from genome assembly GCF_014108415.1 of Molossus molossus. NCBI lineage: Eukaryota > Metazoa > Chordata > Mammalia > Chiroptera > Molossidae > Molossus > Molossus molossus. The sequence continues at coordinate 134,971,338 of NW_023425344.1, read as the reverse complement.
CTAGAAGATGAAAATGGTATCTTTAAAATTGCTATTTAGGAGTCAGGTGTCAGGCTCTCTTTGGAAGTAATGTATCTTTTGTCTCTGTCTATTTCTAAGATTTTCTTTTTCATTTTTCTTTGGATATCTGCAGTTCCATTATTATGTGTCTAGTGGGATTTCTCTTCCTGTATCTTGCTTGATATTCTTTTGGATTTTTGAATGAGTATATTCATGCATTTCATGAATTCTGGAAAATTTTCAGTTATTTTCAGAAATTACCTCTACTTCATTCTCTTTTCTTTTTATGGGCTATCAGTTAAATCTGTGTATAAGACTTTTTCTGTATCTGTTATTTATACAGTCTCTTGTATTTATACCATCTGGCCTTTTCATTGTTTTCTGAGCAACTCTTATTTTTCATTTTAATAATTCTGTTTGGAGCTATATTTGATCTCCTTTCATCTCTGTATTAAGTTTCTTAACTTAAAAAAAAAATCCTTACCTGAGACCTGGCTGGTTTGGCTCAGCAGTTAGAGCATTGGCCTTTGGACAATGAGTCATGGGTTCAATTCCAGTCAAGGGCATGTACCTTGGTTGCGGTTTGTCCCCGGCCCTGGTCGGGGTTGTGTGAGAGGCAACCAGTCGATGTGTCTCTCTCTCTTCCTCTCTCCCTGTCTCTCCATCCCTCCCACTCTATCTGAACAAAACTGGAAAAATATCCTTAGGTGAGTATTAAAAAAAGGAAAAAAAACTTCACTCGAGGATATGTTATTATTTGATTTTATAAAAAGGGAGAAAGGGGGAGAAGAGAGGAAAGGAGAAGGCGGGGGTGGGGGGATAGAGAAAGACAAAGACATTGATGTGAGAGAGAAATAGTGATTGGTTGCTTCCTGTATGCACCCCAGCTGGGGACTGAACCCGCAACTAGGTATGTGGCCTGACCAGGAATCAAACACACAGCCTTTTGGTGTATGGAACTGACACTCCAACAAACTGAGCCACCCAGCCAGGGCTCTGTATTAAGTTTTAAATTTTGGCAAAATTTATTTATTTTTGTAAGTTCTGTTTAGTTCTTTTAAAAGTGTTCAAGTTTTTGCACCATATCAGTCTTGTTAAGAAATTCAGTGTAATGTTATTTCAGTATCAACATTTTACTGTTTTTTTTTTTTTTTTTTTTTATCCTCACCCAAGGACATTTTTCCATTTTTTGTACAGATAGAGAGGGAGGGAGATAGAGAGAGAAACATCGACGTGAAGGGACACATCGAGTGGCTCCCACCCGCATGACCAACCAGGGCTGGGGACAAACTGCAACCGAAGTACGTGCCCTTAGCGGGAACCGAACCCGGTTCTCTCCGGACCGCAGGCCGACGCTCTAACTGCTGAGCCAAACCGGCCAGAGCTTTTTAAAACTGAATCATTGCACTTAACTCTTGTCCTTGTCCCAGCTCACAAAACATTTGTGGACTAAGTGAAAAAGTTCTCTCTGTGTAGTGTGGGTTTTTTGGTGATAAACAGGACAATCACTCTGTGGCGTTTCCTCACAAAGGCTCTGGCAGATGCAGGGTCTGGCCTTGTGTCAGTCATTCCCTGCAGTGGGAAGGACGATCTAGCATGGGCTCGCAGTTACTCTTCCACCCTCATGTCTTTGCTTGGACAAAGAGGTCAACAGAGCCCTGGCCAGTTTGGCTCAGCAGTTAGAGCATCAGTTCTAGGACTCAAGGGTTCGATGTCACCAGTGAAGGTGACATACCTGGGTGGCAGGTTTGATCCCCAGCCCCAGTCAGAGTCTTGCGGGAGGCAATCATATGAGATGTCAACCAAGACATCTCTCACATTGATGTCTCTCTCTTTCTCTCTCTCTCCATCCCTTACACTCTAAAATTCAATGAAAAACTATCCTTGGATGAGGATTAACAACAAAAAAAAAAAGTAAAAGGAGTTCAACAGAGTCATTTCGTGTGGGTGTTTTGCCAATAATTTGTATTCATTGTATATTGATTTCATTTTCAGGCTTATTTTATAATCTTTATGGCAGTAGCTTATGTTTTAGCTGTAAGTAGTGCAATGTTTAATGATTTGTATGTATTTTATTTTTTAAAGTTGAGGTAAAATATATATAATGTAAAATTTGCCATTTTAGTCATTTTAAGTGTACAATTTAGAAGTATTAATTATATTCAAAATGTGCAAACATCACCTATATCTATTTCCAAAACATTTTCATCATCCCAAACAGAAACTGTTTCAAGCAATAGCTCCCACACACACTGGCCACCACCCCTCTACTTTCTGTCTCTAAATTTTGTCTATGTTATATATTTTGTGTAAGTACAGTCATACAGTAGTTGGCCTTGTGTAACTGTGGCTTATACCACTTAAAATGTTTTGAAAGTTTGCCCATGTTATAGCATGTATTCCCTTTCCTGGTTGAATAATATTCCCTTATATGAATATACTGCATTTTGCTTATCCATTTATCTGTGCTAATTCTTAGCCTGCCTGAAGAATGGATCCTGCTGAATTTTTCTTTATTGGCATAATATTGCTTAACACATTTTATAATAGTACTTTGTTTTACATTTTTAGCAGGATAATACCCAGGGCACTTTAACAAAAATATTTGAAGTCTTCAATTTCTCCAGTGTTTTTTAAGTTTGATGTTCATTTTTTTTTTCAAGTGCACTGTATTGTCAGGCATGTTTTTGCTTTTTGGGTTGTTAACTGACAGACCTCTTTTCAGAGGCTCATTCATTACTAGCAGTGCTTATGGTCAAAGGAGTTCTTCAGCATTACTTTTGTCAGCACTCTGAAATCCTGTACTTTGTAATGATGTTTATGGCATCCACAAATGTGGTGGCACCTGTTAGGTGGGAAAGGATGTTTGAATGAGGGCTATACAGTGTCAGTTTATTATCATTATGTTTACTTTTTTTGTAACCTCATAACATTTGGGACTCAGATAATAAAGATCTGAAGAACCTCTATGTTTGTATTACTATTTTTCTTTTTTTATCCTCACCCGAGGACATTTTTTTGCATTTATCTTCAGATAGAGTGGGTGGGAGAGAGGGGGAAAGAGAGAAAGAAACATTGACATGAGAGAGACACATAAACTGGTTGCCACCCACATGACCCCAACTGGGGCGGGGACAAACTGCAACTGAGGTATGTGCCCTTAGCAGGAACCGAACCCGGGACTCCCTGGTCCGTGGGCCGACACTCTCTGAGCCAAACCAGCCAGGGGAGCTATTGAAATCTTGATAAAAATGTTAAAGTATTTAGTTTGCCAAAACTCACATTAACTGTTAAACTTCTCTTTCTGATGTGCCACACTTAAACCTAAATTTTTAGAATACCTTTCAGGAAGCTGAAGTGAATGTGTTTTAGGATATGGGACAGAGAGCCTGAAGTGTATATAGTTTGCTTTGCTTCTTGACAAGTGAGGATTGTAGAAAAATCACTCTTATGAATATCATGAAAATATTTTTACAATAGCAGAGGTCTCTTAGACTGTATTTTTACAATATAGTTTGGATATAAAGCAATGATTAAGGATTGGCTTCGTTATGAAAAAAAATCTTGTTTACTTGATTTTACTTTTTCCTAAAATAGTAATCTAGGGGTTCAGTGTTCTTAATTTCTCACTGCTTAACTGATTTGAAATGCTGCCTTTGTCTTCTACTCAGTTCTTTCTGCATATTAGGTCTCTTTCTGGATATTCTCTTACATTTCTGCAGCTTTAGCTGGCAGATCTTTTGGGGGTGGGGTTTAACCTTCTCACAGTTATGATTTTTTAAAATATGTTTTTATTGATTTTGATTTTTTTTTTTTTTTTACAGAGAGAGGAAGGGAGAGAGAGAGAGAAACATCGATGAGAGAAACATTGAATGGCTGCCTCCTTCATGTCCCCTAATGGGGATTAAGCTCCACAACCTGGGCGTGTGCCCTGACTGGGAATCGAACGAGGACCTCTCAGTCCATGGGACAACGCTCAATCCACTGAGCCACACCAGCCGAGAATGGTTATGATTTTTGTTACAAACCAAACTTCAAGCTGTTTAAATAAAACTTGTGTGGGCTGAAAGGCTGGGAAGCATTTCGGTTGGTGGTTATCAGTTGTGAACCACCAATTTATTATTTTTAGCTAAATTAAATATAACTAAGACTACTCCATTTATTATTAAAATTCATGCATGGAATGTGATAGTTATTATTGGCTGGGAACTCTCTCTCCTACCACAACTTTTCCTCATTGAAACAAGGGTTATTAGTACATTTTTGATAACGTGAAGTTTCTTAACTATTGCATTATTGTGTAACATTATTCTTGAGAATGCATTGAAAGGTATTTCAGGGGACCACAGATGGTCCCTGACTCATGATGGTTCGACTTTGGATTTTTGGACTTAACGTAAAGATGGTGCAAAAGCAGTATGATTCAGAAGAAACTGTACTTCGAATTTTGGATTTTGATCCTTTCCCAGGCTGGTGATGTGGGGTATGATACTCTCTTGTGATTCTGGGCAGTGGTGGTGAGCACAGCTCCCTCAGTTGTGTGATCATGAGTGGGAACAACAGTGCTCTATAGTGTGCTTGTTCTGTGTTGGCAGTGTGTTTTGGTTACTGCACTGTGTGTTTTCCCATCCCATCGCATCTGCAAAATGCCCATCTGTGTCTCTGGCTTCTGGTGAGAAGTAGAAGAGGAAGGCAGTTACTCTTGAGCTGAAATTCAAGATAATTGCCCAACAATAGGCCAGAGGTGGGGAACCTTTTTTCTGCCAAGGGCCATGTGGATACTTATAACATCATTTGTAGGCCATACAAAATTATCATCTTAAAAATTAGCCTGCTATATTTGGTCAAACATTTAATTAACTCACCCCTAATGTGATGGCTGGAACTGCTTCTTTTTGGTGCGGTGTGTGCTGGTATTAGTGATGCTGCTACCCACAACTGCTTCTCCAGGTTTGAGTTGGTCAGACTGGAGTGCAGTCAACGCTTTGTGATGGTATGTTTTGAGAAGAACTGCTCGCAGCAGTTAAGTTATTCCAAATGCAGATGCATATTCCAATGCATGTCTCCTCAAAGTGGGAAATTCATCTCTGCTCATGGAAGTTTGTAGAACTCAAGCAGTGGGAGGTTGTTGTACCTAATTTTCAGCTCATCATTGCTTTGCAGCTGAATGATTTCGTGTTGTAGGTTATTAGGCACATCAGCTTGTTCCACACTGAACAATGTAGCAAAGATGTTCAGTTTCATTTGTTGACTTTTTACATCCTTGAATCTTTCATTAAATGCCTCAATTAGTTTCCCACACACACCAGCATATTCAACTGTTGTAGAAGGCTTTTGTCCTTCCAGAATGGGGAAATGCACGTTGTCATTCCTTTCAAACTGCACTTTCCACAGCCTTAATTTAGTTTCAAATGATTTCACATTTGAAAGCAAGGAGCTGAGGAGCTGGTTGAGGCCCTACATCTTGATGCTCAGCTCTGAGAGGTACTTGGTAATGTCCACATTGAAGGCTAAATCACACAGCCACTTGCTATTACTGAGTTCCCTGACAGGGTTTCCCGCCATCTCCACAAACTGTTTAATTTTATCCCAAAGTTTGTAAAACCTCATGAGCATGTCCTGAGACTCAGCCACTGCACTTCACAGTGATAAACAAGATCACTGTACTCAGAGTCAAGATCATTCAGTAACTCCTTAAACTTGCAGCTGTTAAACCCTCTGCTTTTGATAACATTTATGCATGACACTACTGTTGACATCACATCGTTGAGCTGCAGTGACTGTGCACGGAGACTTTCTTGGTGTATGATGCAGAGGAATATAATTAAATCACTTGGATCAAGACTGAGATGATTCAGTTCTTTCTTGACAAATGCAATGAACCCTTTTTGCAAGCTAAACTTGGCTGGAGCTCTCCTTGTAGTAAGGCCACTTAACTTTTCAAATGTTAGCTCAAGTTTTTTTCATTGATAAAACAAATCTTTCAAGCAAGTCCTCACCTCTTGTAGTGCCAGGCATGGCTTCCTATGACAGCAGTTCTTCTTCTCACGTGTCAAACTCTGCAGTTACCCCACAAACGAAAATAGCCAGTTGGGCAGTATTTGTTAGGTCTATTTTCTCGTCACAAGCCAGAGAGAAAAATTGGAAATCTCTTGCAGAATCCTTCAGTGTTTTTCAATATCTAGTGCTAAATCAGTAATCTGATCTGAGATGGTTCTCCCAGACAAACTAACACTGAAACAATTTTACTTTTTATGGTGCTAACAACTCCTTAGCAACCACCATGCACTCTTTCACAAACTCTCCCTCTACATGAGGCCTCAGGTTCTTTGTGATTAGCTTGCTCAGTACATAACTAATCTAAGTAACGTTGTCTGTCACAGCGAGGCCTAGTGAAAGCAGCTTGTGATTCCAAACTCCACTGAAGAGCATTGATTTTACCCAGACACATATGGGCTCCAATTCATTGTGTTCAGCATGTTTTGAGCTGTAATGACGCTCCAGATTGGCTTTTTTATTACTGCTAATGCATTGCCACGAACTAGGCACACAAGTATGCCTTTGACTTCAACCAAAAAAGAATCATTTGTCCATTTCTCTTGGAAAGATCAACACTGCATCAGCTTTTGTTTTCTTTGTAGTCATCATTTGTAGGATGTCACACCACTTAAGTTTTAATAACTGTCCAGACTGTGTGTCGCCAGCAACATGATTATTTTGCTGTGATCACTGTTCTAATCCTGCATCTTGGATTTGGAACATATCCAATGTTCGTATCAGCAACTCTTGAGGTCTTTTCTATGTACTGTAATTTCCTTAATATTCATCTGAGATTCAGTTTTTATGAGGATTGTTGATTGTGGAAATGTGGATAAAGATTGGATTGGAGTTATTGTCTCTGTTGACAAAGAAGTCAACAACATTGTTGTCAGTCGTTGGAGGCAAGGTCATCAATGTCGTGAAGAGTCATCTCATCACATCTCATCTCATCACCAGTTTGCCGACATTTTCACCACAGTCTGTTAACATTTTAGAAACACATACACTCCCAGCCTGCCTGACACTGACTGTCCTCTGAGTCACCACAATACAGGCAGATGGGCTGTGGGAAGCTGATGAGAAGTATATGTGCCTGTCCTGTCATGTACCCGTATGTGTCCTGTCCATCCTGTAATGGACGTTCCTTGTCTCTCAGAATTTATATTATTGTTATGATTCACTTAATATAAATTTATGTTGCTATGAAAAAAGCTCCTAGAATCATTGAATTTTGAGTCCCACCTGCAGTTGCACCAGTCCAAATGATTTCATGGCCCTTACACGGCTGCAGGCGGGACGTTCCTTGTCCCTGCTATAGGCTAATGTAAGTTGTTCTGTGCACGTGTAAGGTAGGCTCAGCTCAGCTATGATGTTTGGTGGGGTAGGTATTCTAAATGCATTTTTACTTACTACTGTCATAAGTTGAGAGTGTTGTGCTGGGATATATCCCCATCATAAGTTGAGGAGCTTCTGTACTTGAAAAGAGAGCTGTTGAAGATAGTCCTCTCTTGAACTCTGCCTGGGAGCTTTTCTTTCATTTAATAGTACACAAGGCTCTGAGAGGATCTGATGAAAATGATGATGATGGCAGCTACTATTTGCTGAGGCTCAACTATATACTAGGTATTTTTTAATTCATTTCATTGCAGTACGGGCTCAGCACTCATTCTTTCTCCCTTAATGGTGATAGTAGTTTTATGAGAAATACCTGTTCTGTTGTGTTTTAAATGTATAATGAATATTCAAATAAATGGTAATAAACTCTGTCATAATATTAACTAATAAAACAAATGCAGTGCTTTAGCTTTTCTTGCTGACTGTTCCAGGTGAGGAGGCCCTGGAATTGGTTAAGTGTAGATTTCATAAATGTAATCAATTTTTCTAAGAGAGCTATAGACCATAATTTATGAGTTTTAGAAGTAATTTTCTTTTTGCTTTGCCTTTATCTTTGGGATAGGTACTGCTTTGGTAGTAAATGTTGTGCAAGGCCACAGACTGCCAACTAGTTCACACAACTGAAACCCATTTAAAGCTCAGCGATCGGTTCTAAAAATGGAAGTTATATACAGGTGTCTGCTCCTGCCCTCTATTAACTTGCTCCTGATTTTATAGACTTTAGGGTAATTTTATAAACAAACAACAATATAATATTTACATTGTTTCACATATTTAAAAACTCATTGTGCTAAATGCTTTAGTAAGTTATTTACAGTTGAGGGAGAATATAAGAAAGAGAATGCTTCTGTTGGGGTTGTATTAAAGCATTTTAGTAGTATAGGTACTTTTGGAAATGAAACATACTTTAAATGAGAAAAATTGAGGCCTGTTATGAATGGCACTGAATAGTGCTGATTATTTTACCTTTGACAAAGTGGAAAATGTAAAGCTTGATGTATCCCATTTTATTAATGTAATAAAATTTTATAATGTTGTTCTGGGCGTCGATATATGTTCTTTAGTGTTTATTAGCTCTTGGTTGTAGTAAAATGTTTTGGGCCTGTGCCTGGCTATACTGTACAGAATGTAAAATATCAAACCTCAGGAAAAAAACCACAAATAAATATATATTTTTCTTTTTCTCAAGTTTTTTCTATATGATTTTAAAATATTTTGGTTAGTTATACTATCTAATCTGATTGAACACAGTGAACATCTTTTTTTGCATTTAACATAGGTTTATAGCTTCCCCAGACTTGTTCTAATAATGAAGCTATGAAGGATATGACAAGAATGGTGATATTAAATTTCTCTAGACTAACAGTAAATTTTTCCATTCTGAATCAGGAATGTTGAGCATCTGGAATCTGCAAGAAGAGTGAATTGTTCGCGGCGGGAACACTTTCATCAAATTTTGAGCCATTTGTTCTCTTAGGAATTACTACTGTCTTGTACAAAATATTATATTTTTACAGAACCAGTTTTTTGAACTGGAAAAGTTACTCCACTTCTTTATGCATGTTTTAGAAATGTTATTGTTTTGAGAATGAACGTCACCTTTTAGCATTAAATTAATTTCCTTTGGTTTAATACTGATAATTTATATTTGTCCAAATATTATAAAAAAGCAATAGAAAAAAATGATCCTAAACAGAGATTTCTTTATAGTTTATGTAAGTGGTTTAATAATCTATACTTTATTTTCTTTATCCTTGAATTTTCAGAATATCTACAATGTGTACTAATACCCTATATGTTAATTATGGCATAGATGTATAAGTGTAAATTGTTATGATGTTCTTGCTCTGTTTTTCTTTTATTCTGCTCTTTTTTTTTAGACAGCAAACACTTTTCCTCTATTTAGTAAATTTTTACTCTGAATTAGACTTTCCTGGGTCTTGATTTGTTTTGTTCATTGTGTTTGGATGTATTGCTGATGTTGTTTTGTTTGTATGACAGTAGGTGTCATTGCCTAAGTTATGGGCCAGATTCTTTGACTAGAACACTTCATATAGGTCTTACTAGTGTCTTAATGTTCAATAAATAATATTTGTTTACAGTTCAATATTATATTCATTTAAAGTGTAATATTCTTCTTCCCCTCCATTTAGTAGTATTCAGTCAATCTTGTATATGTCTGCCTCACCTGATGTTCTGTCATCAGCTCCCACCAAACATGGAACCAGTGAAGCTGCGTATCGACTTTGCACACACGGTTTTGTTATCAAGTGAATGGGGGCAGGGTTTTCTAATGGACAAATAGTTTTACTGTCATATTGACCATTTCATCTGAAGATTTATTTCTTTACTATTAAGTATTTTATTTCTCCCCCAGCAGACTGCCCCCCACTTCCAGCTTCCCTTCCTTTTATCCCTTCGTTTAGTGAATGGTAGCTACTTCATCTAATGGTTGGAATCTCCTCCCTGTTGATTTGAAGTTAGTCATCATTACTACTTTGAATTATTATCTGCTCATCACTTGGATCAGGCCCTCCAGTAACTTTAAATTGCATTGTTACATATGCATAACCCATGGACACAGACAGTAGGTTGGTGAAGGCCTTGGAGGGGCAGGAGCGGGTTGGAGGAGGCCAATGGGGGAAAAAGAGGGGACATCTGTAATACTTTCAACAATAAAGATAAAAAATTAAAAAATGCATTAGTGCCCTGGCTGGTTTGGCTCAGCGATTAGAGTGTCAGCCTGCGGTCCACAGAGACCCGGGTTCAGTTCCCGCTAAGGGCATGTACCTCGGTTGCATTTTGTCTCCAGCCCTGGTTGGGTTGTGTGGGTGGCCGCCACTCGATGTGTCCCTTTCATGTTGATGTTTCTCTCTCTCTCTCTTCCTCCCACTCTATCTGAATAAAAAATGGAAAAATGTCCTTGGGTGAGGATTAAAAAAAATGCATTAGTTCATTGAGACTTCAAGTCAGCATAAACAGATATGAATCGTCTTCAATCTAATCCAAGTTAGAGAGCCATAGTTCACATTCTTCTTCTTCTTCTTTTTTTTATCCTTACCCGAGGACATTCTTTGCATTTATCTTCAGATAGAGTGGGAGGGAGAGAGTGAGGAAGACAGGGGGAGAAACAGTGATGTGAGAGAGACACATCAAGTGGCTGCCTCCCACACGACCCCAACCGGGGCCGGGAACAAACTGCAACCAAGGTGCGTGCCCTTAGCAGGAACCGAACCCAGGACTCTCTGGTCCGCAGGTTTATGCTCTAACCACTGAGCAAACCAGCCAGAGCCCATAGTTCACATTCTGTTTGCCTAATTCTCTTAAGGCTTTCTGAGTCACAAGCACTTGAGTAAGTTAGAGGCTTTTATATTTTTTATTTGCCCTTGGATGGCTTTTAATATAGTCCAGATGGTGTGTCTATACTTGGTAGTCTTCTTGATGAAAAGACTGTTCTCAGTTGTTTGACAAATGTGACAATTCTGGTAATAGTCCTCTTCCACAAAGCATTATGACTTTATTCTCGTCTGTGTAGGAAATGGTTTCCTGACTTCTTTTTATGCATAACTTTGTTTCTCTTACCCACCCCATTTTAATGATTCAGAAGATAATTTTTATAATAAAGATGAATTTTGTGAAGTAGTCCATACAAAACTACTAGTCTTTTAAAAAAATTTCTTTATTGTTGAAAATATTACAGATGTCACTCATTTTTTCCCCTATTGACACCTTCCTTTCTGTTCCCGCTCCCCCTTGCCTTCACCATCCTGTTGTCTGTGTCCATGGGTTATGCATATATGCATACAAGTTCTTTAGTTTATCTCTTCCTCTCCCCCCCACCCTGCCTTTGCCTCTGTGGTTTGTTAGTCTGTTCCCTACTTCCATGTCTGTGAATCTATTTTGTTGGTCAGTTTATTTTTTTCTTTATATTTCACAAATAAGTGCGATCATGTGATACTTGTCTTTTTCTGACTGGCTTCTTTTTTTGAGCATAACACTCTCCAGCTCTCTCCATGTTGTCTTGAAGGGTAAGAGAGATCTCTTTCTTACAGCTGCATAGTAGTCCAATAAATGTGCCACAACTGTTTATCCCCTCATCTATTGATGGGCACTTGGGCTGTTTCCAGATCTTAGCTGTTATAAATAGAGTTGCTCTAAACATAGGGGTGCATATATTCTTTCTGATTGGTGTTTCGGGCTTCTTAGAATATATTCCTAGAAGTGGGATTACTGGGTCAAATAGCAGTTCAATTTTTTTTTTTATCCTCACCTAAGGACATTTTTCCATTTTTTGTTCAGCTAGAGTGGGAGGGAGGGAGGGAGGGAGGGAGGGAGGGAGAGAGAGAGAGAGAAACATTGATGTGAAAGGGACACATCAAGTGGCTGCCACCCTCACGACCAACCAGGGCGGGGGACAAACTGCAAACGAGGTATGCATTCTTAGTGGGAACTGAATCTGGGTCTCTCTGGACCACAGGCCGATGCTCCAACCGCTGAACCAAACTGGCCAGGGCAGCAGTTCAATTTTTAATGTTTTGAGGAAACACCATATTGTTTTTTATAGTGGCATTCCCACCAGCAGTGTACTAGAGTCCCCTTTTCATCAGCACTTGTCTGTCCTGTTTGGAGAGGTGCGTATTTAGTCCTCTGCACATTTTTTAATTGGATTGTCTTCCTTTTGTTGAGTTGTATGAGTACTGTATATACTTTGGAAATTAACCCCTTATCTGATATATCATTGGCACTTATGATCTCCCATACAGTAGGTTTTCTTTTCATTTTGATGCTGGTTCCTTTGCTGTGTAGAAGCTTTTTAGTTTGATATAGTCCCATTTATTATATTTTTTCCTTTGTTTCTCTTGCCCTTGGCAATGTATCGGTGAAGATTCTGCATTGTGGGAGTTATATGATATAAGTTCTTGAAAGATGCACCTTTTTAAAAAAAAAAATTTATTTTTTATCTTCACCTGAGGATATTTTTGCATTTATCTTCAGATAGAGTGGAAGGGAGAGAGGGAGGAAGAGAGGGAGAGAAACATCCATGCAAGAGAGACACATCGAGTGGTCACTACCCACATGACCCCAGCCGGGGCTGGGGACAAACTGCAACCGAGGTGCCCTTAGCGGGAACCGAACCCGACACTCTCTGTTCTGCGGGCTGACACTCTAACTGCTGAACCAGACTGGCCAGGGCTTGGTGAATCTTTTTTGACTTATGATGATGATATGTGCTTGTGTAAAGGATACCGTGAGTGGGTTTTTTGTTTTTTTTTTTTTAATTATTTTGTATTCCTATAGAACTATATACCTTTGAAATGGAAGATAGAATTTATCAAAATGTTTTAGGCACTTAACTTGAAGGCAGGAGTCCGCAAATAGGAATCCTTGGCATTTTTTTCCCTCATGAGTATGTTAATTACATCAAGAACTCTCAATTGCCAGGAGATCGGATATTAAATTAAAAGTCAAAATCTGTTTTTTTTTTTTTTTTTTTTTTTTATCCTCACCCGAGGACATTTTTCCATTTTTTGCACAGATAGAGTGGGGGGGAGGGAGAGAGAGAGAGAGAGAAACATCGACGTAAAAGAGACACATCGAGTGGCTGCCACCCGCACGACCAACCAGGGCCGGGGACAAACTGCAACCGAGGTACGTGCCCTTAGCGGGAACCGAACCCGGGTCTCTCCGGACCGCAGGCCGATGCTCTAACCGCTGAGCCAAACCAGCCAGGGCGAGAGTTCTACCTCTTGAGATGAATTATATTGCTGGTTGGTTGTAGCATAGATTCTCTGGGTATAGCCTTGATTCCCTGAGGTTTAGTTGTGCCCCCAAAATGAGGATAACAGCTTATAATGACAAAATTGATCCTATATTTAATGATCCATTTTCCACTGTCACTTCAAGAATGAGGGGCCTAGAGATCCAGAATGATTGAATGATTTGTTAGAGCTGTTCTGAGTATATTTCAGTTAGGGAGCTCTATCATGACTAGCTGATTGTCTACAATGTGTTTATTATGTCGAACACTGGTAGTCTTGAGGGAAGTGAAAAGTAGATATAAATATCTCGATAATGGGATTAGCATTATTTTTCTGTATCATGTGAAGCATTTTGTAAAACGAGTTCACAGTTATTTCAGCATGAGTGGTGTTAATGATAAATGATTGGTTCCCTGGAGCCTTAGTTTGGATTTTGAAATAGAACCGTGCATTGGTGTACAGTTTACATGAGCCAATACTGTCAGAAGTTATCGATGAATACATCAGCATTGATATCACCAAAGTTACAGTTATCGATCATTCTTGCAAGCATTTATTTTATTATGTTTATCTTGAAAGTCATTAAGCTGTTTGAGAACAGGGAACATGTTTTCTTTTCTTCTCCCATTATTTCTTACTATGCAAGTGTTTAGACTGACTTGGGTCAGGAATATATGATCACATTCTTCATTCTTTCTTTCTTTTTTTTAATCTTCACCTGAGAATATTTTCCATTTATCTCAGATAGAGCATGAGGGAGGGGGTGGGGAGAGAGAGAGAAACATCAACGTGAGAGGGACACATCAATTGGTTGCCTTCCATACAACCCCAACCACGGCTGGGGATGAACTGCAACCGAGGTACATGCCCTTGACTGAATCGAACTCACAACTCTTTGGTCCATGGGCTGACTTTTCAACCGCTGAGCCAAACCGGCCAAGGCTCTTCATTATTTCTTCTCTCTCTAGTTCACTCTTTACCCAGTACATGAAGTCCCTCACTGACAGCCTTTATGGCCTATTGTGGAAAGCTTTCTTTTCCCTTGATTTATTTCAGCACAAAAAACTTCCATTTTATAATCTGTCTGCCTAATGTTTGGGCATACTCATGTTTTTACATTTAATTTGGAATTATTTTTATTTTATTTTAAAATATATACATTTTTGTTGACAGTATTATAGATGTCTCCCATTTTCCCTCCCTTTGCCCTCCTCCACCCAGCCTCTACCTCACCCCAGGTCGACATCCTATGGAATTTTTTTACAAATAGATATTTAGAGAGAGAAAGGAAGGGGGAGAGGGAGAGAGAGAGAAAAACATCAATTTGTGCCATTTATTTAAGCATTCATTGGTTGCTTCTTGTATGTGCCCTGACTGGAGAGTGACCCCACAACCTTGGTGTATTGGGACAATGCTCTAACCAACTGAGCCACCTGGCCAGGGCTAAAACAGTTTTCTTTAAACTGTGTTTTTATTTTAGAGAGGAATGGAGAGGGAGAGAGATAGGGTTAGAAACATCAACCCTATGAGAGAGAAACATTGATTGGTTGCCTCCTGTATGCACCCGGGTCACCAGGGATGGAACTCATAATTTGGGTATGTGCCCTGTCTGGGAATTGAACTGGCAACCTTTTGGTGCTCAGGACGATGCTCAACAAACTGGCTACACCAGCCAGGGCTGGAATTTGTTTTATTTTTATTTTGGAAAATGTTTATATAGGTTTTGAAGTGAAGCATCATTCTAAGTAACTCATTTAATCCCCATCAATGCTGTCAGTTTAGTACTGCTATACCTACTCTATAAATTAAAAAATGGATGTACAGAGATGTTAACAATGATTGGTTACAGAGTTGGAATTTGTATTTATGCCATTTGGCTCCAGAGTCTAGCATCCTACCCCAGGGCCTTTGTAAGTGCAATTCTTTTCCTACCCAATTTTGCTATCCCCCATCATCACCTTGTTCACATCTGTACTTCCCTCAGACCTCAGCACAATCATCACGTCCCTGGGAAGCTCTCTGTGAAATTGTTCCCATCTCACTGTTACCCTTTCATGGTGCCACAGCCCCATCCTTCACTAAAGTGCTTTTCACAGTTGTAACTTCACATTTATTTTCAGTGTAGTCTGTATTACTCAGGATGACGTTGTTTGCTTTGTATGCCTGGCTCCCAAGGGGTGTGTGGCATGTGGTAATCACTCAATATTTGTGGAGTGAGGTCAGGAAAGGATCAGGTGGAATTTTGAAATGTAGAGTGATTTGGGAGTTTACCTGATTTCTACACACACCCCTTGAAATGTGGTCAAGTGTATTATGATAAATCTGTTCATGAAAGTTTGAGGTAAGAATGTTAGCATTGCTTGTTTTGTCTTTCGGGTAATCTCAGGGGTCCTGAAGGAGAGACTGTGACAGCAGAAGCAATCACTAGGAAGTTAATTGCCTGGTGAGTTGGTGGGAAATTGCATGGATACAGTTACACTTTTCAGGGTAGAGCAAATAGCAGTCCATTGCGGCTGGGACAGCATTTGAGGGGAGGTTGTGAGCTATACTGTTGGGAAAAGGTTTGTGTCAGATTTATTACCCAGAAGTGAAAATATTAAAATTATAAAATTAATGTCTACAGGCATACCTCAAAGGTATTACCATTGCAATAAAGTATCACAACAAAGTGATTCCTAAACTTTTTGCTGGTGGAGGTTCTTGCCTTCAACTTAAACACTGAACATCTGTGAAGCGCAATAAAGCAAAGCACAATACAACGAGGTGTGCCTGTATTTTGTAAAAACTCAAGCTGTGTAGAACTACACACAGCAAAATGAAGTGACTGTTCTTTGTTTTTTCCGGGTTCTCTTCTTAGATGCCACACTGCTAACAGTTGGGCATAGGTCCTGCAGATGGCCCCCCAGGCTACCTACAAGTAAATGAATGAGTTTTGAGTGAAGTACAGGATCAAAGGGAATGCAGGCTTTAAATTGTCATATTGTTCTTAGTGTATACCAACTTGTGACTTCCTTACTTGACCCATTTTTCCATTCTCCCAGATGACTGTTTCCAGTCCTTTCTTTCAAATGCAAATATTTTATTTCCTATGCTCACTCTCAGCAGATGACCATGTTTCATAGTTTAATGAAAGTACTGTGGCGATCATAAGAGACTTGCCACACATTTCCTGCACCCACATTCTGCCCCCTTGGAACCATAGGTGTGTACTGTCCACATTTCTAAGGCCATTCCTCCACTTACGCACTAGCCCCCATTCCTTCTCATCCATGAAAGGACAGAGTTTCAGCAAATCCCTTCCTCTCATACAACTGTCAGAATTTCTCTGTAGTGGATTAATGCCATTAGCCAAAATGTATTTTGTTTTGTTTTCATCTTGAAAAACATTTATTTACCTCCATTCCCTTAAAAACATCAATTACCATCTGGCCGGTGTGGCACAGTGGTTGAGCATCGACCCATGCACCAAGAGGTCACCAGTTCGATTCTCGGTCAGGACACATGCCCAAGTTGTGGGCCTGATCCCCAGTTGGGGGGCATGCAGGAGGCAGCTGATCGTTGTTCTCTCTCATCGATGTTTCTATTTCTCCCTCTCACTTCCTCTCTCTCTAAAAATCAATAAAGGGAAAAAAAAGTATTAAAAAAACCACAAACAGAAAATCAATTCTCTTTTGTGAGAAATTGTAAGGGTTTCCTATTATAATTATGAGTTGTCTGTAGTTGCTGTTCCCAGCATGTCTGTTTACACTTCTTGTGCTCGTCATCCTGTCATCTTTACTCAGCACAGTGCCCAAGTTAGTAACCTCCACATTGCTCAGTCCAAGTGGGTGGTTCTCAGCCCTTGGTCTGCCTGCCCTATGAGGAGCATTTGACACAGCAGATCAGTCACTCTTTCTTGCCTCTCTTGGTTTCTAGGACATCATACTGCTGGCGCCCGTCCTCTCTGAATGATTGTCAGCCCCGCTTGTCCTCCAGTCTCCTAACTGTGGAGACTCCAGGGCTCAGTCCTTGGCTGTTCATTCTTCTTTGTCTACACTCATGTGCTTGGGGAACTCATGCAGGCTGATAGCTTTAAATACCATCCATATGCCAATGACTCCTAAAGAATATCTTCAGCCCAGGCCACTCTCTTGAGCTCCTGACTGCTGTATCCAGCTGCCCACCACATCATCTGGATATCCAGTAGATATCTTGAACTTCGTATGTTTGTAATGAACTTCCCCATCACGCCGATGGTAACTTCAAACAATCTTGAAGTCACTTTTTATTTTATTTTTTCATATCCCTCATTCAGATAGAAATTTATAATTATCTCTTTCTTCATAATTTCTCCAGAATTTGAATGCTTCTCATAACTTCCACTGGCTGCTACCTGGGTGCAGGTCACCATTCTCTTGTGCCAGGTCACTGCATTGATCCTCTAATGTGTTGTCTGCTCTGTTCTTTTTTTCTTCTAAAACTCATCTTTATTGTTGAATGTATTACAGATGTAACACCCTTTTTCCCCCATTGACCCCCTTCACCCCAATTCTGCCCCCCTCCTGCCTTCCCAAACTACTGTCAGTGACCATTGGTTATGCATATATGCATATAAGTTCTTTGGTTTATCTCATCCTGCCCTACCTCCCTTCCCACTTCCCTTTGAGGTTCATCAGTCTAACAACCAATTTGTACTTCTTAATTCCTTCATCTTTTTACCTACCCACCCCAGCCCCCACCCATCTGGCAAGCAACAAGAAGTTCTCTGTATCTCAGTCTATTTCTGTTCTGCTTGCTCATTTTGTTTGTAGATTCAATTGTTGATAAGATACATATTAATTGCCATTTTATTGTTCATATTTTTGTTATTCTTCAAGAAGACCCTTCAACATTTCATATAATATTGGTTTGGTGGTAATGAACTCCTTTAGCGTTTTCTTGTCTGGGAAACTCTAGATATGTCCATCAGTTCTAAATGATAGCTTTGCAGGATAAAGTAATCTTGGTTGTAGGTCATTGCTTTTCATTACCTTGAATATCTCTTGCCACTCCTTTCAGGCCTGCAAAGTTTCTTTTGAGAAATCAGCTGACAGTCTTATGGGAGCTCTTTTGTAGGTAATGGACTGCTTTTCTCTTGCTGCTTTTAAGATTCTCTCTTTGTTTAACCTTTGGCATTGATGATGTGTCTTGGTGTGGACCTCTTTAGGTTCAACTTGTTTGGGACTCTCTGTGTTACCTGGATTTGTATGTCTTGTCCCCTCACGAAGTTAGGGAAGTTTTCTCTCATTAGTTTTTCAAATAGGTTTTCAATTTCTTGCTCTCGCTCTTCTCCTTTTGGCACTCCTATGACGCGAATGTTGGCATGCTTGAAGTTGTCCTAGAGGCTCCTTACACTGTCCTCATTTTTTGAATTCTTTTTTCTTTTTGCTGTTCTGATTGGGTGTTTTCTGCTTCCTTATATTCTAAATCGATGGTTTGCTTCTTGGCTTTACCTACTCTACTATTGATTCCCTGTAAATTATTCTTTATTTCAGTTAGTGCATTCTTCATTTCTGACTGGTCTCACTAACTTCCTTGAATACCTCACCAAGTTCCTTGAGCAACCTTATAACCTGTGTTTTGAACTCTGCATCTGATTGATTGCTTATCTCTATTTTGTTTAGTTCCTTTTCCTGAAGTTTTGTTCTTTTCTTTCATTTGGGGCATGTTTCTTTGTCTCCTCATTTTGGCTGCTTCCCTGTGATTGTTTCTATGTATTGGGTAGAGTTGCTATGTCTCCTAGGCTTCATAGGATGGCCTATTGTTGTAGGTGTCCTGTAGGATCCCATGGCACAGCCTCCCTGATCACCCCAGCTGGGCTCTTGAGATGCACTCTACTATGGACTATACACTCTTCTTTTGTAATTGAGTCTTGATTGCTGTTGGCACATCAATGGGAAGGATTTACTCAGACTGATCAGCTGCAAGGACTGGCTGTGCCCACTGGCCAGTGGCCTCTGACTCCCTTGGAGGATCAGCTGTATAGGGGCCCACCACACAGAGCAAGACTTACTTCATCAGGGTTCTGGTACCCACTGAGTCCACTCTTTGAGAGTGTCACTTGTGGAGGTGGTTGGGTTGGTGGTGTTTTGATGTAGTGTGTCCACTGGGTGTGCTGGCTCTGGGGCAAGGTCATCCACTGCCTGTGTTCTATCTGGGGCCACCTGGCTTAAGCTACAAAGTGATCTGCAGATGGCTG
Source organism: Molossus molossus (assembly GCF_014108415.1). Lineage (NCBI taxonomy): Eukaryota > Metazoa > Chordata > Mammalia > Chiroptera > Molossidae > Molossus > Molossus molossus. The sequence goes on along the minus strand of NW_023425344.1, from coordinate 134,951,928 downwards.
CTTCTTGTGCTGGGCTTGGAGGTGTCCAGGAAAAGCCAAGTTGTGAACCAAGGCTGGTTGCTTCTAGTGCCAGGCCTGGGGCCACTTAACAAGGTATGGGGCTCGCTGAGACCAGATGCTTCTTGTTTAAGAGATTTTAGGAAACTCTGAAACAGGATCCGAGACAGGCCAATCCTATGATAAAGCCTTTGGATACAGCTTGGGTGGGCTCAAAACTTAGGTGGGGCGGGGCCTCAGGAAATCACCAGGGCAGGGCCAACAGTGTGAGCCAGGTGGCTGGAGTCCCAGATATGGTGGCTGTCTGCCGTCCCAGGGAAGGGCTCACCAAAGAAACATCAGCCTCCACCATCACTTTTGTCCAGGAGAAAGCTGCCCCAGCAGCCCTTGTCCCGAGGTCAAACAGCTCAGTTCTTCCTTATAGGTCTCTGGTGCTCCTCAAGCTGTCTCCCCTCTGAGCTCAGAGGGAGCGAGTCCAAGTAAGTCTGAGCCCTTTAAGAGGAGCTGCCTGGGGCTCCCGCAGGCAGAGCCTCCCTCAGCCTCAGTTCCTGCTGGTTTTTCCAGCCAGAAGTAATGGGGACTTTTCTTCCTGTCACTGGAATCTGGGTGCCAGGTGTGGGACAGGAACTTCTAACTCCTCAGGGAGGACCTTCCCAGCCGAGATGTCCCGCCTGATTTCTATCTGCCACAGGTAGGTGTGGGACCAGCCCATCTGTGCCTCTGCCCCTCCTACCTGTCTCGGTGTGGCCTCTTCTTTAATTTCGTAGTTGTAAGACTTCCATTCAGCTCGATTTCAGGCGGTTCTGAATGATAGTTGTGTTGTAGTTTAGTTGTAATTTTGATGTGGTTGTGGGAGGAGGCGGTACCGCGTTTACCTACGCAGCCATCTTGACCGGAAGTCTCTGCTCTGTTCTTCATCCTCTGCTTTCTCCTTAGTTCATCAGCCAGGATGATGCTTTAAAAATGTAAGTTGGGCCCAGCCAGTGTGGCTCAGTGGTTGAGCGTTGACCCATGCACCAAGAGGTCGCCGGTTTGATTCCTGGTCAGGGCACATGCCCAGGTTGTGGGCCCGATCCCTAGTGGGGGGCATGCAGGAGGCGGCCAATTGATGTTCTTTTTCATCTGTGTTTCTATCTCTCTCTCCCTCTTTCTCTCTCTCTAAAATCAATAAAGAAAAAAATTTTTAGTTTAAATAAATAAAAATGTAAGTTGGAGCATATTACTCCTTCACTCAAAACCCTGCAGTGGCCTTTTCCCTGTAAAGAACAAGTTAAATTATTTGCAGTATTTGTCTTGCAAGGTCCTACATGATCCGGATCCCCCATTTCCTCTCATATCATCTCTTACAAGCCTCCTTCTCCCACCCTCTGCTGCAGTCACAGTGCACTCCTCAGTCCACTGTGAAGGTGTGAAGAGAGTGCTTCCTCAGACGCTCCAGGCACATAGAGCTTGAATTCATAGAGCTTGAATTTCTTTGTATTGTCTGACCCTCTGCCTAGAATGTTTGTCCCTCAGATACCCATGTGGCTCTTTCACCTTCTAGAAGTCTTTGCTCACTTGTCACTTTCTCATCGTAATGTACCCTCACCACCTCATTTGTCATTGCCATATGCTGGCGGCCCAACACTGGATTGACCTTACATTGCTATACTTTACTTAATAATGCTTACTGTGTCCTCCTCCCTAGAGTGTTCGCTCCATGAGGGTAGGGATCTTTGCTTTTTTGGGTCACTGATGTATCCCAAGTACCTTGAATAGCATCTGACACCTAGAACTTCTGGTGTTTAATAAATGCTGGCTGAAGGAATGAGTGTTTATCCTGTCAAGTGATTACCAGGCTTGTTTTCCTATGCCCTTGCCAAAACTGGGTAGTTGCAGCATTAATTATTTCCTAAATTCATAGGCTTCGCTTGACTTTTTAAATTTATTTGTTAGAATTAACATTGCTTTACTATTAATTTTTTGGGGGCCATCTATTTCTTACACCACCGTTTGCCTACCACTAGTGTCATTGCCCCTTTTTCTGTTGGTTTAGTCATCTTTTATTGTTCTTGGTATTGCTATCCACCAGTTGCTTGTTGCTAATAATTTTTAGCAGTTTCTTTGCAAACTACTTTGGTTTCTTATGCGTGAAAATTTTATTTGTTATAAAGTCTATCAATTATTGCCTTCTGTGGTTTCTAAGCTCTTCGTATACCAAGAAAAGTATTTAACTGCAATATGATAAAAATATTCTATATAATCTTCTTCTAGTTTATATTTGAAATATTTGATCCCTCTGTAATTTGGATATCAGTTTAGGCATTTAACTTTTTTCTTTAAAGTAGCTCTTGAAGGTTTTTAAGTAGAAGATTTAAATGATGGGATTATTATAGGAGGCATAGCCTAGAGTTGAGTTTATGTTCTGAGCATGTTATATACTGGCTAAAGGTATCTCCTGTAAAATGGAGATCATAGTAATACCTACTTATGAAGAGCATTGAAGGAGGTAACCTGTACAGTAAGTTCTCACTTAATGCTGTTGATAGTTTCTGGACCTTAAATGAATGAGTATAACAAAACCAATTTTACCAAACTAATTGATACTAACGAGTTACGTTCCTATAGCATCTCATCCACATTATAATGAAATGACTTTGAATGAAGTGACATTATTTGAAGACCTGCTGTATTATTAGATATCAGTAATACCACTAGGAATTGCCTTTGGTCATAATTATTGCTAAGTATTACTTCAGGAAGCTTTATCAGTTGGTGGTAGGAAGGAGAGATTAAGGAGGAGGGAGGCATAGGATAGAATTAGACATAATTTTTAATAACTAGTTTTTATTAGGGAAGGTGAAGGGTCTGATTATGATGATGGAAACTTTTACTCACAGTTAAAATTACTATCATATATTCCAGTGATTTGAATAATCTCACAAGGTAATGGCATTTTAATACAGATGACAGCACATTATAATTATCTTCTAATTAATGTATTATAATTTTGGGATGAATCGTTTACTCAATGTGGTCACTCAGTCTCCTCATAGACAGGGTCATTGTTATCTACTTTCCTCGATGCTTAATCAAATCGCCTGCTATATGCCTGTTACATATATCTTATATAAAGATAATAAAATTACGATATAAATCCTTCTGACTTTAGCTCTATGGTACTACCTTTATATAGTAAAAAAAAATTCTCAAAAGAACTTGAAGTTGCTGAAGCATCAAAGTACTTAAATCTGCAAATAAAGTACTGCTGACATCTGTCACTTGTGTTTCCAGGGGCTCAGAAAGAACATACTCTGATCATAAGTTGTTGGGGGGAAAAGCATTAGTTTTTGTCTTTAAGGAAAATGACAGATATGTTCATCCTTCAGTATAGGAAGGCTACAGAGAAGCCCGCTGTAACACATTGAACTTTAGTCAAATGAATAAGTCACTGAAGTTATATAAAGATCATGCCTGGTCTGCCTATATAATGGCTTAATGAACTGGAAGGTAGAGTGGGCATATTTTGTATTGAAAGCATTATCATTAGTATATTTTTCATGATTTCAGATAGCCAACATTTGCCATTTAACATTCCTTTGTAATCACACCTTCCCCAACAAGCTCTGAATTCCAGTCTTGGGGAGGGAGCATCTCTTCCAAAGTGTTCTGGGTCCTCTCCTCCAGCCCTAGGTATTGAGATTGTTCTTTACCACTGTATAGATGATCCCCATTATAGTTAATAATTATTTACATTAGACTCCCTTTGTTTAAATTATTGTATAACTCTAGTCTCTAGATTGGCCATGCCTGATACAAACATACAAAGCAGGAATTTGGGTTTGAGGACTCAATAGTGTTTCTTCAGTCTTACAGAGATTCAGTGCATTTAATAATCTGTGGATTTACATGATTGTTGCTGACTTTCATCTTGGGTGTTCTCCAACCTAGGATGCACCCTTCTGGGCCCTATTTTCCTTCTCTCACATCCGATCTCACATCCTGCCAGCTCCAGTATGGCCTCTGACTTTTATTGATTCTTCTCTTTTTAAAATTGTTATAATTATTATTACACATATTAATCAAATGATCCCTCACATATTTTAGTTGTTGCTTCCTTTTCTCACTTATTTTAAAATACTACCTTTTCTCCACTGGAACATTTTTCTTTTTTAATTTTTTTTTTCTTTTATCCTCATCTGAGGACACTCCTCCACTTTTTGTTCAGGTAGAGTAGGAGGGAGAGAGAGGGAGGGAGAGAGAGAGAGACAGACAGACAGACAGACAGAGAGAGAGAGAGAGAGAGAGAGAAACATCGATGTGAAAGGAACACATCGAGTGGCCGCCACCCACACAACCCAACCCAACCAGGGCCAGGGACAAACTGCAACCGTGGCACACACCTCTAGCGGTAACCGAACCCGGGTCTCCCTGGGCCACAGGCCGATGCTTTAACCACTGAGCCAAACCGGCCAGGGCTCCACTGGAACATTTTTATGAAACAACTTTATTGAAACTCTTTACGTGCATCTTTGATGGTGTCTGGTATCAAATGTACCTAAATATAAAGCGAGGGTTCCCCCCCTTAAAATGACCTCTCTAAAAAGAGAGAAGAGAGACCTGCCTTCTATTCAAGAGAACTTACTCTATTACACGAAAATGTATTGAATGTAGAAGCCACAGTTACAGTCTCATACACCATAAATTCATATTTTTGGCGATTATTGAAAGAGCAATGATGGAAAGACATTTAAGCGAGATTTACTTATTATTCCTTGGAGAAGGTGTTAAAAATCTCACATTTGTAAATATTGAAGATATGTAAAGAGCAGTTAAGTGGTTTTGTTCTGGAGAAAGAATACATAGAGTTATAGGGCAAATGAAAAAACCAGTCAGCTTTACCCAGATTCTTAGTGAAAGTATGTCCCACAAATTAAAAAAAAAGCTGTATATAAAATAATTTATGTAGAAGTGAAAATGATCTGTTTAAACTCTGCAAGTGACACTAGTTATGGGAAAATCATTGTGAATAATTTAAACAAAATGTTTGCATGAAATGTACAAGTGGGCAAAACACAAATATCTAAAGTAATATTTTACTTAATAGGTAATTAAAAGTATGTTTTCCTAACTAAATTATAATATTTATGATTTAAATATTATAAACAGGCACGAGCGTCTTAGCAACATCACTGAAAATCAATTAGATCTTTGAAAATTTTATTAGTAGCCTAAACATATATTTATTTTACTTGGAAGAAAATATGTTTTGGGTGTTTACTTGGGCAAATAGGAGATAATTATATTCAGGATGACTTTATGTTTGGGCATATATGATATGTATGCTGTGTCATCCAAGACTATTAGATCTCTGGGACAGAGTATATATTCTATACGTAACTGTATTCCCAATGCCTAACATAGTACTCTGAATGTAAGAACTCATAAATGTTCATCCTTAGGCATGTAACATCCAAAGACGTAACTCGGGTGTTATTCTTTGTGGAAGACTCCCGAGTCTTCTTCCCCTTTGAAGGAATCGACCACTTCCCTTGTCTTTGCCATAGCAGTCTAACCCTGTCTGCACTTGCTAAAAGACCTGTCTGTGTGCTTGTTCTTGACACTATAAACTCCTCAGGATGGGGCTCGTGTCTTAGACCTTTAGAGCCATGAACGGCGCTTGGTTCATAGGCACTATGAAGGTTCATTGGAATGAAGCATTCATGAGCTTGAATGACTACAGCAGACTATAGGGTAACTTTCACCATTCCAGTTCATGTTCCAAACTTTCATTCTTGCTCTCTGAATCTCAAGAACTAAAAACATTTGGATTTCATAGTGTTCAGTATTGGAACTCTAGGAACTTAATGTAGAAGAATTTTAAAGCACATGTTAAACATAGACCCAGTTTTAGGCATGGAGTGAGGTGGTTTCTAGGGCCAATATAAGTTATTTGAGTGGAAGTGAGGGGCTGCGTGGCCCGCATTGAGACTACATGTGCACTAGAAGCTCTTCTAACCATCACTTTACTTTTTGGAAGGCATCGTCCTGTCTCTTCTGGCTTTGGTCCTTGGTTACCAGATGTGGGAGCTGAAGAGAAGTGAATGTCACCAAATTAGGGTGGCATATAAACTAGGATTGCATAAAACTAGTAAAAAAATAGAAAACTCAGGTTTATGAGCTTCTGCTTACAGAGAAATTATTGTTTTTAATTTACACATAATATGACTTATTCCCCACAAAAAGTTAAGTACTGTTTGGGTAAAGTTAACACTTTCCATATGTAAAAGACTAGGGTGGTTTTATTTCTGAGTATGATATTGTGTCCAGTCGGAATGCAGAGCTAAGCTGTTGTTTTGACTTTGAGCCATTGCATTGAAATGGCATTTTCATAGTAGAGGAGACATATTACAGAAAGAACATTATTTTCATCAAATGACTACTCTGTGCCAGCCATGGGGCTAAGTGCTGTCATGGGCTCCATTGGACTCCTATGACAACCATATTTGCCACAATTTCTTCTTTTATTTTAACTTAATTTTGAGATAACTGTAGATTCACATGTTGTAAGAATTAATACAGAAAGATCCTGTATACCCTTGATTTGGTTCCCTCCAGTGGTATATTTCTTATATAAGTATAGTAGAACCCGGCCGGTATAGCTCAGTAGTTGAGTGTCAACTCATGCACCAAGAGGTTGCTGGTTTGATTCCCAGTCAGGGCACATGCCCAGGTTGTGGGCCAAATCCCCAGTGTGGAGGGCAAGCAGGAGGCAGCCAGTAGTGTTTCTATCTCTCCCTCTCCCTTCCTCTCTCTCTCAAATCAATAAAGAAGAAAAAGAAAGTATAGTAGAGAACAATAGCTGAGAGATTGTCATTGATACAATTCATTGACTTTTTTCAAATTTTACCAGTGTTACATGCACTCGTGTGTGTGTGTGTGTGTGTGTGTGTGTGTGTGTGTGTATTTTGTTCCTTGAAATTTTACCACAAGTGTAGATTACCATTTCTTTTTCAAATTATAGGGGAACAAGGCTGAAATAAGTTATTTGGAATGCCTAAAGTGTGGACCTAGGGTTTGAATTTAGGTCTGTTTGGTCCAAATTTTTGCTTTTGCAGTAATAGTGATGATGAATAACCATAGTAATCAATTATAACATGCTGAACCTCACTGAGTTACATATGAAACAGATGCAATACTTACTGTATGCTAGGGACTGTTCTAATGTATTAACTCATTTAATCCCCCCAATAGCTATACCTCAGAAATTTTATCGCAGTTGAATTAGTACCATTAATTAAACTAATCATATTACCAAGGAATAGGTAATTATTTTTACTAGTCCTGAAATCAAAAATAAAATACTGATATTCTACCTTCTTTTTATATCATTTCATATTTTGAACCCCTGACCATAATCACTGATCTTGTCAATGGTGATTACTTTAAGAGTGAATGTTGTGTGTGTGTGTGTATATGTGTACATAAAGTGAAACCTACCTGTGTACATTCAGTTATGTTGAGATACCTTAAAAATATTTACTAAATTGCAAATAGGAGCTAGTTTAGGTGGGATGCCAGGGTTTTAAGGGAATAAACGTAAACCTCTAAGAATACTTAAAAATATATATTTTTTCCCTAGAGATGTTAGATCTTTTTGGCTAAATACAGCCCCAGGAACATTTGAATTTAATCAAATCTCTCAAGTTACATATCTAATGTGGACACTAATGCATTTGGTTGTGAATTATCACTGATTATCAGAATATTTCATGCTTTAGGAAGATAATAGATAAACTGATCAGCAGTCCATAATTTACTGTACTATCTTTGCTTTAAATATCGTGTAAAGCTGTCCCTGTGATGAACAGGAGCGCTTATTCAGACCAGAAATAACAGTGCCGTGTGTTGTGGAGCCCAGGAGGTCTTGGTGTTTTTGTAGACAGGAGACAGAAATAAAAGGAATTTTGTCCTTTTTCCCTCATGTAATCTCACTGGAAAATGAAACATGTGCTGTGAGTTGATACTGACTTCTGCCAGGTCACCTCCCTGAAGAGTCTTGGGCAAGCACCGTTGCAGCATTTCTCGGACAGGAGTCTGACAGCCCCTGAAGGAGATGGATGGGCCCTGCAGTGCGCTACTGTGCTCCTAGGAAGCTCTAGTGAGGAGTGCCCCGTGACCCGCATCTGTTACCTAACTCCTTCAGAGCATACCAGAACCCCCCAGATTAGAGTCAATTCAAACTAAGTTCTACGTAGTTATTTATTTATTTTTTTCAAATGGGTGACTTCAGTAATGTACCACAAAGTATCGTTTATTCTGTCTTACCTTTTAGAACTTATTTTGGACATTAGATAATACAAAGTTTTTTGAAGCTATATAAGGAATGATTTGGAAACCACAGAAGGTTTTTAGTGGACCACTCTATCAATTTTCTGCTCTTCTAAGGAAGTTTTTCCTATTCATGACTCATTTCACTCTTTGGCTACCATTGAGGGAATGTAATAACAATTAAGGAAAGGAATGTATGCCTTTTCTTCTTTTATTGAAAGCGTGTACACATTTTCTGTCTCGGGTTATGTAAACTTGGAGGACTGTAGAATGTTGACACTGTGAAAGTTAAAAACTAGCCCGTTAATGCATACTTCTTTGGAACTGAAAAGTCAAAAAGCTTCCTTTGCTTCTTTGGAGAAGTGTTTTGCTGGATGGTCCAGAATACAAATCCAGTAAAAAAGACGTGTTCCAGCCGTCACTTACACACACCTTAAGTGAAATTAATGAGATCACTCTAAGATTACGCTTTGTGTTTTATTTTCATTTTATAGGTCTGTATGAGCTGCTGGCTGCTCTGCCAGCCCAGCTGCAGCCACATGTGGATAGCCAGGAAGACCTAACCTTCCTCTGGGATACGTTTGGTGAAAAAAGCCTGCATTCACTGGTAAAGGTAAACCATGCTGATGTCAAATTCTCTTTGCGGAAAAACATATGGAAAAATATTTTGAGCGCCATCTAGTAAACCAGAGATCAAATTTGTTGCTCTCTGAAAACAAAACAGCCTTGTTCCATTTCACTGATGGGCGTGGAAGTTGTTAAAGATTCTACCAAAAATACATAGATGATTTCACTTAATGGTGGTGCTTTGGCTGTGCATACTGATGCAGCAAACATGTGGTTGCTCTTGTTTAGAAAAAGAATATGAAATAGTAGCAGGAGGGTTTAGACTCTTTTATGGTCAACATTCACGAGCTGGAATTTAACTTAAATAAATAAATGTTCGTAGCAAAAATTAGAAGGAATATATTTTCTGAGGTTAGGGATGGCAGCAGTTCAGTAGCCACATTAATTTAAAATAATTTCCTTTAACAAAGTCAACTGAAATTCTAGCAAGCTATTTCTTTTCTTGGCACGATGCCACTGAAGTGGTATTTTGTGTGTAAATACACTGAAGCTAAATACAAATGAAAACAGTGTTTTAAGACAGTTTTAGTAAAGCGTTATGTCATGAAAGTGATCAGTCACAGAATTCAGATCTTGCCGACACAGCAATACTGGGAGTGATCAGAATTCTTAAAATAGTAAAATGAGAACAAGAAACTTACTGGAAAATGTGCCACTCTTGCCTCTGGAAATATGAATTGCAGTTTCTCTCATTTAACTCAAACTAAAAGAAATTTAGAGTCTTAATCAAGTCTGAGGGAGCTAGAAACTTATGATGCCTCAACAATATGTGGACCTGTACTTAATTCCACTAAATCTGTTATTGTTGTCTGTCCTGATAAGAGGCTTTTAATTGATGTAGAGTATTTGAAAATGAGAAACTTCTGAGTTGCAATTGCTTCAACGGACAGGGGAATTATTACATTTTATTTCTTGTGAAATTTGCTGAAATTTGTGTGCCTTGGGCAGTGGCAACTCACAAGAAGTGAAAGTGTTGATATGTGGTATTTTTAGCATTACATTTAAAAACTGGTATGCTTTATTTGTTTATTTAGTTTTAATATAATTTCCAAGGTATTGTGTTCTGAATAATTTTAGGTAGTTTAATTGGTTTCCTGGGATGTGTTAGAAGTAGTCTTGGGATTATAGTGGATGAAGTTTATTACTTCCTGAGGAAGCCATGGAAATATTTCTGTGTTGAATGTATGAAAGTTGGATAGGTATGGATTTGTTTTAAGTAATTTGTTCTTTTTACAGAAGGAATAAAATATATTTCAAATGGCATCATCATCCCTTAATAATTAAATAAACATGCCCCCAAACAATGGAGGTGTGTGTGTTTTGTATATTTATAATGTGACTACTATCTCAGTTTCCTTACCTATGAAATGGAAATTATAATATGTGTTCACAAGGTTGTTTGTGAGTTTCAAATAAAATGGTGAAAATTTTAGTTCTTTAGTAGTTATATGGGTTCAGCAAATGGAAGTAGGCATTATTAAGTATTAAGAAAAAATTAAAATTTAAATATCATAACATGCAAAAGACCAAAACAAATGCCAGAGATGGTTGTTATTTTTATTAAAAAAATAAAACTAATATGTAAAAAGATAGTTACATTGGCTGTTGAGTTTTAAAAGCGTAGATTTTTTTAAAATGCAAGTCAAGAAGTTGTTAGGAAGCATACTGGAGACTACTGATGTCTGGTTTTATAAAAACAAGGAGGCAAATAAATCAATGTTGCCAATGTTTAAATAGCATGATAATCTGTACTGTTCCACATGTTTTTCAGTAATTACTTTAAAATGTATTTTTAAAATTTGTTTTCTTATGTACCATTAGTACATTCTTAGTTTATTTAGTTTTTAATCCTCGCCTGAGGATATTTTTGCATTTGTTTTCAGACAGAATGAGAGGGAGGAGGAGGAGAGAGAGAAACATCAGTGAGAAAGAGACACATCCACTGATTGCCTTCCGTGCGACCCTGACCAGGGCCAGGGACGGAACCAGAACCGAGGTACCCTTGACTGGAATTGAACCCATGACTCTTTGGTCCAGGGGCCATCGCTCTAACTGCTGAGCCATACCGGCCATGGCTACATTGTCAGTTCTTAATAGTTTTCCCCGCACTCAGCTTTTATCACATGAAGACCTCAGAGTGTCCTTTGACCCATTCTATTAGTTTTCAAGGATTTACAGCTTAAAATGCCTTCAAGGGGCAGGCTCCTGGGGGTGTTGTTCCAACAGCTGGATCAAACTGCTTAACTCTATTCTAGGTGCTATTGGAGCGCGGAGGATAGACTTTCAGCCTTTGTATGTAAATCTTTGCAGTGTATAAGGAATTTCTATGAAAAGATTTGTGCTTGAATCAACATGTGCTTGAATGTTATGTTCTTTTGCCTGCAATTGAAGCTGTTGATATGCAATTTAGAAATGGGTCAACGCTAAATGTGATTTTATTGTAGCACGCAATTTTCATAGTTGTCATCTTATTTTATGTGAAAAAAAGTGGCTGTTAAATCTCCACACAGCTTAAACACATGTCTCTTTATGGTCTAATGTAAAATATACTTACGGAGAGGCAGTTCTGGCATTGCAATCTGTGACAGGGACAGCACGTCACTTTGGATGTTGAGCCACTCTGGCAGGAAAACTGTAGGTTATGAGCTTGTCACTGCAAAGGAACTATGATGATCCTGTAAGGCATTAGCTGTGGATTTTATTTTAGAAAAAAATATATCTGAAGAGGGAACTTGAATAATGAAAACTGTGAGCATGAGGTTTTAGACGTATCAGAAGAAAGATGGTTCTGATAAAAGACCTAGGAAATATATGTAAGAATGGAAATATATACAAGGTGTGGCAAGACAAGGATGTTAGGATTCACGTGATCCAGTGAATGTGATAGACCACCAATAAGTATTGAGCCACATTTTTTCTATTGAAGTATAATTGACATATAATATATTTGTTTCACACCCCTTACTGGGGATTGAGCCCAAAACCCGGGCATTCCTGACCAGGAATCGACCTGGGACCTCTCAGTCCACAAGAGGATGCTCAGTTCACTGAGCCACATGGGCCAGGTGCAATACAATGTTACTGACTACATTCTCCATGCTGTACTTTACATTCCCATGGCTAATTTATTTTATAACTGGAAGTTTGTATCCTTTTCACCTACTCCCAACCCTCTCCCTTCTGGCATCTACCAGTCTGTTATCTGTATCTGTGAGATTGATTTTGTTTTGTTTGTTCATTTGTTTTGTCATCATGTGTTCCTTCATTGTCCATCCCTGTCATTGCAAATGGCAAGATTTCATTCTGTGTTTAGTGGCTGAGTAATATTCCATTGTATATCATCTGTACCACATTTTATTTATCCAGTTGTCTATCAGTGGACACCTAGATTGCTTCCATATATTGGCTATTGTAAATAATGCTGCATTGAGTATGAAAGTGCATATATCTTTTTGAATTAGTAATTTTATTTTGTTCAGATGAATACTCAGAAGTGGAATTCCTGGATCATATTTTGAAATTTTTAAAAAAATTAATTAATTTTTGTTACAGATGTTTCTTCTCCTTTTTCTCTCATTGACACCCTCCTCTCCAAACCCTCCCCTTCACAGTATTGTTGTCTGTGTCCACTGGTTATGCATATATGCATATAAGTTCTTTGATTTATCTCTTCCCACCCTCCCTACCCTCTTCCTCTGAGGTTTGTCAGTCTGTTCCCTACTTCCATGTCTGTGGATCTATTTTCTTCATCAGTTTATTTTGTTCTTTATATTCTACAAATAAGTCAGATAATGTGATACTTGTTTTTCTCTGACGGGCTTATTTTGCTTAGCATAATACTTTCCAGATTCATCCATGTCGTCTCAACGGGTAAGAGATCTTTCTTCCTTACACCTGCAGAGTATTCCATTGTGTATATGTACCACAGCTTTTTTATCCACTCATCTACTGATGGACACTTGGGTTGTTTCCAGATCTTAGCTATTGTAAACAGTGTTTGTATGAAAACGAGTGCATATATTCTTTCTGGTTGGTGTTTTAGGCTTCCTGGGATATTCTTAGAAGTGGGAACATGGATGGGGTCAAATGGCAGTTCCATTTTTAATCTTTTGAAAAAACTCCATATTGTTTTCCATAGTAGCTGCACCAGTCTGCATTCCCACCAGCAGTGTATTAGAGTCCCCTTTTCTTCACCAACACTTGTTGTTTGATGATTTGTTGATGGTGGCCATTCTGACAGGTGTGAGGTGATATCCCATTGTTGTTTTAATTCACATCTCTCTGATGGTTAGTGATGTTGAGCATTTTTTCATATGTCTTTTGGCCATTTGTATATCCTTTTTGGAGAGGTGTCTATTCAGGACCTCTGCCCATTTTTTAATTGGACTTTCTGTCTTCCTTTTGTTGAGTTGAATGAGTACACTATATATTTCGTAAATTAACCCCTTACCTGATGTTTCATTGGCAGTGATGTTCTCCCATACAGTGGTTTCCCTTTCCATTTTGATGCTTGTTTCTTTTGCTGTGCAGAAACTTTTTAGTTTGATGTCATCGCATTTATTAATTTATTTCTTTGTTTCTCTTGCCCTAGGCAATGTATCAGTGAAAATTCTGCTACATGTAATGTCTGAGATTTTGTTTCATATATTTTCTTCTAGGATTTTTATGGTTTCCAACTTTTATCCATTTTGAGTTTATTCTTGTGTAAGGTGTAAATTTGTGGTCTAGTTTTATTTTTTTGCATGTAGCTGTTCAATTTTCCCAGCACCATTTATTGAAGAGACTGTTTTTACTCCATTGTATGCTCTTGCCACCTTGGTCAAATGTTTGTGAGCGTAATGTCTTGAGCTGATTTCTGGGTGCTCTGTTCTGTTCCATTGATCTATATGCCCGTTCTTGTGCAGTATGAGGCTGTTTTGATTATAATGGCTTTGTAGTATAACCTAACATCCAGAATTGTGATCCCTCTAACTTTGTTCTTTTTCAAGATTGCTGTAGCTATTTGTACTCTTTTTTGGTTCCATATAAACTTTCGGAGTATTTGTTTTAGATCTGTGAAATATATCATTGGTATTTTAATAGGGATTGCATAGAATCCATAGATTGCTCTGGGTAGTATGGACATTTTAATGATATTAATTCTTCCAATTCATGAACATGGTATATACTTCCACTTTTTAATATCTTCTTCTGTTTCTTTTTTCAATGTCCTGTAGTTATCTGAGAACAGGTCTTTTTACCTTCTTGGTTAAGTTTATTACCAGGTATCTTAATTTTTTGTTGTTGTTGCAATGGTAAATGGGATTTTTTTTTTTTTTTAGTTGCTCTTTCTGTATGTTCAGAAAGAACATACATTGGTGTATACAAATGCCAGTGATTTCTGGATGTTGATTTTGTATCCTGCTACTTTGCCAAATTTATTTATTAAATCTAGTAGTTTTTTTCTGGAGTCTTTAGGGTGTTCTATGTACAATATCATGTCATCTGCAAATAACGACAGTTTGATTTCCTCCTTTCCAATTTGGATGCCTTTTATTTTATTTTATTTTATTTTTCTTGTCTGATTGCTGTGGCTAAGGCTTCCAGTGTTATGTTGAATAAGTGTGGCAAAGCAGACATCCCTGTCTTGTTCCTGTTCTTAAGGGACATACTTTTAGTTTGTGTTCATTGGCTTTAGTTTGTCATATATGGACTTTATTATGTTGAGATTGATCCTTCTATTCCCACTTTGCTGAAAGTTTTTATCAGAAATGGGTGCTGAATGCTTTCAAATGCTTTTTTGACATCTATTAATATGAACATATGATTTTTATCTTTCATTTTGTTTGTTTTGTTTTTTTATCCTCGCCCGAGGACATTTTGTTTATATGGTGTATCACATTTATTGATTTGTGAATATGGTACCAGCCTTGCATTCCACTTGGTTGTGGTAAATAAATTTTTAAAAATACATTGATGGATCTGATTTGCTAAAATTTTGTTGAGGAATTTGGTGTCTATATTCATCAGGGATATTGATTTGTAATTTTCTTTTTTTGTGGTATCTTTATTTGGTTTTGGAATTAGGATTACGCAGGCCTCATAAAAAGAGCTTGGAAGTTTTTCTTCCTCTTGAGTGTTTTGGAATAGTTTGAGGAGAATACATTTTAGTGCTTCTTTTAATGTTTGGCAGTACTTCCATGAAGCCATCCAGACCAGGGCTTTTGTTTGTTGGGAGTTTATTGATTACTATTTTTGATCTGTTCAGGTGTTCTGACTCTTCTCAGTTGAGCTTTGGAAGACTATGTGATTCTAGTAATTTATTTATTTCACCTAGGTTGTCTGATTTTTTAGCATATAATTGTTTGTCATATTTTCTTACAATCATTTGTATTTTTTTGGTGTCAGTGATTATTTCAACTCTTTTGTTTCTGAATCTATTAATTTGGGTCCTCTCTCTTTGTTTCTTGGTGAGTCTGGCTGCAGGTTGATCAATCTTGTTTATCTTTTCAAAGAACTAGCTCTTGATTTCATTGATCTTTTGTTTTTGTTTTTGTTTTCTTTCTGTTGTTTATTTCTGCTCTGATCTTTATTATTTTGTTCCTTCTACTAACTCCTGGGTTTTATTTTTGTTCTCTTTCTAAAAGTTTAAGTTGTTGGGTTAATTTATTAGAATTTTTTCTTATTCCTCGAGCTAGATCTATATTGCTATAAATTTCCCTCTCAGGACTGCTTATGCTGTGTCCCATAGATTTTAATTTCCAGGAAGTTTTTGATTTCTTCCTTGATCTCCTTGGTAACCCATTCCTTATTTAATAACATGTTTTTTAGCCCACTTGTGTTTGAATGTCTTTGAGTATTTTTATTGTTGTTGATTTGTTGTTTCATGCCATTGTGATCCAAGAAGATACTTGACATAATTTCAGTCTTCTTGTAGAGACTTAGTTTGTGTCCTATCATGTGGTCTTTGAGAATGACCTGTGTGCACCTGAGAAGAATGTATATTCTGCAGTTTTGGGGTGAAATGTTCTCTTGGTATCAATTAAATCCAGCTGATCTGGTGCATTGTTTAGGGTCTCTATTTCCTTGTTAATTTTTTGTCTGGAATATCTATCCAGTGGTGTCAGTGGAGTGTTAAATCCCCCACTATGATTGTATTGCTGTTTAGCTGTCCTTTGAAGTCCTTCAGAAGTATTTTAATATATTTTGTTGCTCCTGTATTTGGTGCAAATATATTTACCAGGTTATATCTTATTGTTGGATTAATCCTTTTAATAATTATGTAGTGACCTTCTTTGTCTCTTTTATTATGGCCCTCATTTTGAAATCTGTGTTGTCGGATATGAGTTTTGTGTTTTTTTTTTCATTTCCATTTGCCTGGAAACATTTTTTCCATGTCTTCACTTTCATCCTATGTGTCTTTGTTCTGAGGTGAGTCTCTTGTAGACAGTGCGCGCACACACATACACACACACCCCCATACATCATGTTTTTCTATCCAAACTGCTCTGTCTTTTGGAACATTTAAGCCGTTTTCATATAAGTTTATTATTGATAGATATTTATTTGTTGTCATGTTTATTCTTTATGCCTGTGCACATCTCCCTCTTTCTATTTCTTCTTCTTTTTACAATAGTCCCTTTAGCATTTTTTGTAGGGTTGGTTTGGTGGTAGTAAATTCCTTTAGCCATTTTTTTCTACAAAGCTCTTTATTTCACCTTTAATTTTGAATGATATCCTTGCTGGGTAGAGTAGTCTTGGATTTTCATTACTTTGTGTACTACTTGCCACTTCCTTCTTGCCTGCAGTGTTTCTATTGACAAATCAGCTGACAGTCTAATGAGAGCTTCCTTGTAGGTAACTTTCTGTCTCTCTCTTGCTGCCTTTAAGATTCTTTCTTTGTCCTTAACATTTGCCATTTTAATTATTTGTGTAGGTGTGGGTCTTTTTGGGTTCATCTTGATTGGGACTCTCTGTGTTTCCTGGACTTGTGTGACTTTTTTCTTCACTAGATTATGAAAGTTTTCTGTCATTATTTCTTCAGATAGGTTCTTTATTCCTCCCTTTGATTCTTCTCCATCTGGTTCCCTGATGATGTGAATATTATGTTTTGTATTGTCCCAAAGCTCTCTCTATTTTTTTTTAATCCTCAACTGAGGATGTTTTTCCATTTATTTTCAGACAGAATGGGAGGGAAGGAGGGAGAGAGAGAAACATTGATGTGAGAGAGACATATTGATTGGTTGCTTTCTGCATGACCCCGACCAGGTTCAGGTCCAGGTCCAGGGACCAAACCAGGCCCGGAGTCAAACTGGCAACTCTTGGTCCACGGGCTGATGCTCTAACTGTTGAGTCAAACTGGCCAGGACTCAAAGCTCTCTTAAACTCTCCTCCTGCTTATTAATTTATTTTTCCATTTGCTACTCTATATGGGTGTTTTTTTGGTTTGTTTGTTTGTTTGTTTGTTTGTTTATCCTCACCCGAGGACATTTTTCAATTTTTTGTTCAGATAGAGTGGTAGGGAGAGAGAGTAAGAGAGAGAGAGAGAGAGAGGGAGAAACATCGATGTGAAAGGGACACATCAAGTGGCTGCCACCGCATGACCAACCATGGTCTGGGACAAACTGTAACCAAGGTATGCGCCCTTAGTGGGAACCGAACCCGGGTTTCTCTGGATCACAGGCTGACACTCTAACCGTTGAGCCAAACTGGCCAGGGCTATATGGGTGTTTTTTTCTACCTTGTCTTCTAACTCACTGATTTGTGCTTCAGCTTTTTCTAATCTTCTATTGAATCCTTCCAAGTTATTTTTTGTATCAGCTGTGTCATTCTTCATTTCCACTTGATATTTATTCATAACTTCTTCCTCTTTGTTTTATGCTGGTGTAGTTCTCACTGAGCTCTTTATAGTTCTCATTAGTTTCTTTGTAATTCTCATTAAGTTGTTTGAGCACCCTTAAAACCAGTGCCTTAACTATTTTACCTGACAAACTGCTTGCCTCCATTTCATGTAGTTATTTTCTGGTGATTTCTCCTTTTCTTTTGTTTAGGGGTTCTTTGTCTCATAATTTTAGTAATCTGGTAGTTCTGGGCCAGGTTAGGTGTGTTGGGCCACATAAGCAGGTCCGTGTGTGTCTTATAAGAGTGCTGTGCCTCCCAGTTTTGGTGTGGTGGCCTTCTTGTGGGACCCAATGGAATAGTTTCCTTGATCTTCTGATCTGTGTGGGTTATGTGGGCTCTCCTGTTCAATTTGGGTCTTGATTGCTATTGTCCATTTCTGGATGGGGGCAGTCCTTGGGGTTATTAACTATGAGTCTCAACCCCAATCCTGTCAACTATTGTATTGCCAACTATTGTATTGGTGTTGACAACAGAACAAAGCAACCAGACCAAACAAAAAAAAAAAAAACCACTAAAAATTATCAGCCTCAACAGTAATAGAAGCAACCTTCTCAGCAAAATGATTAAAAGACACACAGACAAACAAAAAACATATACATACACAAAGAATACTGGGAGGTGTGAGACCAAAGGAATTAGAAGAGGGAGGAAGAAAAAGTAAAAAATAAATTTAAAAAATATATAAAATATAAAAGTAAAGAAGGCAATGCAAAACCAGATTAAATAAAAAAAGAACCTGAAAAAGAAAAATTTTAGCTTCAAGAATGATACAAGCCCAGGCTCAACAAAAAGATAAAAAGCCAAACTGAAAACATACCCACTCACACACACTAAGAATAATTCTAGAAGGCATGAGACTGAACATATTAAAAAAGGGAGAGAAAGAAAATGCACATGAAAATAAAGAAGCCAAGGCAGTAGCAGACCAATCCAAAGAGCACCTTGAACGGATATCAGCATGAACAATGATAAAAACACCCACCTCAATGAAAAGCTTAAATGACAACCAACCAGAAAACACACACACACACACACAGAGTACTAGATGGCATGAGACCAAAAGGGTTAAGGCGGGGGGCGGGTGAGGGTGAATATGAAAGCAAAGAAGACAGAGACCAGAAATAGGGTAAGTATAAAAAAATAAAAGGTAGAAAATAATGAGTGGAATAATAATTTTAGAAGGTAACAATGAAAAATTGAATAAACTATAGAATAGGAAAGTAGAAAATTGGAAAAGAAAGGAAGAGGAAAAAAAATGAATAAAAAAATAAAAAACCCACACAACAAATAACCACACAAGAACAACAACAACAATAGAAAATTGGATCTGCTCTTTATGGAGCTTACTGAATTTTGCTCCAGTGTGGTTGGATCTGGCCCCTTGGTTGTGCATCCCTGTCCGCTTGGGAAGTTCTGCAGTAGAGGCCAATGCAAATCTATCCCTGCCTTGTCCTCAGCCTCCTGGCTGAAGCCCTGCAGGGTATGGTCCCAGGTAGTCTTATGGGCAGGGCTTCCCTAGCCTAAAGTCTGGGTCACCTTCAGGGCTAGCCACTTGTATGTGTTTGTTTTAGGATGTTTCCCCCTCCCCCATGGCACTGGGCTGTGTTGGGTATCAGGTACAGTCAGGGTGGTTTACAGAGATTTGTGTTGGGGGTAGTGCCTGTAGCTTACAGGCGGGGCAAACAGTCTCTTTCTTTCCATTGCCTCCATTCTACTTGGATTGCCTTCCCCAAGCAGGGGAGAATGGGGGGAACAAAAAGAAGGGTGAAGAAAAAAAGCAAACAAACCCTGCTTGGCTCTTTAATCTTTCGGCACAGCTGGCTCGCACCTGGCAGGGCTTCTGCCCAGACTCCCTCCTAGCCAGATGTTTGGTTCCCTGGCACAGTCAGGCCCTGCTACTGGCATGCAGATTTCCAGCCCAGTACTGTTCCATGGGTAGGAGGAAGGAGGCGCCTCCTCTTTGGTTGAGGTGGGGAGGAACGTGCCTCTTTCCCCATGTATTATATGGGTTCCCCTTTCCTTACCTGTTGCTCTCCTTTGGGTTTCTCTGTGTGAGCGAGCTCCCCCTATCCCAGGGGGCAGAGCTACACCTCTGCACCTTACCTTTGTCGTCCAACTTACACCACACAGCTGAACGAGTTCGCTCACCTACGTCGCAGTCTCCTCCTCTCTTCTCTTCACGGTCTCCTTGCTCACAGTATTTTTCATGTTTTGAAAATTTTGAGCAACCTCCATACTGTTTTTCATAGCATATGTACTGATTTATGTTCCCACCAGTAGTGTTTGAAGGTTCACTCTATTCTTGCCAACACATGTTCTTTGTTGACATTTTGATGATAGTCATTCTGACAGGTATGAGGTGGTATCTCATTATGGTTTTGATTTGCATTTCCCTGATGATTAGTGATGTTGAGTATCTTTTCACATGTCTGTTGGCGATTTGTAAGTCTTCTTTGGAAAAATATCTGTTCAGATCCTCAGCTCACTTATTAAATTGGATTGTTGTTTTATTACTGTGTTGTATGAGTTTTTTATGCATTTTGGATATTAACCTCTTATTAGATATATGATTTGCAAATCTTTCCTCATTCAGTAGGTTGTGTTTTCAGTTTGTTGATGATTTCCTTTGCTTTGCAGAAGTTTTTTTTGTTTGTTTGTTTTGTTTTATGTAGTCCCATTTGTTTATTTTTGCATTGATTATCCTTGCCTTTGGAGTCAGTGATCATTGTCAAGGAGCTTACTTACTACCTATGTTTTCCTCTATGAGTTTTATGGTTACAGGTCTTACAGTCAACTCTTTAATCCATTTTGAGTTAATTTTTGTGTATGATATACGATTTTGGTCCAGTTTTATTCTTTTGCATGTGGCTGTCCAGTTTTCCCAACACCATTTATTGAAGAGACTATTATTTTCCAATGCTGTATTTTTGCCTTTTTTGTCATAAATCAATTGAGGACGTGTGCGCGAGTGTGTGTTTTCCCCTGTGCTCTATTCTGGTCCATTGATCTGTGTGTCTGCCTTTTATGCTAGTACCATATTATTTTGATTACTATAGCTTTGTAATATAGTTTGAAATCAGGGAGCATGATGCCTCCAGCTTTGTTTTTTTCCATGATTACTTTGGCAGGACCTTTTGTGGTTCTATACACATTTTAGTATTGTTTGTTCTATTTGTGAAAAATGCATTGGAGTTTTTATAGGAATTGCATTGAATCAGTAGATTACTCTAGGTAATATGGACATTTTAACAATGTTAAATCTTCTAATCCATGAGCATAGAATATCTTTCATTTATTTGTGTTATCTTCATTTTCTTTCATCATTGTCTTACAGTTTTCAGTGTACAGGTCTTTTATGCCCTTAAATTTATTTATGGTATCTAATTCTTTTTAAAAGTTTTTTTTATTAAATCGAACCTGCGACTCATTGATCTGTGGGCTGACGCTCTAACTGCTGAGCCAAACCGGCCAGGGCTGGGTATCTAATTCTTTTTAATGCAATTATAAATGGGATGTGTTCTTAATTTCTCTTTCTGATAGTTTGTTCTAGTGTATAAAAATGCAACAATATTTTGTACATTGATTTTTTTGTATCCTGCAACTCTTCTGAATTTATTAGTTTTAACATTTTTTGTTTGTTTGTTTTTGTGGGGAGTCTTTAGGGTTTTCTATATATAAAATCATGTTATCCCACATGTAGTGACAGTTTAACTTTTTCCTTTCCAGTTTGGATGCCTTTTATTTCTTTTTTTTTTGTTGTTGAATGACTCTCATTAGGACATATGTACTCTTTTAAATAGTTGCCTATGTGTACAGGGGCAGGAGAAAAAAATGGTAGTTTTCTGAATTTTGTCCTTTTTAGTGATTCTGAAGTCCTTCAACAAATCACAAATTTATATTTTCTTTAAAAAAAATTAGTTTGAGAGAGAGAGAGGGAGAGAAACATCAATTGGTTGCCTCCCATAAACACCCTGACCAGGAATCAAACCCACAACCTGGGTATGTGCTGACTGGGAACCAAATTCATGGCCCTTCCAGAGCATGAGATGATGCTCCAACCAACTGAATTTTTTTCAAGAAAACTTTCCTGATACTGTTATCGGTGGAAGTGGACTTCTTGGAATGTTGTGAGGGGAAAAATTTCCTGAGGCCCCCTCTGAAGGATGGGTTTTCATGGAAAACTTTATTGATGATGTAAAATTAAGGGTAAGTGCCCCTCCAAGGTTTCCTCTCTATCCCTTTCGCCATGGAAGAAGTCCAATCTTGTCTTCATCAGGGCCAGAACTAAGGTCACTGCCCAGAATTTCTGCTCCATATTGAAGCACAGTCCAGTCCAGCATCTAACTAGCTTAGCATGTTCCCAGCTTCAGTCCATAGTGTGTGGGGTCTGGGGCTGCTTATAGCCACATGGCTATGGAGTGAGAACAGGTGAGTGCATGGGGCAGTGTGGGTCACAGAGTAACAGAACAACAGGATCAAGAAGGAGGGAACTTTGGGGATATTTAATTGGTTAGTTTGAAGACGCTCCTGTTTAAAATCCCCAAGATCTTATTACACGCTAGTTAGACAGTGAGAGCTAAACCTCCCAACAGAGCAGGCACACTCCCTTGCCCTGTGGAGTCTCCAGTCTCCCAGAGGGGTTGTAGATGAGGAGCTGGACAGTTACAATATTATATGATAGGTCAGTAGATCGTGTTTTGAGCTTTTTTGAGATGTACAAGGTGCGTAGCTCGATGTTGGACTCAGAATCTCTTGGAGGATTGGGTATTTTAAGTTAAAACCTGCATGTTAAATAGGAGTTGGTCAAGTAAAGATTTATTGGAAGAAGAATTAGGCAGAATGAATAACATACACAAACACCTGGAGGAAAAGTGAGCATTGTGCCTTTAGAATAGAGGTTGATCTTCTCTTGGCTGGTGCACAGAATAAGGAAGGGCGTTGCGGGGAGCAGTGCATAGCAGGCAAGAAAGATAAGCAGAAATTTATCTGAATGACTTTGGGTTTATTCTGACACAGTGGGAGCCATTACATTGAAAGGTTTAAAGCAGGGAAGTGAAAATAGCAGATTTTTCTTTTAGAAGTAAATTAGTGCATTATGGAGATTAGATGGGACATGAGATTTCCAGGTCAAGGAAAATGGTCGCAGAGTGTGTTGAGAATGAAGCTGGTTTTAATTTTGAGAAAGGGAGTCTGATATTTAGCCTGTCTTCACAGCATATTTGTCACAATATTAAAACTGCCTTCACCATTGTTAAATAACTGCTGACCTCGGCTTCTGGACACCTCCCACCCCCCGCCTCTTATCCAGCCACTTAATTGTTCATGCCAGGCCATCGAGGGTTGGGAGGGGGCTCTAGGAGATCTGTGCCAATAACCAAACCAAGTTACCTATTATATAGTTGGATATATGGATCTTGAACTGAGGAATTAGAGTTTTCAGATAAAATACAGGGCATCCAGTTTAATTTTAACAACATAAACAATTAATAATTTTTAAGTATAAGTATGAACCATGCAATATTTAAGCAGGATATTCTTATTTATTTAATTTTATTTTTAATCCTGACCCGAGGATATTTTTCCATTGATTTTCAGATAGAGTGGGAGGGAGAAAGGGAAGGGGGGGGGGAGAGATGAGAGAGAGAGAAACATTGATATGAGAGATACACATCAATTGGTTGCCTCCTGCGCAACCCCAAACAAGGCCAGGGGTGGAGCCCCAACCGAGGTACGTGCACTTGGCCAGAATCGAACCTGGAACTCTTTGGTCCGCAGGCTGATGCTCTAACTACTGAGCCAAACTGGCCAGGGCAGTAGCCCATCTTTAGATATTAGGTAAGAAAAGTGTTTTACATGGGATAAACTGAATCAGAGCTTGTTCTTTGATGTCCATGTCCCTTTATAGCTAGCTGTTGTAATAGGTATATTGTGTCCTTTTGGGAATCTAGTAATTTTCTAGAGCATAAAACTAAATCATCCACATACTGGATTAGTGTGGAATATCTAGGAAATTTATTATCATTTAAATCAGCTTTTAGTATCTAAGACAATTGGTAGGACTCTTAGTATATCCCTGGGGTATTACTGTCCAAGTAAACTTGTAGTCTTCCCAGGTGAAAGCAAAGAGATGTTGACTATCTTTCCACTGGAATGCCGAAAAAGGCACTACATAAATTTATTATTGAAAAATTTTGGCAATGCAGAGGAATGGCTGATAATAAGGTATGTGGATTTGGAACCACAGGATGTCTGGGAATAACTAGCTTATTTATAGCTCTGAGATTTTGTACAAGTCTTTTTCCATTTGGTTTCTTTACTGGAAGGATAGGAGAATTACAGGGGCTCATACATGGAATTATAAGATCCCCTTTTTTATAACTTTAATTTATCCTAAACTATTAATAAGAAGGGGAAATGCCTTCTCATAGTCCTCAGAGCAGCTCTATGCTTGTTTCTGTTTTTCTAAATTTCTTTTCAGTTTCATATAATTCTTAAAGTGGACAGACTTCTCCACAGGAGCTTTCCTGCAAACGTTATTTAGTAATCATGTTGCTTTTGCTCCCAGAAACCAGTAGACATTTTAATTGGAATAGGTGAGAATAGCCATGATTACATGTTTTAAAAGGAATTTTTTTTTACGAACCCATCAGAGTGTGGAGAAAGTCAGAAACAATCACTAGTTCCTCTCTGGCTGAGACCAGCTTTTCTCCAAAGGGAGCTGTTAGAATTCCTGTTCTCTTTTCCTCTTAAGTCAGCAGGGAGTTGCAGTGGAGGGGATAGAAGTGGAAGCGTGAAGGGACAGGGAGGGCAAGAAGTCCGGACAAGGAAGCTCAGAGAGCAAAGGATATAGCGCAGGAACTAAAGAAGGGGGAGGAACGGGGTGTAGGCATTTATTAGCTTCAGAAGAGTTCAGAGACAGTCTCTAAAATTTCTTTCTTTTAAAAAGAACTTATTTGTGCTTCTCCTAGAAGATTCTAAGTTCCAAATCAAGATATGCTTTCCATTCGTTCATTCAGTTTAATATTAGAGCTGGCATTTTTCTAATTTTTGCGTGCAAAATATTAATTTAGGCACCCAAAGACAACTGCAATTTGACCATTTTAAGTTGATATTTTGTAGTTAAATCTTCCAATTTCTATAAAGCACTTGCAAGTAAAAGGTTTCCTATCAGGACTATTAATGAGGGCTGGGGTCTAGGAGTTTCCGGCCTTAGAGGCAAAATATTCCATGTTAATTTTAGTTTGTTTTTCTTTTCTTTTTTTGATATGTGCAGAGTCTGAGCATATTTTCTAGGGATGTTAATGTAGTGGGTTGAAGTGTGCTGCTTATGGATTAAGCTTCACAAGGATTTTATCTCTTGTGTTGCATTCAACCCTCTTATGTGCCTCGGTTTCTCTCTCTGGATGTCTAATACAGCCCTGAGGATTCAGAGCACTAGGTGACCAACCATTTCTGCACATCCCCAGATGAGTCAAGTGTTGAATTAGTTGGAATTTCCCTATGGGGTCCTGCACACTATGAAGAATTACCTCTGACACCTCCACAAAGATTCTCAATTGCCTACGAACACCCTAGACCAGGCTGGAGGGAAGACGTGCCCCTAATGTCTTTGGAATTGAATGAGTTCAGGTCTTATTTATACAGCAAAGGTTTTTGTTCAAACTCTCAGAAAGCAATTCCAATTGAAAAGCCGAACTTAAACACCAGCCACCTGTTTGTTTGTTTTTTTTGTCAACCCTTAACCTTAGTTCCACCTTAGGGATTTAAAAACACAGCTCAAATAGTCAGAATCTCTGCAACACTCAAGGGAAGGTCCTGGATCCAAGATACAACTCACCCGAGTTCACCTTATGGGGTGGGGTAGGGAGTCGGCAGGCTCAGTGGGCCCTTTGCTGGATCCTAGCATCTGGTCTAGGTTGGCAGGGTGGTCCTGAGTAAGCTTCTTTAGAATCCTTCCTATGCCAAGTAAATGTCAGAGTAAGAAACATTAAAATCTGTGAAGAATTTTTGAGAGTCTATTTGAGCCAAACTGTCGATAATTATCAGGAAGCAATATCTTGAATTGAGATAATGCTTTAGAGAACGGCAGTTTTGTACCTTATTTTATATATTACGATCAAAAGAGAAGACGTAAGTGGGTTACATGAAATTCATTGGTGATAGATTAGGGAGGCAGGAGAAAGCAAAGCCGGAAAACCTCTGGGATTGGATAAAAAGTAAAATGATAGATGCATTCATCGTTTACATGGGTGTGTACAGGATAGTTAATAGTCAGCAATTAACAGGATAAAAGTATCAGTGAGCAGATTTGTACTCTCTGCTCTGGTGCATTGGTTGTGTCCTGAGGGGTCTGGAAAAAAGGGAGTTACCCTGACATGCCAAAGGTATGTTATCTTAGATGCAAAAAACATGGAGAAACTTAGTTAAGGTAAAGATTGACTTTTGTCAGGGACGATTCTGGCCTAGGACATGACTACCTGCCATAAACCGCTTTTAGTTAAAAAGTTTTAATTTCAGCCCTGGCTGGTTTGGCACAGCGGTTAGAGAGTTGGTCTGTGGACCAGAGAGTCCCGGGTTCGGTTCCTGCTAAGGGCATGTACCTCGGTTGCAGTTTGTCCCCGGCCCCAACCGAGGCCGTGTGGGTGGCAACCACTTGATGTGTCTCTCTCACAGTGATGTTTCTGTCTCTTTCTCCCTCTCTCCCTCTCACTCTATCTGAAGATAAATGCAAAAATATCCTTGGGTGAGGATTAAAAAAAAAAAGTTTCAATTTCAGACCATCCTTTGTGGTTTCTTCAGGTCTCTGAGTTTGTGAGGTCACCACACAGGCCTTCCCTGAGCTTGTCAGGTTAGCATGTGACCCCTTTTTAGTTCACATTTTGTTGAAGTGCCTATTTAGAATATTTTGCCCATTTTTAAAATTTAGCTTATTTTCTTTTTTTTGAGTTTTAACAATGTCTTTTTTGGATAAAAGTCTTTTGTCAGATATGTGTTTTGTATATATATTTTTTCCCAATCTGTAGCTTGTCTTTTCATTCTCTTAATGGTGTGGTTCAGAGAGTAGAAATTTTTAATGTCATTAATGTCCAATTTATCAATTTTTCTTTTATAGAATGTGCTTTTGGTCACCTAGATTTCCCACTCTGTTATTTTCCAGAAGTTATATTTACATTTATTTCTGTGAAAGGTGTAACTTTTTTATCTAGAGTCAAAATTTTGCATATGAATATTCAAATGTTCCCGCATCAGTTGTTCAGAAGACCATTTGTCCTCCATTGAAATAGATACCTTTTCTCCTCTGTCAGAGATCAGTTGACTTTATTTGTTTGGGTCTATTTCTAGGCTCTGTATATGGTCCATGGATATGTTTGTCTACTCCTTCACCAGTGCTATGCTGTCTTCATTTCTGTAGCTTCGTAGTGAGTCATTAAGATGGGAAGTGTGAGTTCTCCAAGTTGGGTCAGCTATTCTGCGTCTTTGCCTTTATATGTAAACTTTAGAATCAATTTGTTGTATTTATAGAATAACTTGCTGGAATCTTCATTGGGATCATGGTGAATGTATAGATCAGTTTGGGAGGAATGGATATCTTAACAATGTTATGTATTCTTTTTTTTTTAATCCTCACCTGAGGACATCTTTCCATTTTTTCTTCAGATAGAATGGGAGAGAGAGACAGGAAGAGAGAGAGAGAGAAACATCAACGTGAAAGGGACACATCGAGTGGCTGCCACCCACACAGCCCAACCAGGGCCGGGGACAAACTGCAACCAAAGTATGCGCCCTTAGCGGGAACCGAACTCGGGTCTCTCTGGACCGCAGGCCGACACTCCAACCGCTGAGCCAAACCGGCCAGGGCTGTTATGTATTCTTGTCCATGAACATGGAATATCTCCGTGTTTATTGAGACCCTGTTCAATTTCCTTCATCAGAGTTCTGTGGTTTTCTTATTTAGATTCTGTACATATTTTGTTAGCTTTATAGCTAAATAATGGTGTGGTGCTAATGTTAATGGTACTTTGTTTTTTATTTCAAACTCCGATTATTTATGGCTGGTATATAGGAAAGCAATTGTTTTTGCATATTAAGTTTTTATCCTCTATCCTTGCTATAACCACTTATTAGCTCCCAGAATTTTTATTATTGTTGATTTTTGGGGCAGATTTTCTGCATAGATACACATCTGTGAACAAAAGCAGTTTTATTTTTTACTTCCCAACTTGTATACCTTTTATTTCTTTTTCTTATAGCATTAATTAGGACTTCCAGTATAGTATGGAATATGAGTGATGGCACATCACTTGTCTTGTTACCAATCTTAGGAGAAAATAATCTAGATTTTCCAATATTAAGTAGAATGTTAACTGTAAATATTTTATACATGTTATTTATCAAGTTGAGGACGTTTTCTCTATTTCTATTTGTTGAGAGTTTTTTTTTTTTTTAATCCTCACTGGAGGATATTTTTTCATTTATCCTCAGATAGAGTGGGAGGGAGAGAGAGAAACATCGATGTGATAGAGACACATTGATTAGTTGCCTCCTGCACAACCCCAACAAGGGTCTGGGACCGAACCGCAACTGAAGTATGTGCTCTTGATCTGAATCAAACCTGGGACTCTTCAGTCTGTGGTCCAGTGCTCCAACCACCAAGCCAAACCGGCCAGGGCTGTTGAGAGTTTTTGTCATGAATGGGTGTTGGATTTTTTTCAAATGATTGATATGACCATATAATTTTTCTTCTTTATTCTATCAATGTGATAGATTACATTAGTACTTCTTAATATTGAAACAGACTTTGTATTCTTAAAATAAATCCCACTTGGTTTTGATATGTAATTCATTGTTGGATTTGATTTGTTAATGTTTTGTTGAAGAATTTTGCGTATCTGTTAATAAGACATACTAGTCTGTGGTTTTACTTTTTTTTATAATGTCTTTATCTGTTCTTGGTATTAGGGTAATGCTGGCCTCATAGAATGAGTCTGCTTTATTTTTTCTGGTAGAGATTGTAGAAAATTTATATAATTTTTAAATTTACTAGTGAAACCATCTGGGTCTAGTGCTTGCCGTTTTGGAAGGTTACTAATGTTGGTTCAAATACTTTAATAGATATAGGCCCATTCAGATCATCTGTTCTCCTTGTGTGAGAGTTTTTGTCTATTGTGTCTTTCAAGGAATTGGTGCATATCATGTACATTATTACATCTGAGGGCATACACTTGTTCATAGTAGTCTTTTATTACCTTTTTAATTTTCGTGGGATCAGTTGTGATGACTCCTTTTTTATTTCTGTTATTAGTAGTTGGTGTCTTTTCTCATTTTTTTTCTTGCTTAGCCTGACTATAGGTTTATCAGTTTTATTAATCTTTTAAAGAATCAGCTTTTGATTTTGCTGATTTCTCTATTTTTATTGTTTCAATTTTTTTGATTTCTACTCAAATTTTTTCTTCTCCTTGCTCTTCTTTCTCTAGTTTCCTAAAGTAGAGGCTTAGATCATTGATATTATTTCTTTCTCTTTTTCTTACATATGCCTTAAGTCATTTACAAATGTCCTTGTTACCACTACTTTTGCAGCATCCCATAAATTTTGATGTTGTATTTTGATTTTCATTTAGTCCAGAATATTAAAAAAATGTTTGAGACTTCCTTGCAGATGTTATTTAGAATTGTTTACTTTTTAAGTATATGGAGATTTTCCTGCTGTCTTTGTTATGGTTTCTAGTTTAATTCCATGTAGTATGAGAGCATATTCTATTAGATTTGTTAAGGAATAGTTTATGGCTGAGGATGTGGTCTATCTTGTTTTATGTGAGCTTGAGAAGAGTGTACATCCCGCTGTCGTTAGATGAAGTATTAAATCCAGTTGGTTGATGGTGCTATTTGGTTCACTATATCTTTACTGATTTTCTGCCTACTGGATCTGTCAATTATTTATAGAGTATAATAGTGGATTTGTCTACATTTCCTTGCAATTTAATCAGTTTTGCCTCATGTATTTTGAAGCACATACACATTAAGGATTGTCAATCTTTTTGGAAAACTGACTCCTTTTCCATTATGTAATGCCCCCTTTTATTCCCGATAATTTTTCATGTTCTGCCATCTGCTTTTTCTGAAATTGATAGACATACTTCAGCTTTATTTTGGTTACTGTTAGCATGGTTTTTATGTTTCTCTATTCCTTTATTTTTATCTATCTGTGTCTTTACATTGAAAGTGGGTTTCTTGTAGACAGCATCTATTCCTTTTTATCTCTTCTCACAATCTCTCTTTTTTTTTTTTATCCTTACCCAAGGACATTTTTCCATTTTTTTGTTCAGATAGAGTGGGAGGGGGAGAGAGAGAGAGAGAAACATCGATGTGAGAGAGACACATCGAGTGATTGCCACCCACACAACCCAACCAGGGCCAGGGACAAACTGCAAACGAGGTACGTGCCCTTAGCGGGAACTGAACCCGGGTCTCTCTGGACTGTAGGCCGATGCTCTAACTGCTGAGCCAAACTGGCCAGAGCCAAGGTGTAGATTTTTTTACACATTTATTCTGTTTGGTGTTTTATTTTGTTGATTGACTGATTTTAAAGAATGAGAGGAAACGAGAGAGAGGTGGAGACATTGATTTGTTGTTCTGTTATTTGTGGGGAGGACTCCTCTCCCCACTGGTTGCTGGGGGATATGGGTTTCTTGCGATATCCTGAGACTTGCATGGGAGGATGAGATATTGTAGAAAGCTTTATTTCTGTGGAATTAAATCTCAGTTTTCAAGGTCCCATTTCCCTCTGCCCTGCGATGGAAGAAGGGTAGCTGTGACTTCAATAGGACTAGAATTAAAACCAGTGCCCAGAGTTTCAGTTCCGCTTCTGGAGCAGTGTCTAGTCCAGCATTAGGCGAACTTGGTTTTGTGTTCCCTGTTGCAGCCCGTCAGTCCATTCTGTGTGGCGTCCATATGGCCATAGGCCATGTAGCTCTGCAGGGAACTCAGGAGAGTGCAAAAGTCACAAGAGCGTCAAGATCCAAGAACCACAAGAGAGCAAGCAAGTGAACCCCTTTGTCTTTAGATTTTGTGTACCCAAATTTTTGTGGGCTTGCAGTGGCCTCCCTGCCTCTGGCCAGTGCATGGTTCCCCAGGCTAGACTGACAGGCAACTACCTTCCCTACATCACCCCGACTTTACTGCACATGTGTCCATTCTCCCCTTTGTCCAATCTCTTCCCCTAGTGGTCTGCGGGGAATGGGCCGGTGGTTCCCTGCGGGGTGTGAAATTGCAGCTTCCTGATGAAACTGCCTGAAATGGCCATGCTTATAATGCCTGGCCTCTCTTTGCTCCTTTTCTATTATTAATAACTAGCTAATTACAATGGTATCAATTCCACTCATTTATGCATCATTTAGTTGATTCTTAAATGTACCCTTACCAGGCATCAAATCTACAACCTTGGCATATTGGGATGACACTCGAACCAACAGGTCAGAGCATGTTTGTTGATTTATGAGCTCCCCAGATTTGTTTGGTATTTTATCATTAATTTTGGAGAATTTTCAGCCATTTTACTTTGAATATTTCTTCTCTTTTCTTTGTTTTCCTTCTGGCATTTCTATTACATGTATGTTGTATCTATTGTAGTCCTAAAGTTTTTGAATATTCTGTTCCTTTAAAATCTTTTATTTTTTTTCTCTTTGCATTACAGTTTGGGGAATTTCCATGAACATATTTTCAGTCTTACTGATTCTTTCCTTGGCTATATCCAATCTCCTGATGAACACATCAAAGGCATTCTTCATTTCTGTTGCAGTGTTTTTATTTTCCAGCATTGTCTTTGATTCTTAGAGTTTTCATCTCTGTTTATATTACCCATCTGTTCTTGCATGCTATCTACTTTTTCCATTCTACTTTTTCCTTAGCATAATATATTTAAAATTTATTTTAAACTCCCTATTTTATACTTCCAAAATCTGGGTCACATATTAGTCTAGTTCTGATGCTTGCTTTATCTCTTCAAACTATGTTTTTCTTGCCTTTTATTACACCTTGTAATTTCTTGATGAAAACGGGACGTGATTTATTGATAATAGAAACTGAAATCGGAACCTAGGTAATTAGGTTTTTAGTGTGAGTTTTTATGTTAATTTGGCTAGGAACTGGGCTGTATACTGTTTTTTATATATGTCAGTGCCAGAGGCTTCAGTTTCTTTGCTGCAAACTTCTGTTCATGTTTGATTGGGCTTTGATGCAAATGGACCCCTTTAACAGAATGTGGCCTGGGCAGGGTGGGGGGCTCCTCTAAGACTGGGCACCCAAGAGTTTATAACTCTCAAGCTAGTTCACTTTGGCTACCATCAGTTTGTCAGAATTACTGTGTCAGTGTTTCTACAAGTTTCTGGCTCCATCAAATTCTGCTCCTGCAAAGCTGATCTCAGCTGTGATTCTCTGTATTCCCCTTTCCCCTGATTCGGGGTGGCAGCTTGCCCTGTGACTTCCTTTCTCTTTACATTTTGGAGTTGAAACCAGAAGTCTCCTTTCATCCACTTTTTAATTTTGTTGTTTGTCATGTTATTACAGATGTGTGAGAGTTCTTTATGTATTTTGCATATCAGTTCCTTATCAGATATATGATTTGCAAATATTTTCTCCCATTGTATGGGTTACCTTTTCACTTTTTTGGTAGTAGGATTTTATTTCTGAACTTGAAAACTTTGCAAATTAAATTATACTGTATTTGTTTAAATCTTTTGGTCCATTTGACTCAGAAAACATTGAGGCTTCATCAGAGGCCTCTATATTTCTCAGTAAAAGACATCATGGTATGTTATGAATAATGTTCCTTCTTTCTTCTACAGACAAACAAGTGGTTTAATTTGTTTACCAGTCCACAATAAACCACAATAGTACATATAACCAAGTTCAGGTAGCACTTAGAAGTGCCATGACAATCTGTTAGTTGCCTACCCTATTTTCTTAATAAGTATGAACATTTTTTTGAAGTAAAGCAAATTCCTAGTTTGATTTATCCATAATTTCAAATAAATTCCTACTATTTAATATTAAGGAGTAATTATATTTGTATTGGGAAATATTCAGTTTATCTTCTTAAAGATGTCCTAAAATTTTGTTTTCAATGACATGTGAAGTCATGAGCAGGTCAGTTGACTACTGGAAGCAAAGTGTGAATTACAACTTGATGGGAGTTTGTTTTAAATCTTCATGTGAATATGAACTTGTAGTTTTTAGTGCCTGTGAATTTAGCTGAAATTTTAAAAGTAAAGGTCTTCTTTGTCTTAAGTCTAAATACATCTTGAGCAGATGCTTGGAAAGCAACCAGTGAACAAAAATATACTTTTAAACATTTACATCTCCAAGTTGGAAACCTCAGAAAATGGAAAACCAGTTTGAAGGTAATGCTTGAGCTGAATTTTTCATAATTTTAATTTTCTTAATAATTACCACCATGAGATTTTCTTGGAAATTAGTTACTTCCAGGATAATTGATACAGTCAAGTTATATAAAAGAGAGAGAATTTTATCAAGCAGTGGTTCTTATAAATTGTTTTCTGTATAGGCACTTTAGTTTTTCTCTTCTTTTACTCCAGAAGCAATGAAAAACATCATACTGGGGGGAAAGGTGATATTGACATAGTAGTAAATCAGATCAAATCTTTAGGAAGAAGTTGTGTTTTGGGCGAGGAGAGGTGGCATTAGGTTCAGAGACTAAGCCCACTGCAGAGGTTATATTACTTGCCTCTGCAGTACCATTTGTGGTGGGTGGGAGGAAAAGGATAGACAGCCAGACACTGTGAATGATCCATGGCCACCTGGTCTGACAGAAGAATTGGGTACAGCAGCTGGTACTGCTCCTCTACCAATCAAAAGGAATTGTTCAGCCATCTCTGTTGGAGGAACCAGATGAAGTTATTTCGTACATTATACTGTACATATTTTTAGGACCAGAAACATGTAAAGTCTGCTAAAGATACACATTCCTGAAATGCTGAGCAAATTGTTACTTTTGTAATTCATACTCTCAAAGCAGTGGTCATATGTAGCTCTTTGTCAAGATTGGGTTGGGACTGGGGATGGGTGACTAGGAGCCACGTTTGTGAGTACTTGATGGAGCTGTGTCCTTCCACCAAGGTTTGTGTTTAATGCAACAGAACATTGTCTTTTGAAAGTTATTGTGAGAGTTAGATGAGTAATCACATATCCTTAGCTTCAGAACAGTCATCTTAAATGTGAATTTATTCATAATTTAATTATCTACTCTATGGAAACAGATGTGAGGAGTTTCTGACCTAGAAGCATCTGACTTAAGAACAGTTCATTTATTAGTATGGGTGGAGACAAGAAGTGTGTCACCCTCTCTTCTCTTGTGGAGCTGATTCCTATTATTCTCCAATTCCATTGGGAATTACAATAGGGCAATATCCAGCTTCTCTAAATCTTTTATTTTATTTTATTTTTATCCTCACCCAAGGATATTTTCCATTTTTGTTCAGATAAAGTGGGAGAGAGAGAGAGAAAAACATCGATGTGAAAGGGACACATCGAGTGGCTGCCTCTCGCACAACCCCAACGTGGGCCAGATGCACCGCAACTGAAGTAGTGTGCCCTTGACTGGAATCGAACCCATGACTCATTGGTCCATGGGCCAACACTCTAACCGCTGAGCCAAACTTGCCAGTGTCAACTTTTCTAGATCTTATACTTAACAGTGGGTTTGCTGGGCCACAGCTGTGTGCAATTCCCACATTAGTAGATTTTGCCAAATTGTTTTACAAGTGATTGTACTTACCCAGGTGGAAAGTAATTGGCTTAGTGAATTCTGTATTTGCAGTCCTGGTACCCTGGATCATCTCCCTGTATCACTCCAGTCTCTGGGCTGTGCTGTGTTTTTGGAGTCCTCAATGTGTTGCCAGGGCAGTAGTGGTTCATGTCCTGTTGCCAGGAAGGTGTTGGGCCAAGAGCCTGGCCCTGACATTCTGAATTGGTTCTCAGAGTACATCTACCACAGATAATCTTGGAGTCATTGAGAGCAAACCAATCTTTATTATTTGTTTTCATCTCGAGTAAAATGTTTCTAAAACATCTCCTACTTGTTTTATTTTACTTTATTACAGTTAATTGTTTAACTGTGTAATTGAATTGTAATAATTTCAGCATTTGCTAGTTAAGCCTTTTTATTTCTGTGTTCTCACTGTAAAATTGCAACGAAAGTTAACTGTCTATTATTTGAAAGTCTTTGAAAAACTTCTCGAGTTGGCTAAATGTGTTCTCTAACTTTTCCTTTACAAATGTTATATAATATTTGGGGCATTGAAAAGGCAGAACTATATACCGAACACCCATATACTCACCGCACAGCTTCAGAGTGAATATACTACAGATTCAGCTGAAGCTTGAATGTCCCTTCTTGTTTCCATTCCTTTCACTCACCAGCCAGAGATCTCCTCCATCTTCTTGTTAATATTTCTTTAAAAATTAGATATATTTTGTATACTTATAAACTTTCCATAATTAGAATCATACTCTACACATTTAACTTTCTGCCACTTTTTTATTTTGCTTCACCTTTTATGTATTTTGAGATATATATATGGTGATATGAATAGCTGTCATTCATTGATTTTCATTGCAATATGGCATTAAATGACTAGATCACAAATTATTTTCTCTCCTGTTGATGAATATTTACATTGAAAGAGGACCTGCGGGTACAAGATTTCTTTGTCTGGAAGCCCCTTTATTTCTGTGCCACTCCTGGAAACAATATGGTAAATAGCTTCTGTGTAGATCCCCCTTGTACATGTATGTGGCTTTTTCTCTAGGTACTACTGCCAGGAGTGTGTTACTGAACCACAGAGGTGGGCATCACACCCTTGTTTAGGTGTTGTCAGGTTGCTCCACCGGCATCACACCTTATTTCATTCCCATCAACAGAGGGAGAGTTTCAGTTGCTTCACGTCCATTTCAACACTTGGACTTGTTTTGAGTTTAATTTTTCCAACAGTGTTGGTTTCAAATGCTAGCTCCTTGTTTTAGTTTATATTTATTTGAATATTAGAGATTGAGTATATATTTATGGGCTGTTCCAGTTTCTTTTTTATGCCTTTTTTACATTCTTTACCTGTCTTGTCTTTTTGGCTGCCTTTTTCTGGTTGATTTGTAGGAATTACTTTATATATTATAGTGGATCTTGGTTATATGCATTGTAAACATCCTGGTCTGTGCTCAGTCTACTCTTTCTGATAATTTATTGTGTTAAGGCACACATACACATAGAGTCTCTGTTTTAAATGCAGAAGACAAGGGCATTTTTGCAGACCCTCTATCCAGTACAAAATTCTTAGCTCAATAGGTCTTAAGGAGAGCATGTTTTAGAGTCTGAGATGTGTGTAGCCCTTAGCCAAGTGTGAGGTCTGGTGTGTTTTTATGTGCTGGCTCTAGAGGGGTCCTCTGGGACTCTGTGTACTGATCTAATGTTCCCATTTGGTTGTAAGTATCTATATAACATATTTTTAGAACCTAGTGTAATTATGGGTATAGTTCTTCATTGAGTACAGTTCTTTTTGGGTAGAATCTGTGTATAACTCAGCCCTGTTATTCCACATTGCCTAGAAATGTAGTAGGTGTTTAAGGGAGATTGCTATTAAAGGAGACAGAAACACCTCTTTTCTAGGCTCTGTGTTTGCCCAGTTTGTTTTCCATTAATTTCACAAATACTTGAGTCCTGCTATGGGCATAGTAATAGATGCTCATATCCCATTGGATTTGCCAATTGACATATTGAGGTTATTTATAAATTGTTTTTAATCACTTTCAGTTAACTCAAGTTGTTGCATAAGCTACATCATCTTTATTACCTATAGATAACAAGAAAGACTTTTCATCCACCTGTTTTAAAATCAAAGTTATTGTTAATATTTTATATGTCAAGAAAGTAGGAATGAGGGGTGTTTTTTGGTGGTCATGATTTGGAAATAATGTACTATCAAAGGGAATTACTGAAACAGATTGGTTTTACAATACATTCCTTCAATTTCATGTGAAATATTTAGAAAATCTTCAACATTTTCAAATTAAGTACTCTTAAAAGTTCTAAAATACTATTTAAAATAACTATAATTCTCTGAACCAAGACATTAATGCAAGTTTATTATTAAAAATCTAAAAGTATACATAAATAAAATTAATTAATTTAAAATGGTTCACTCTGAAAAAAGTATATATTGTTCTCTTTGCCCTGCCACCTATCCTGTGGTAATGCTGTTTAGGCACCTGTAAGAGTACATTATCTTATGGTTTTTACCTTAAGGCAGTTGTGGCCACATGACGTATTTAATTTTTAAACATGTGAATGGAAGTGATGTGTGTCACTGCAAGGCAGCCAGTGCGCTGTTCGCCTCATCTCTCCGCCCCCAGCCCCCCATTGGTGATGGCGATGTTCCAGGTGGTGGAAGCTCTCTCCACCTGTGTCCCGGCGTGTGAATATCGGAAGCAGAGTTCCCAGAGGACATGCAGTGTGAGAAAATAAACCTTCGTTGTTATGAAGATTTGGAGGTCTGTTATTACCAAAAAGTTGTTTAAGTTTAACCTACTTAGTGCAAATAAACACTTTACTATATTACATTTAAATTCCATTTTTGAAATAGTGCTTAGTGATATAGAAGTTAAAATAAATGCAGTTATTAGCATTCCATACAGTTAGTTATTATATTTTTTGTAGTTTATTTTTATTGTTTACACTATTACCGATGTCCCCCTTTGCCCACCTTCACCCTCCCCTCCCTCTGGCCATCACCACACTGTTGTCTGTGACTATGTGTCATGCATATATGTTCTTTGGCTAATCCCTTCACCTTCTTTTATGCCGTCCCCTCTTCCCCACTCCCCTCTGACAGCTGTCAGTCTGTTCTGTGTACCCATGCCTCTGTTTCTATTTTGTTTATCAGTTAATTTGTTCATTAGATTCCATGTGTAAGTGAAGTCTTATGGTATTTCTCTTTCACTGACTGACTTATTTCATTTAGCATAATACTCTCTAGTTCCCTTCATGTTACCTCAAAGGGTAAGAGATCTTCCTTTCTTACAGCTGCATAGTATTCCATTGTGTATATGTACCACAGCCTTTTTTTTTTTTTTTTTTATAATACTCATCCGAGGACATTTTTCCATTTTTTGTTCAGATAGAGTGGGAAGGAGAGAAAGGAAGAGAGGGAAGGAGGGAGGGAGGGAGGGAGGGAGAGAGAGAAACATCGACGTGAAAGGGACACATCGAGTGGCTGCCTCCCGCACGACCCAACCAGGGCCAGGAACAAACTGGTACGTGCCCTTAGCGGGAACCGAACCTGGGTCTCTCTGGACCGCAGGCCGATGCTCTAACCGCTGAGCCAGACAGGCCAGGGCTGTACCACAGCTTTTTTATCCACTCATCTACTGATGGACACTTGGGCTGTTTCTAGATCTTGGTTATTGTAAATAACACTGCTGTGAACATAGGGGTGAATATATTTTTTTGAATTGGTTTTTCTGGATTCCTAGGATATATTCCCAGAAGTGGAATTTCTGGGTCTAAAGGCAGTTCCATTTTTAAATTTTTTAGAGAACTCCATACTGTTTTCCACAGTGGCTATACCAGTCTGCATTCCCACCAACAGTGTACTAGGGTTCCCTTTTCTCCACATCCTCACCTGCACTTGCTGTTTGTTGATTTATTGATGGACATCATTCTGGTAGGTATGTGGTGATCTCTGTGTGGTTTTAATTTGTCTCTCTCGTGATTAATGACATTGGGCATCTTTCCATATATCTATTGGCCATCTGTATGTCCTCTTTGGAGAGATATCTATTTAGGTTCTTTGCTAATTTTTTATTTGGATAGCTTGTCTTCTGGTGTTTAGTTGTACAAGTTCTTTTTACATTTTGGAAATTAACCCCTTAGCAGATGTATCTTTGGCAAATATATTGTCTTATATAGTGGATTCCCTTTTTATTT
Source organism: Molossus molossus (assembly GCF_014108415.1). Classification (NCBI taxonomy): domain Eukaryota; kingdom Metazoa; phylum Chordata; class Mammalia; order Chiroptera; family Molossidae; genus Molossus; species Molossus molossus. The sequence goes on along the minus strand of NW_023425344.1, from coordinate 134,913,125 downwards.
CAGTGATGATTTCTTTTTCTGTGGAGAAGCTTTTTAGTTTGATGTAGTCGCATTTCCCCCCATTTGTTTCCCTTGTCCTATGACATATATCAGCAAAAATATTGCTACATGAGATGTCTGAGATTTTACTGCCTGTGTTTTCTTCTAGGAATTTTATGGTTTTGTGACTTACATTTTAGTCCTTATCCATTTTGAGTTTATCCTTGTGTATGGTATAAGTTGGTGGTCATGTTCTTGCACATTCCTAAAGTTAGTTATTTTTAAGTGGTTGCTATTGATCTGACAGTTGCACTGTAACAAGGTAATATTTATTATAAAAACATTATAATTTTTATATTTTCTTTGTTTATAGACTTGCACCATCCACCTAACTGCCGTGGTAAGGCTTAAGAATGGATGACATTTGTTGTAAAGTTTTACTATTTCATGTGATTTTTCCTGTGTAATATAATAGCAGTAGAGTATGCCATTCTGGATCGTACCTTCTCTAACTCCATGTTTTCTCTCTTCTCTAATAAAGTGGAAGACAACTATATGATATATTATTCTTTTTTTCCGCCTCACCCAGGGATATTTTTACATTTATCTCGAGATAGAGCGGGAGGGAGAGAGAGAGAGAGAGAACCACATCAATGTGAGAGAGACACATCGATTGGTTGCCTCCTGCACGACCCCAACCAGGGCCGGGACGAACCACAACTGAGTTACATGCCCTTGACTGGAATCGAACCCAGGACTCTCTGGTCCGCGGGCCAATGATCTAACCGCTGAGCCAAACTAGCCAGGGCTAATATATTATTCTTACATTCATTTTTCTTACTAAATTTTATGAGGTTACTTTGGCCTAACAAGTAAGGCCTTTCAATATCCAAGTATAACACACACACACACACACACACCCTATCTTCTGATAAAGAGCTTTCCTAATTTAAAAAAGTGGTTTTACATATCAAACTGTATATTTCATATGTAATTCGTATTTTTATTGTAACTTTTCTCTTGCACCTTCGGAGTAGAGCAGCTTATAATTGCTTTTTCTTCTCATTTTCATTTCTGTTTTGTTTCATTAAAAGCTCAATTAAATGGTGTTAACTGCCAACTTAAAAAATTTTTTATAAATATATTTCACTTACATTGGTATGTTATAAATTATACAGATGATAAAATTTTATTTTATTACTTGACAAAGTTGATACATATCTTAGTTTTTAATTTGAATAAATATCTGATAGTCCACCATTGTGTGCCTAGGAAGTAGATTTAGATAATTGCCTCCTAACTGTTAAATCTTATGTCCTTCCACTAGGTGGTGCTCCTTCCTTTGTGAAATCTGAGAGTTAGTTCAAGAAACTTTTGTCAGTTATGTCACTATGGATGAAAAATTTTTAAAAAGAAGCAAATTCAGGCCAAAGTAGTAAGAAAAACTTGTGAAATCCCCTTATGTCATGTAAAGAACCAAATAACTTTGTGGTAGAGGAATTTGTAATTAAAAATATATTATGATTCCAAGGAATCAGTGATTTTATTATATGGCTCATTTGTATAAAAAGTTCATAAATGCTTATTGTACATTAAATTAGGTGATGGAGATACAATGGTCAACAACAGGCATGGGGGTCTTCAGCCACATGACTCTTGAACAGTACTAAAATAATCACTTAAATAAGTGTAAAATTATTGCTGAGATACAGATACAGATAGGTTTTTGGTACTTGGAGCATATAATGGAGGGGGTTGCCTCACATTCTAGGAATGTTTTGTTTAAGAAGTAACTACTAGTGGAACTACTTCAAATTAAAAAGTTTCTGCACAGCAAAAGAAACAAGCATCAAAATGGAAAGGGAACCCACTATGTGGGAGAGCATATTTGCCAATGATATGTCAGATAAGGGGCTAATTTCCAAAATGTATAGAGTGCTAATACAACTCAACAAAAGGAAGACAAATAATCTAATTGAAAAATGGACAGAGGATCTAAATAGACACCTCTCCAAACAGGACATACAAATGGCCAAGCGACATATGAAAAAAATACTCAACGTCATTAATCATCAGAGAGATGCAAATTAAAACAACTATGAGGTATCACCTCACACATGCCAGAATGGCTCTCATCAGCAATCATCAAACAAGTGCTGGTGAGGGTGTGGAGGAAGGGGACTCTAGTACGCCACTGGTAGAAATGCAGACTGGTACAGCCACCATGGAAAACAACATGGTGTTTCCTCAAAAAATTAAAAATTGAACTTCCATTTGACCCAGTGATCCATTTCTAGGAATATATCCTAAGAACTCTGAAAGACCAATCAGAAAGAATATATGTACCCCTATGTTTATAGCAGCACTATTTACAATTGCTAAGATCTGGAAACAGCCAAAGTGTCCATCAATAGATGAGTGAATAAAAAAGCTGTGGTACATATACACAATGGAACATTGTGCATCTGTGAGAAAGAATGATCTCTTATTCTTTGAGATGACATAGAGGGACCTGGAGAGCATTATGCTGAGTGAAATAAGCCAATCAGAGAAGGACAAATACCACATGATCTCACTTATTTGTGGAATATAATGAACAAAATAGACCCAGAGACATAAAAAGGAATATGGTTCAGACTGACAAACCTCAGAGGAGGGGGGTGGAGGGGAGGGATAAGATAAACCAAAGAACTTAGATGCATGTATATAAGTGGACATAGACACTGATATGCATGTATATAAGTGGACATAGACAACAATGCTGGGTCCTGGTGGGGGGAAGGTCAGGAAGAGGGTATCTGGGAGTGGGGAGGGAAGGAGAAACATCTGTAACAAAAATTAATTTTAAAAAAAGGAAATAAATATGTCTTATCTTTGAAATGACATGAAGGGACCTGGTGAGTATTATGCTAAGCAAAATAAGCCAGTCAGAGAAAGACAAATACCACATGATCTCACTTTTTTGTGGAATATAATGAACAAAATAATCTGATGAACAAAATAGACCCAGAAACATAGAAGTATGGTTCAGACTGACAAACCTCAGAGGCGGTGGGCAGGGGGAGGGAAGAGAGAAACCAAAGAACTTATATGCATATATGCATAACCAATGCACACAGACAACAATGCTGTGAGGGGGCAGCGGGATTGGGAGAAGGGTGTCAGTGGGGGAAAATGGAGAAACATCTGTGACAAAATAAATAAATGAATAAAAAATAGTAATAATAGAAAAAACGAAGTAAATACTGAGCTAGTTAAATGAGATCTGAAGGTTGCTTAAGAATTGATCAGGTAAGAGTGGGCTGGGCAGAAAATAAACAATATGCATTAGTGTTAGGGTTCTTCATCTGCACCCCAGTCCTTGGTTAGATCCAGTGGGCCTTTTCAGTTTGGAGACTTGTGTTCTTCAACTGCTATTTCTTTGTTACCATTTTCTTTCTGCTCCTCTTTGTCATCTTTTTGGAAGTTCTTTTAGGTACATATTGGTCTTTCTGGATTAGTAGTCTATTTTTTTTTCTAATGCTTATGCTTTTTGAAAGATCCTCAACTTTTACTTTCCACCTTTCTATTTAATTTTTAAAGACTTTTCTGTCAAAATGTTAATTCTAATGACTCTTTTGGGGGTGGTATCTGTTACTTTTCATACCATCCTAGTCTTATTCCATGGATACACTCTAGAGTCTTTCTAAGAATAATTAAAGCAAAGCAAACCATTAAAAAAAAGCAAAAAGTCAAACAACCCTACTTATTGATTCCTTACTATGTTCACTGTACTTTTTTCAAAGTTCTAAATACCTTTTGTGGTTCTTCCAGGAACGCTAACTGATATGTACTAATCTTTATCCTCATTGTTAGAACAACAAGGTACTTCCTTGACTGAGGTTACACAACCAGTTCAGTGGTAGAACTGGCCTTGAACCCAGGTGATCTGACTCAGGTTGGTTCTGTGCTTTTAAACTGAGAAGAACAGATACTACACTTGATCTTAGCCAAAAGGCTGAGAAGCGATGGTTCTGTGCTTTTAAAAACATCAAGTTGTTCTATTGGTTGATATTCAATAGAATGGTTTTGATTTATTTTTCTTTTAAATTCAATTTATTGGAGTGACATTGGTTAATAAAGTTACATATGTTTCAAGCGTACAATTCTACGTTGCATCATCTTTATATTGTATTATGTGTTCACCACCCAAAGTCAAATCTTTCTCTGTCATCTTGTATTTGACACATTTGCTATTTCCTCCCCACACCCCTTATTCTCTGGTAACTACTATATTGTTGTCTGTGTCTGTGAGTTTTTATTTGTCTTGTTTGTTCATTTGTTGTTTTAAGTTTTATATCCCACATATGAGTGAAATCATATGTTTATTGATTTAGCCCGTCTGATTTATTTTGCTTAGCATGACATTCTCAAGATCTATCCATGTTGTCCAAAATGGCAGTATTTCATCTTTTCTTATAGTTGAATAGTATTCCATTGTATATATGTACCACTTCTCCTTTATCCAGTCATCTATCGAGGGACACTTCTATTATTGTAATGTCTTGGCCACCATGAATAATGCTGCAGGGAACATAGGGCTGCATATATCTTTACAAATGCATGTTTTCAAATTTTGTAGGTAGATACCAGTTTACATTCCCACCACCAGTGAATGAGGGTTCCTTTTTCTCCACAACCTCTCAACACTTATTATTACTTGTCTTGTTAATAATAGCTATTCTGCCAGGTGTGAGGTGGTATCTCATTATAGTTTTGATTTGTATTTCCCTAATAATTGGTGAAGTTAACTGTGTTTTCATATATCTGTTGGCCATTTGTATGTCTTCTTGGGAGAAATGTCTGTTGAGGTCCTCTGCCCATTTTTTCGGTTTGTTTGTTTTTATGTTAATCCTCTCCTGAGAATATTTTTCTATTGAATTTTAAATATAGTGGAAGGGAGGGAGGGGAGATAGAGAGTGAGATAAAGTCAAAGTGAGAGAGACACATTGATTTGTTGCCTCCCACACAACCACGATCAGGACTAAGGCTCGAACTTGTAACCCAAGTATGTGCCCTTGACCAGGAATCAAACTCGAGACCCTTTGGCCCATGGGCTGACGCTCTAACCACTGACCCAAACCTGCCAGGGCTGAAGACATTTTTGATCGTCATGACTTAAAGGGGGAGGTGTGCTACTGGTATCTAGAGGGTAAAGGCCAGGGATATTGCTAAACATTCTATGATGCACAGGACATTCCCTCACAACCAAGAATTATTCAGCCTGAAATGTCAACAGTGTCAAGATCGAGAAATCCAACTTCAGAGCCAAGGGATGAAAAATCAGCCACTATTTCTTGTGGGAAGAGTGGTTGCAAATTTCAGACTGTAGAGGCTTTGCCACCCTAGCAGTTTTTTAGTTTTTTCATCATAGAAACCTGGGATCTGCTATCTGGGTCATAGGTGGTTGGCTGCTTCAGTAGGTGAAAGGAAAGGAGGTCCCTATAGTAGTCAGGTGTTCAGCTCCCCCTTCTCTCCCTTGCCTGACTTCTCAGTCCCTGAGCATCAGTGATCTCTGGGTCAAACCAGCTCCTTTTTTTGCAGTCTCCCACTTTGTTCTACTGTTCTGCTGTGGCTTCCTTTTTCTAGAAATTCATTGAACTCTCTAGTCTTTTGATTGTCTCATTTCTGTTATTTTGAATTTAAAAAATATCTCAGTGCATCTTAGGATGGAGAAGTGGTCCGTATCTGTTATTAATTACTAAATTTTGTATCCTTAATTTTTAGTGGCATTATTATAATCCATCAATGAACTGCTAATACCAAAATTTCTTTGATCATTTTCTTATAGTTAGAATTTTTCCTATCGATTCTTAGATTATTACTTTTTATATCCTTAGGTTATTATGAAATACAGTTTATATAAGAGCAATAGGATAAATGCTTGAGTGTTTCCTTTAATTTACTGATTTTAAGACTATTGTTTTGGTACCCTCACATCCTCCAAAGTTAATCAGTAAGCTTTTTTAAAGTATTGATATAAACTCAAGGATTTTTATGCATTTGATTGGTGTCAATCCATTGCAAGTCATTCTTTTTGATGCTCAAATGTCCTCATCTTCCGCTCATGGGAGCCCCTTCAACTTGGCTCCTATGTTTTTGACCCAATTCCATTAGACTTAGACTGCTTCCTTGCTTGTTGCCCTGACAGGGTGTTTCAGGCTCATGTTACAAACTTCCTCCCCCTATGTATTGTTTAAGATAAATTCTTTGTATTGAGATGTTCTCTTTTTGAGATACTGTTTATTGGTTCCTACCAGTTAGCAATAAAAACTTCTGTACCCTGTTCTTCCCAACTCATATTTAATGTACTACTTTTTAACTTACAGTTAATACCAGTAAGGTATTCAATAAGCTTGTTTCATTTTCCATACATTCTCTCCCATCTGTTCTTAATATACTTTGTCTTTCGTTAAATCATTTTTTATTTTTCAATCACAGTTGGCATACAATATTATATTAGTTTCAAATGTACACCCTAGTGATTTGACATTATATAATTAAATGATCATTCTAATAAATTCCGTACCCATGTGACACAATACATAGTTATTAAAATATATTCCCTATGCTGTACTTGACATCCCCATGACTATTCTGTAACTACCAAGTTGTACTTCTTAATCCTTTCACCTTTATCACCCATTCCCCTTTCACCCTCCCTCGCAACCATCAAAATGTTCTTTGTATCTATGAGTCTATTTCTATTCTGCTTATTTGTTTATTATTTTTAAAAGATTCAGTTGTTGATAAATATGTATTTATGACCATTTTATTGTTCATATTATTGATCATTTTCCATCCTTTTTCTTTTCTATTTTTTAAAAACATATTTTTTCTTTATTGATTTTAGAGAGGGGAAGGGAGGGGGAGAGAGAGATAGAAACTTCTATGAGAGAGAACATCGATTGGCCTCCTCCTGCATGCCCCCCACTGGGCATCAGGACCAGAACCTGCGCATGTGCCCTGACCAGGAATTAAACCAGCAACCTCTTGGTGCATGGGTTGACACTCAACCACTGAGCCACATCGACCGGGTCATACTTTTTCTTATTAAAGAAGAATTTCAACATTTCATGTAACACTGGTTTGGTGGTGATGAAGTTCTTTAGCTTTTTCTTGTCTGAGAAGCTCTTTATATGTCCTTCAGTTCAAAATTTTTTTAAATATGTTTTTACTGATTTTTTAGAGAGAGAGGAAGGGAGAAAGAAATGTCAATGTGAGAGATATATCAGTTGGCTGCCTCCTGCATACCCCCTACTGTGGATTGAACCCACAACCCGATCATGTGCCCAGACTGGGAATTGAACTGTGACCTCTCAGTCCATGGGATGACCCTTAATCCACTGAGCCACACTAGCTGGGCTGTCCTTCAATTCTAAATGATAGCTTTGCTTGGTATAGTAATCTTGATGGTAGGTCCTTGCTTTTCATCACTTTGAATATTTCTTGCCTGTCTCTTCTGCCCTACAAAGTTTCTGTTGAGAAATCAGCTGACAGTCTAATGGGAGCTGCCTTGTAGGTAACTGCTTTTCTCTTGCTGATTTTAAGATTCTCTCTTTGTCTTTCCCTTTCCCTTTTTATCATGATGTGTCTTGGTGTGGCCTCATTGGGTTCATCTTGTTTGGGACTCTAATAACTTTCTCGTGGATAAGGCTCATGGCAATAATTTTTCCTGAGTTCTTACAAAGTTTTTCTTGTGGTCTTTGTAGTGTATACTAAGTAATATTTGAGGGTCAGTTTGAAGTTAAAATTTTGGGGTTCTCTTTTTTGGGGGAAATACCTTAATTATGTTGCTTCTTTAACTCTTGGCATAAAATGTTTCACCTAATTCTGATGCCAGTATAACTTCTTTTTCTTTTTATGTATTTTTGCCCCGATGTTAAAAGGATAATTTTCTTTTTATTTTCCTTAAAGAGTATTTTTTGTGTGTGTTGACTGTTTTGTCAGTTTTCCACGATATTCCTTGTGCACTTTTTTTGTTTGTTTGTTTATCCTCACCTGAGGATATTTTTTCCATTGATTTTTAGAGAGAGTAGAAGGAAGGGAGGGAGAGAAAAAGAGAAACATTGATGCAAGAGAGACATGTCGATTTGTTGCCTCCCGCATGTGCCCTGACCAGGCCTGGAGAACGAACCTGCAACCCAGGTACATGTCCTTGACTCGGAATCAAACACTGAGCCAAAGTGGCCAGGGCCCTTGTGTGCTTTTAATCACATATGTTCATATACTTCTATTTCATGATAGTTTTGAAAAATTCTCCTAGTACCTGCAAATATCCTCTACTGTCCCATCTTAGTTGTTCTTTTACTCCCAGCTCTTCTTCCTAAGGCTAAACCACAATTCTGAGTTTAAACTTTATGATTAGTTTTTTTGCCTATTCTTGGAACTTTATTTATATGAAATTACACAGTATATATTTGTTTGTGTCGGTTGTTTTTTTACTCAAAATATGTTTATATGATTTGCTGATACTATGATTAAGTAATTTTGTTCATTTGTTTTTATTGCTGAAGGGTATTCTATTCTGTAAGTATAATCACAGCTTATTCGACTGTTGATGGGCATGTTTTTTACATTCAGTATTATTTTGCGTTAGTTTCAGGTGTACCACATAGTGGTTAGACAAAAGTGTTTGTCCTGATATTTCCGGTACCCACCTGGTACCATACATAGTTATCACACTATTGACTGTATTCCCTATGCTGTACTTCTTCCCTGAGACTATTTTGTAACTACCAGTTTGTACTTAATCCTTTCACCCAGTCTCTCAATTCCTGTTCCCTTGAACAACAACCATCAGTCTGCTCTCTGTGCCTGTGAGTCTGTTTCAATTTTGTTTGTTTGTTTTGTTCTTTAGTTTCCACTTACAAGTGAAATCATGTGATATTTGTCTTCCTCTGACTAACTTATTTCACTTAACATAAAACACTGTAGGTCCATCCATACTGTCCCAATTGGTAAGATTTTATTATTTTTTATGGCCGAGTAATACTCCAGTATATATATACACCATGACTTTTATATCCATTCATCTGTTGATAGGCACGTGGGTTGCTTTCATATCTTGGCTATTGTAAATAACTCTGCAATGAACGTAGGGATACATATATTCTTTTGAATTAGTGTTTTGAGTTTCTTCCAATATGTACCCAGAAGTGGAATCACTAAATCATACTGTTTTTCATAGTGGTTGCCCCAGTCTGCATTCCCGCTAACAGTGCATGAGGGTCCCCTTTTCTCCACATCATCACCAGGACTTGTCTTTGGATTTATTGATGATAGCCATTCTCACAGGTGTGAGGTGATTATCTCACTGTGGTTTTGATTTGCATATCTCTGATGATTAGTAATGTTCAGTATCTTTTTATATGTCTATTGGCCATTTTGATGGACATTTTGATTGTTTCTAATGTTTGACTGTTGTGATAATGCTCTTTGTATAAACCTTGTATGAGTCTTTGGTTTGCATGTGGATACATTTCTGTTGTGGGTATACTAAGTAATTGTTGGGACATAGAATTTTCATTGAACTATTTGTATACATGTTTCTGCAAAGTGTATACTCAAAAATTGAGTTGCTAGGTAATAGCATTGTTTACAGTACTGGTTCCAGTTTACATTCCCACCAGCAGTGTGTGACAATTGCTGCTGTTTGACCCACTCTTACTTGCTTTTGGGATATGTTTTTGTTTTGTATTGGTTTGGTTTGGTTTGTTTTTAAAGCCACTTTTAGTGGAATATAGTGGTATTTCATTGTGTTTTAAAGCTGGGTTCTCAGATGACTAATAAGGTTGAGCATTTTGTTTCATGTTTATTGGCTGCTTGTATATCATTTTTAATGAAGTGCTTGTTTAAGTCTTCTGCCCAGTTGTCTTTTAACTTGTCTATTTCTTACTGATTAGTGAGAATTCCTGTTTGCTGCTTTAGAGTGCTTGTTTGTGTGTTGGTTATATGTTATTACAAATATCTTCTTCCATTCTGTGGCTTTTCTTTTAAATGAGGTTTTAATGAATAGAAGTTCCCAGTTGTAACATAGTACAGTTTATTAATCTTTACCTTAATGCTTAGTGCGTTGTGTCTGGTTTAGGTACACTGTGTACCTCAAGATCATAAAGATATTTTCTTATATTAACTTGTAGAATCTTTATTTTCCCTTTCATGCACAGATCTTGAATTGATTTTGTTATGTGGTGTGATGTAGGAATCCACTTAAGGAAAGGCTTTTCTGCCTGGCCCATGTGGCTCAGTGGTTGAGTGTCAGCTCATGCACCAAGAGGTTGCTGGTTCAATTCCTGGTCAGGGCACATACCCACATTGTAGGCCTGATCCCCAGCGTGGGGCATGCAGGAGGCGGCTAATTGATGCTCTCATTGATGTTTCTATCTCTCTCTCGCTCCCTCTCCCTTCCTCTCTCTAAAAATAAAGAAAAAACTTTTTATGAAAAAGGAAAGGCCTTCCTTTCCCCACAGCTCTGCAGTACTGACTCCCTCATTAGCCTCTGTTCACATATGCATGGGTCTGTTTCTGAACTCTTCTGTTGTTCTGTTCCTATGTCAGTACCACTCTGTGTCAATTACAGAAAAATCTGTTGAGCTTTGATTATTATTGTATTTGGTTCATAGTTCAACTTGGGTAGAATGGGTATCTTTACAAAATTGAGTCTTATAATTCACAAGTGTTGTTTTTCTTTCCATTCAGTTAGGCTTTTTTTTTTTTTTTTTTTAATCCTCACCCGAGGATATTTTTCCTTTTTTTTGTACAGATAGAGTGGGAGGGAGAGAGAGGAAGGGAGAGAGAGAGAGAAACATCGACGTGAAAGGGACACATCGAGTGGCTGCCACCCGCACGATCAACCAGGGCCAGGGACAAACTGCAACCGAAGTACGTGCCCTTAGCGGGAACCGAACCTCGGTCTCTCCGGACCGCAGGCCGATGCTCTAACCGCTGAGCCAAACTGGCCAGGGCCCATTCAGTTAGGCTTTTAATTTTTCTAATATTTCATCATTTTTATATGTCCAACATATGTTTCATTACAGTTTTTCCTAGGTATTAAAAATATTCTTCTTTAACCTGTATGATTTTGCAAATCAGTGTCACCCTAATAAGTTCAATTAAAAATGTTATTTTGAAATTATTTACTGTTGGTACATAGAAATATAGTAATGCAGTCAGTGTCCTTATACTCTGCAATTTGCTAAGTTCACTTAGATATGTAATTAGTTTAACTGTGGGTTCTTTTGTTTATTGATAATGGCAGTTTTAGTTCTCTAATTCTATACTATTTATTATCTATATATCTATATAATTATATTGTATTGTTCACACAAGGACCTCTCGTGCATATATGAATAGGCATTATAATAATGGGTCTCTTCTTCCATGAATAATTTTTTATCATGTTTTTTTATTACTTCTTTTTCTTTTAAAATTTATCTTTGTTGTTGAAAGTATTACAGATATTTCCTCTTTTTTCCTTTCATTGACCCCACCACCTTGCACCCCCACCCCCAGCCTTAACTATTGTGTGTGTCCATGGGTTATGCATATATGCATATAAGTTCTTTGGTTAATCTCTTCCCACTCTGTCCCCTCTTCCCTCTGAGATTCATTAGTCTGTGCCATGCTCTGCATCTATTTTGTTCATCAGTTTATCTTGTTCATTAGATTCCACATATAAGTGAGATCATGTGATACTTATCTTTCTCTGACTGGCTTATTTTGCTTAGCATAATCATCTCCAGGTCCCTACATGCTTTCACAAAGGGTAAGAGATCCTTCTTTTTTACAGTTGCATAGTATTCCATTGTGTACATGTACCACAGCTTTTTTATTCATTCATCTATTTATTGGGCTGTTTATAGATCTTAGTAATTATAAATAGTGCTGCTATGAACATAGGGGTGCATATATTCTTCCTGATTGGTGTTTCAGGATTCTTAGGATATATTCCTAGAAATGGGATCACTGGGTCAAATGGCAGTTCCATTTTTAATTTTTTTAGGAAGCTTCATACTGTTTTCCATAGTGGCTACACCAGTTTGCATTCCCACCAGCAGTGTACTAGAGTCCCTTTTTCTCCACACCCTCACTAGCACTTGTTATTTGAGGATTTGTTGATGGTAGTCATATTGGCAGGTGTGAGGTGATGCCTCATTGTCGTTTTAATTTGCATCTCTCTGATTATTGAGCATCTTTTCATAGGTCTCTTGGCCATCTGTATGTCGTCTTTTGAGAAGTGTCTATTTAGGTCCTTTGCCCATTTTTTAAATTGGATTGTTTGTCTTCCTTTTGTTAAGTTGTATGTTTTGGAAATTAACCCCTATCAGACATATCATTGGCAAATACGTTTTCCCGTACATTGGGATCCCTTTTCATTTTGTTAATGGTTTCTTTTGCTGTGCAGAAGCTTTTTTAGTTTGATGTAGTACCATTTACTTATTTTTTTTTTTCTTTGTTACTCTTGCTCTAGGAAATGTGTGGGGAAAATTCAGCTTCTATCACTTATTTTCCTTATTGTAACCTAATATGTCTCTGCTTTTAGTATGGTTTATAGTTTAATCTTTATTACTAAATTTCTAACACGCTCTTTATAATATCTCATTTAAAAATGTTAGGTTAACTTTTCATCTGGTTTCTGGTCATATTTATCTGGTGTGTCTTCACTGTGTTTCCATATGTTGTTTTGCTGTTTTTTAATCCTTACCTGAGGTCATTTTTTCCATTTTTTGTTCAGATTGAGTGGGAAGGAGAGAGAGGAAGAGAGAGAGAGTGAGAAACATCGACATGAAAGGGACACATCGAGTGGCTGCCTCCCACATGACCCAACCAGGGCAGGGGACAAACTTGTTTTGCTTTTTTAATATCTGTTCATGTTTGAGTGAAACGAGTCTCCCTATGCATTTAGGAGGCTTAGGGTTAGTTGTGCAAGGGTAGCTTTTCTAGATTTGGGCTTCCTGTTGCTTCCTTACCTGTTACTGTAAAATATATTTTAAAAAAGGCTACCTCAAAGTAGGTACCAGTTTTTTATTGATAAATCTGTCCCTGGTTCCCCTCTCTATTGAATCGGCGTATTTTCTCTCCTGTACTTCTTGTGTTCTTGCCTTCCTCTCATTGGTTCTACTTCCACCAACTTTCTCCCGTCTGGTGTTACTCTCTCTTTGAAAAAGAGCTTCTTCCATTATCTTACCTTCCCTTGGCTTATATTATTTTAATTTTTGTTAATCCTCACTCGAGGATATTTTTTCCACTGATTTTTTAGAGAGAGTGGAAGGGAGAGAGGGGAGAGAGAGCGAGCGAGTGAGAGAGAGAAAGAGAGAGAAAGAAATATCAAAGTAAGAGAGACACATCGATTGGTTGCTTCCCTCACGTGCCCCTACCAGAGCTGGAGATTGAACCTGCAACCCAGGTACATGCCCTTGACTGGTAATCAAACCTGCAACCCTTATGTGTGTAGGCAGATGCTCTGATCACTGAACCACACCAGCCAGGGCTTATATTATTAAAAAAAAAAAAGATATTCAAAAATTTTATTTTCTTGCAACCAAATCTAATGATGTACAGACAATCTACAGTGCTTGTAGGATTACTGAAAACATTAAAAGGGCTAATCCACATGAAGTACCTAGTATAGTGTCTGGCAAGAGTAAGTGTTCAATATTTCTTGGTGTTGTAGTTAGTAGTAATTAGAAAATGCCATGCTCATTCAACAAAATGAATAACTTTGAATAAAATATTAAAGTTGACAGTGATTAAAAGAAAAATGTAGAGAGTAAGACTAATTTATTTCTGGTCTTATTCATTTTTTGGCAAATGTGTAATTAGATATATGAGGATCCAATCAGTAGTATAATTGGTATAATTTCTGTAACTCAGAAAGTCCTTTTTTTGGGAATACTGTGTTCTTTAATATTTTATTAGATTTATTTTTCTTCTCTGGAACTTGATGAAAAGTATTATTTCATCTTAGCTGGAAAGAGTAACTTTATGCTACCTCTCATTGGCACATATTTTTTATACCCACATAATCTGAGTTGGTATAATAGAATCTTGATTACCTCAACAGTAGCTGCTTTGGCCGGAGTAGAAATGAAATATGTGCATTTCTAGGGCAGAGCAGGAGTCTAGAATGAAATAAGATTTGTGCATGTGCTACATACAGCTTTTTAACCTTTCTATAGAAATCAGAAGTGGGAGAGGATTGAAGCATGTCTAGCTTTTTTTTGAAGTTTTTAAATACAGTTCCAACAGTATTTCTAAATCACCAATTTTATTTATTTATGCTATATTAAAAAATCTCCATGTTATGTTGAGGTCCTAACTTATATTTTGGTAAAATAGGTTCTTGGAATACATAGGACAGTATAGTATCTTGTAATTTCATGAAACTATGCTGCCAAAGTCTGTGACATCATCCTCTCTGTAGGTCAATGAAAGTACATTGCATCATCTTAGTTCTGGCCTTTGGTGAAATTTGCAAAGACGTTAGCACACACTCTCATGTGCTTCTGGGATAGTGATGACTGCTGCTCTGGCAAAATTATGGACTGTGACCAGGGAAGGACTGTAAGCATCTAGGGGATAGTGGAGGTACTTCGATGGAAAGATGTTTGGTTTTTGAATAACTGCATGAGACAGGCCAGGCACCCTCCCCCCATTCTCTTTCCCAAGACGCTCTTTTTTTGGAATATGACATGAGCAAAAAGTAAGACAAGCCAAAAAGGAAAGATATTAAAAAATTATAGAAAATCTACTGTATAGAAAGACTACAGAAAATGAATAGAATTATAGGAGTGCAGTGTAAATATATGATACCATGATCCAGATTTACATAGACTGTGTGCAGTGATTTATCTGAGGGTTTCATAAAACACCTCATGTGCCTAATTTAAAATATGGTGTGCTTTAAAAGTTTGGTCCCAGCATAATCTTTTAGCAACATACCTGTTAAAAAGTTTTAGTGTAGCCCTGGCCGGTTTGGCTCAGCGGTTAGAGTGTCGGCCTGTGGTCCAGATAGACCCAGATTCATTTTCCGCTAAGGGCACGTACCTCAGTTGCAGTTTGACCCCGGCCCTGGTTGGTCGTGCGGGTGGCAGCCACTCGATGTGTCCCTTTCACATCGATGTTTCTCTCTCTCTCTCTCTCTCTCTTCCTCTCTCCCTCCTGGCTCTATCTGAACAAAAAATGAAAAAATGTCCTCAGGTGAGGAGAAAAAAAAAGTTTTAGTGTATGTAGAGAGAAGAACCAGCTAGCTAAATTAATTTCTCTTTCTAGTGAGGTGACATATATGTATTTTATTATTATTATTATCATTGTTTATATATATATACACATATATACACACAATATATATATATATATATAATTTTTTTATCCTCACCCGAGGACATTTTTTCCATTTTTGTTCACATAGAGTGGGAACGAGAGAGAGAGAGAGAGAGAGAGAGAGAGAGAGAGAGAGAAGCATCGACGTGAAAGGGACACATCAAGTGGCTGCCTCCCGCACGACCCAACCAGGGCCAGGGACAAACCACAACCGAGGTACATCTGCCCTTAGCGGGAACCGAACCTGGGTCTCTCTGGACCACAGGCCAATGCTCTAACTGCTGAGCCAAACTGCCCAGGGCTCTTTTTATATATTTTTAATCCTCATCCGAGGATATATATTTTTATTGATTTTTGGAGAGAGAGGAGGTGGTGGAGGGAGAGGGAGAGAGAGACACTGATGTGAGAGAAACATCAATTGGTTGACTCCCGTACACACCCTGACTGGGGAATTGAATCCGCAACCTGGGTATGTGCCCCGATAGGGAATCGGATCTGCAACATGTTAGTATATGGGATGATGCTCCAACCAACGGAGCCACTTGACCAGGGCCGGCATACCTGTACTTAAAAAGATCCTGGCCTCACTTGAAATGCCTTTGACCCAACAGTTTTGGACTCCTTCACATCTTGCTACTAAGCATAATCAGCAGTTTAATTTTTTTCCAGCTATTAAAATATAAAACTATAAGGAGAATGGACTTTTCCCACTGCACAGGATCCTGAGATTAAAACTTTAAAAGGCAGAAAAGTTAGAAGTGCTATATACAAAAATTTTCCTTATTTTTCTGCTTCTGGTTGTCATTAACTTTATAAATTTACATTTTATTTTGTTCACATATTGTTATTTATTTTTAGAAAATTGACTAAAAAGCAAGTTAAAACAACTGTTATTAGTTGCTTAATATCGGTCCCTACAACTGATAGACTCTGAACTTCAAGAAAACATTTTATTTGTCTTATAACCCTTCTGTGTCTTTGATACTGATGGGGCACATTACTGGATACTTACTAGACATTTATTAATTTGTACATTGGTATGAAATGTGACATTCTGAGAACTTTAATATTTATGTTTTAGAACCATTGTGAAATGCTGAGTAATTAGGTTATTATTATGCAACTTTTATATAATGACACCTTTATATCAGAGAACACCTTTCTAAGCTTTTTACCTGAGCCAGAAACGTAAAAGGAAATGAGTAAAGGTATAAAAGATGAGCTTTAGTTAGAGATTTGGGAGTCAATAGACAGATTTGGGTAAAAAATAGAATTCCTAAAAATATTATTGTTGAAATAAAAACCCCAGTGGATTTAATGGTTTAAATTGCAAGTTAAATACATCTAAACAGAATTAGTGACCTTTAAAACATATCTGAAGAAAGTAGCAAGAAAGCAGAGAGGTATTTATAATTACGTATTTTTATTATATCTTAATTATAATAATACTAAGAGGTATGGAAGTTAGAATGAGGAGGTCTAACATATATGCTCAGTTGGAGAACCAGAAGGTCATTGTAGGGAAAGTAAAAGAGAGTAATATATATGAGGGATAATGGATTTGAGTTTCCAGATCCGAAGAAAAACCACAACTTCACAGATTCAGGAAGCATAACATATCCAAAAATATATATAAAATAAAAATTTTAAAATAAAAGAAAATTGCCCTGGCTGGGTAGCTTAGTTGGTTAGAGCATTGCCCTGATACACCAAGGTTGTGGGTTTGATTCCCAATCAGGGCACATACAAGAATCAACCAATGAATGCATAAATAAGTGGAACAACAAATTGATCTCTCTCCCTCACTCCCTACCTCCCTTCCTCTTTCCCTCTCTCACTCCCTCCCTCTCTCAAATCAGTAAATAATTTTTTTTTAATTTAAAAGTTTTCTATCACTCTTTAGTATTATATAATTATGATATATAATGAAACCGTGTAATTATATGTCTCCATGTGTAGATGCATTGTTAGGAACACACAGAGCACTAAAGGAAAAGTGAAGATCTTTATAAGCATCCAGAGAGAAGGGAAAAGAATGACCGTCACAATGTTAACAGACTCCTCAGAAACAGAAATGTAAGCCAGAAGATAGTAAAGATACATCTTCAAAGAAGTGCTGAAAGAAGAGATCTGTCATTCTAGTTGTATCAAAGCAAAGATATTTTTAAAAAACAAGGTAAAATAAAAACCATATATAACTGAAAACTGAGAGAATACTAACATGAGGATTGCACTAAGGGAACTTTTAAAGGATGAATTGGGGTGGGGGTGGGATTCCCAAATGTCAGCTGACTAGATACCATAATATCATTAAGGACTTTATGAACGTTAGGATTTAAGTTTAATTTTGTTGGTTTGCCTGGAAGATAAGCACCTTCAGGACCATGTGGGAAACCCGATTCCAAGTTTTGCTTTTACTCAGTTGGTCTGAGTCAGTGCTTATCAAAATGATTTTTGGAAGATGTCAAGTTTTTATTTTATGTTCTTTTGGGTTTGATGTGATGAACTGATAATAACTATCTTAAAAATTTTTTGAGACCAAAATCTTCTGGTCTGAATAGTACAGCGTGGGGCTCATTTTTAACGTAATCCACTGGGGATCATTTCTTCCAATTACATTTCTTTCCTGTTACCCTTCTTTGATTTTCCCCATTCATTTGGTGAATCTTCTTTGGTAGATACTGGTGTCTGATTTAACAGGTACAGATGATCAGTTTGGTCAAGCCTCCCCTTCTGAGTATAGTGGTTGCTTCCTAGGGTGAATGGGCTGGAAGAGGTCATCAAATCTCTAGATCCCTTCAGTCCAGGTGAGTGGTGGGGACAGAAAGATTTTTTTTAAACTTAGAATGCTGTACCAAGTACATATTTGGGGTAAATGCTGCAGTCTGTTGCACTGATACAGTTCCTAAGGTTCTTTAATGTGTGCCCTATAGTATTTTCCTAATTCTAAATCACAACCATCTTGTTGGGTTAAAAAAAAACAAATTTATTTTTATAGGGTCTGGAGGTCAGAAGTCTTACTAAATTATGTTATGAAGGTGTCCACAGGGCTGGTTCCTCCTGGACTGTTGTGGGAGAAGTCAGTGCCTTTCTAGCTTCTTGAGGCTGCCCTCATTCCTTGGCTTGCGGTCGGCACCACATCGTGTTTTCATTACGTAGCCTTCCTGTGACACATCATCTTCCTGCGTCCCTCGTACGTGGACCCTTGTGATGTCATTGGGCCTACTCAAATAATCCAGAATAATGTTCCCATCTCAAGATCTTTAACTTAAACACATCTGCAAAGCGCCTTTACCATGTAAGGTAGCACATTCACAAGTTCTGAGGATTTAGATGCAGGTATATTTGCGGTGGGGGAGAGAGGTGTACATTACTCAGCCATCACGAGCCTCATTTTTTCCCCTGGCATATCTTTTTCTCCAGCCTCTGCAGCTCGGCATTATGATCTCTGTTCATTTGGAGTCATAGATATTAGTGGGAAGTAGCTGACTCACCCAGTAGACCAAGAGTTTTGAAAAATGCCATTATTGTGTTGAGCCATTCCTCATTCTGCCCTCCCTAACCCTGCCAGCTTCGTCGTGGAAGCCTGTAAGTGCCCGGTGGCTGCCCCCACTGCCTTGCTGTGTCTGGAGCCCTGGTTGCAACACTTCACTTAATTACCAAGCGATTCTCACCAAGGAAAGCCATGGGCAGACAGTTTGCTAAGCTGTGTGACAAGGTGGTAGTTTAGTTCTGGAATTCCTTCCTTTTGTCTCTTGATAAACATCTTTAAAATATTTTCCTCTAGGGCTCAGGGACACCAGAGTCTTCCGGCTTTGCCCTGCCCCTCTAGCTACTGTCTTACAGGCCCCTCTCTTCCCAACCATTAATGTTGGAGGTGCACTGACCTTAACCTCAGTCCATTTCTCTTCTTAACCTGTCTGTAGTATTTTCTCCCCAGTTGATTTTTTTTTTTTTAAATCCAAAATTTTTTTGGGGGGTGGTTCTCCACTCATCTTGAATTGGGGTGCTTTTAGTGCTGCTTTCTTCTGAGGGAGCCCTGCTATTCCTCCTGTCAGCTGACAGGACAGTAGAGCAGCCAACACAAAATGACTGTGCGTGGCCTAAGGCAGGTGATTTTCTAGCTCCCTGGGCATTTCATATCCAGGAAACAGGAACTGGGGCTCTGCACCGGACATTTCTTATATTTCCTCTTCTCTTGTGGAGAGGGATCCTTAGGGAGAGGTGTGTTGTCAGGAGGTCATCACTGCCCCACCCCAGGTGGCTCTGCGTTCCCTAACTCTTTAGACTTTGTCTTCGGTTTCCGTGTTTCTTGAAAAAACAGAAGAGTCAACTGCCTTTTCTGTTTGTCCTTTGGGATGTCTCACAGGACTTTACACTGAATGCTATCTAAAACTGAAGTCATGATCTGATCCTCTAAATTTGGTCCTTCTCTCTCAGAACTCTCTATTTCAGTCAACGAGTGTCGTTCCTGCAGTTCTTCCTCATGGAAACACAGGGCTCATTTTAGACGCTTCTGTCTCCCACTGTAAGCAACCAAACTCCAAGTACTGTACTTAGTATTTGATCTGATTTAGTTATTTGCCAAATATGTGAGTAGGTGCTAAATCTCTTGCATTATTCTAGGCCCTGAGCACATAGATGTGACCCTGGCAAACTAGGGCCTTCTTTTCTCACAGAACTTGTATTAAAAAAGTAACAAATGAGCAAGATAATTTCTGATAGTTTTAAATACTATGAAAGTGATAAAACAGGGTGATATGAGAAACAGTAATATAGGATCATGGAAGACCTCTGTGATAGGTAACATTTTATTTTAATTAATTTCATACATGTATATAGTGTAAAATGATGACCGTTGTAAAGTTAGTTAACACATCCATCACTTGACATAATTACTTTTTTGTGGTGAGAACATTTAAGATCTACTGTCTCATCAACTCTCAAGTTATACCATACATCGAAGCCCCAGAACATAAGAGGTAACATTAAATTAAATAATTAATTGATTAATTTTTAATCTTTATTGTTGAAAGTATTACAGATGTCCCCCCATCTTTATTTCCCCAAACTATTGTATATGTCCATTGGTTATGCATATAAGAGATAACATTTTAATTGAGATCTAAGTGTCCATAAACATCTGGAGGCAGAGTGTTCTAGACAGAAGCAACTCAGGTACAAAGTCCCTAAGTTGGGAAAGACTTTGCTACATCTGAGACAGGAAAAGCCTGATATGGCCAGTGTGGTGAGTGAGCGGGAGTGGTGGGGCCTGCATTCAGACAGGAAATAGGGCCAGATCATATGGAGCATTGAATGCCAAGTGTGGTGGACAGAATAATGCCTCCCCATCCACATCCTGATATGTCACCTTACATGGCAAAAGGGACTCTGAGATGATTGAATTAAGGATCTTGAAATAGGGAGAAAATCCTGGATTATCCAGGTGGGTCCAATGTAATCCCAAGATCCTTGTAACAGGAAGCAGGAGGGTCAGAGGCAGGAAGGAGATGTGAGGTTGGGATGGGGAGGGAGAAGGAGAGGGTGAGTCATGGTCTTTTATAACCTAATCTCAGAAATGAAATCCCATTGCTTTTGCATATTTGTGTTCATTTTAGCGAAGTCTCTAGGTCCAGCCAACCCACAAGGGTAAAGATTACACGAGGGAGTAAACATAGGGAGGGGAGGATCTTTGGAAGCTATTTTAGAAACAGCTCCTTGCACTTAATACATTATTGTTGAATAATGGATATTAATATTATGCTCCCCAATCTTTTTCTGGACCTATGCTTCTCTGAGCTTGGAGTTCTTTGGACCTCTGATAGCAACGTGTCCACTTTTCTAAGCTGGGCCCTATTTGCCTGTGCGTATAGAATGTGGTGATACAGATAGCCTTTTCTTACTGTTTTATCTTAATATTTCCTGGAAATGTTTCATTGTTTCCTGATGTGTGGATGACATTTTTCTCTGCTGTTACCATGAATTTTTTAAATTTTATGTTTTGTTTGGTCATTTTAGTGGTATCCTGAGTAAGAAAGGTGATAAATTTGTGGATGCAGTTCATCATCTTGATGCTCGAAGGGCCTTGCTCTGTGTTTTCAAGTAGCTCTTTCCTCCTTTAGTGCAATTGTTGATATATCCACGTGTAAAATATTAAGTTGATGGGAAAACTGTTCTTTTGCTCCTTTAGAGAGGTACCTTTGTATCCCCGAGATCGAAAGCTTTCTTCCTCCAAGTTTTAGTATTTAACAGTACTTTGTTTTAATTGATTAGGGAGAAATTCAGCCTAATTTTACAATAAAATTGGACAGATTTGATCCTGAAGGTTGAATTCAATTGTTTTGTTCATTGTGGCCTGGAATTTTAGATGCCTAAACTGTCTCCTAGCTCAGTAATAATATATTAACCTTCTGCCATTTACAAATAATAAGATTTTATATACCTTTCAGTATGAACTATCAGAGATAATTTTAAAGCTAGTAGAAAGGCATAAAAATGTTTACAATTTCATTTTTGGAAATATGTTTTAACATATACTTATATGATTCCAAGGACTTAATAGAGTAAAAGGTTGGGAAAATAATTGTAAAAAAATTGAGGTTTTATTTTAATTAGAAATGAATGACAAATATTTTAACTTACATTTTAGAAGCCTAGGATGTTTAACTTTGAGGTAGTAGGAAAATTTGTTTTGGAACAAGATTAAAATGGTTAATTTTGGTCTGCATTTACTCTGTCCACCTAGAGACCATCTCCTTATTAGCAATCATTTCAAGTTTTTGTTTCTTACTGCCCAAGAGGTGTATTTGATTATTCATGTCTGCAAAGCCTCATATATAATAGCAGCTTTATTTTTCTATTAAAAAATGAATTCACAGTAAAATATGTTTTTCATAGAAAGATAAACATTTTAGGTAACTCTGCCAAGAATCAGAGGGAATAGTTTTACATAAAACTTAGAGGGTGGAGAAAAGTGCCATTTTTTTTTAGATATGCTACAATTACAAATACAATTATTTAAGAGCCTTAAAGTATCCCAGCTATGATGATAGTAGTACAAGCAAATAACTTATGTTATTATACAAAGCAGAAACATAGACTATCATTTTAGACATAAAATATGTGAGAATAAAAATACAGAGTAAAAATCATATAAATGTGTGAAAGAAAGGACAGCTTTGAAGTGATGCAGTAAATAAAAGAAGATGATAATAGCAGTCCTGGGCTGATGCCAGAGGCACTTGGTCTGGGACACTGTCATAAATTGCTTAGGTTTAAATGTACTCACAGTTGCAGCTATAAGCCAGAGCGAAAGGCAGAACTTTCTAAAAATATGAATAATGAAACAGCATTAGGGACTGAGCAACTTTAAGTTTTATTAAATGATAAAACCTGTTATGTGCCTCTGTTTAAATTAACTCTTTAGAAGTGTACTCATAGCAGCACTGTTTACAATAGCTAAGATCTGGAAACAGCCCAAATGTCCATCAGTAGAAAAATGGATAAAAAAGCTGTGGATTATGTACACAATGGAATACTATGCAGCTCTAAGAAAGAAAATCTCTTATCCTTTGAGATGACATGGAGGAACCTGGAAAGTATTATCCTAAGCAAAACAAGCCAAACAGAGAAAGACAAGTATCGTATGACCTCACTTACATGTGGAATATAGTGAACATAACGGTCTGAGGAATGGGGATAGTCCCAGAGATGTGGATGTGGGGTACAGACTGACAATCCCCAGAAGAGGGGGTGATGGGGGAGAGATAACCCACAGAACATATATGCATGTGTGCATGAATGATGGACATGGACAACAAAGCTGGGGACAGGGCGGGGAGGGAGGTGGAGGGGGCACTTTGGGGCGGGGAGGAGAAACATCTGTAACAAAAATAAATAAATTAATTTTTTTTTAAAATTTATCTGCAAATAGGAATAAAACTTCCTGTTGATTTTTTTTATTAATTAATTTTTGTTACAGATGTTTCTCCTTTTCCCCCCACTGATTCCCCCCTCTCCCTCCCTCCCTGCCCTTTACCCAGTTTGTTCCCCATGTCCACTGTTCATGCATGCATGCATATAAGTTATGTGGTTTATCTCTCCTCCACCACCCCCCTCTTTAGAGGATTGTCAGTCTGTACCCCACTTCCACGTCTCTGGGACTACACCATTCCTCAGACTGTTATGTTCATTATATTCCACAAATTAGTAAAATCATATGAAACTTGTCTTTCTCTGTTTGGCTTGTTTCACTTAGGATGATACTTTCCAGGTCCCTCAATGTGGTCTCAAAGGATAAGAGATCTTTCTTTCTGACAGCTGCGTAGTACTCCATTGTGTATATGTACCACAGCTTTTTGATCCATTCGTCTACTGATGGACACTTGGGCTGTTTCCAGATCTTAGCTATTGTAAATAGTGCTGCTACAAACATGGGGGTACATATATTCTTTCTGATTGGTGTTTTAGGCTTCTTAGGGTATAGTCCTAGAAGTGGGATCATTGGGTCAAACGGAAGTTCAATTTTTAATTTGTTGAGGTAACACCATATTGTTTGCCATAGCGGCTGCACCAGTCTGCATTCCCAGCAGCAGTGCACTAGAGTCCCCTTTTCTCCACACCCTCGCCAACACTTGTTGTTTGATGATTTGTTGATGGCAGCCATTCTGACAGGTGTGAGGTGATACCTCATTGTTGTTTTAATATGCACCTCTCTGATGATTAGTGATGATGAGCATTTCTTCATATGTTTCTTAGCCATTTGTATGTCCTGTTTGGAGAGGTGTCTATTTAATTACTCTGCCCATTTTTTAATTGGATTCTTTGTCTTCCTTTTGTGGAGTTGTATGAGCACTCTATATGTATTGGAAATTAACCCCTTATCTGATATATCACTGGCAATTATGCTCTCCCATACAGTAGGTAGCCTTTCCGTTTTGATGATTGTTTCTTTTGCTGTGCAGAAGCTTTTTAGTTTGATGTAGTCCCATGTGTTCATTTTCTCCTTTATTTCTGTTGCCTTAGGTGATGTATCAGTGAAAATTCTGCTCCGTATGATGTCCGAAATTTTGCTGCCTACATTTTCTTCTAGAATTTTTATGGATTCACGGGTCACATTTAAGTCTTTTATCCATTTTGAGTTTATTTTTGTGTATGGTGTAAGTTGATGGTCTAGTTTCATTTTTTTGCATGTAGCTGTCCAATTTTCCCAACACCATTTATTAAAGAGGCTGTCTTTACCCCACTGTATGCTCTTGCCGCCTTTATCAAATATTAATTGAGCGTATTGCCTTGGGTCCATTTCTGGGTTTTCAGTTCTGTTCCACTGGTCTATATGCCTGTTCTTGTGCCAGTACCAGGCTGTTTTGGTTACAGTCGCTTTGTAGTATAACCTGATATCTGGTATTGTGATCCCACCTACTTTGTTCTTCTTTTTCAAGATTGCTGTGGCTATTCGGGGTCTTTTTTGGTTCCATATGAACTTTTGAAGTATTTGTTCTAGTTCTATGAAATATGTCGTTGGTACTTTGATGGGGATTGCATTGAATCTATAGATTGCTTTGGGTAGTATGGACATTTTAATGATGTTAATTCTTCCAATCCATGAACAGGGTATGTGCTTCCACTTTTTTATATCTTCCTCTATTTCTTTTTTCAATGACCTGTAGTTTTCTGCAAATAGGTCCTTTACTTCTTTGGTTAAGTTTATTCCTAGGTATCGTAATTTTTTTGGAGCGATGGTAAATGGGATTGTTTTTTCAGTTTCTGTGAGTTCATCATTGATGTACAAGAATGCCGTTGATTTCTTGATGTTAATTTTGTATCCTGCTACTTTGCCAAATTCATTTATTAAGTCTAATAGATTTTTGATGGAGTCTTTAGGGTTTTCTATGTACAATATCATGTCATCTGCAAATAATGACAGTTTCACTTCCTCCTTTCCAATTTGGATCCCTTTTATTTTTTCTTCATGTCTGATTGCTGTGGCTAAGACTTCCAGTACAATGTTACATAAGAGCGGCGAAAGTGGACATCCCTGTCTTGTTCCTGTTCTTAATGGAAATGTTTTTAGTTTCTGTCCATTGAGTATGATGTTGGCTGTAGGTCTTTCATATATGGCCTTTATTATGTCGAGATATGATCCCTCTATTCCCACATTGCTGAGCGTTTTTATCAGAAATGGATGCTGGATTTTGTCGAATGCTTTTTCAGCATCTATTGATATGATCATGTGGTTTTTATTCTTCATTTTGTTTATGTGGTGTATCACGTTTATTGATTTGCGAATATTGTACCAGCCTTGCATCCCTGGAATGAATCCCACTTGGTCATGGTGAATAATATTTTTGATGTATTTCTGGATCCGATTTGCTAATATTTTGTTCAGGATTTTGGCGTCTATGTTCATCAGGGATATTGGCCTGTAGTTTTCTTTCTTCGTAGTGTCTTTTTCTGGTTTTGGAATTAGAATTATGCTGGCCTCATAGAACGTGTTTGGAAGTCTTCCTTCTTCTTGAATTTTTTGAAATAGTTTGAGGAGAATGGGTGTTAGTTCTTTTTGGAATGTTCAGTAAAACTCCCCCGTGAAACCATCTGGGCCTGGGCTTTTGTTTGCTGGGAGAGTCTTGATTACCTCTTCAATTTCCTTAGTTGTTATTGGTCTGTTCAAGTTTTCTATCTCTTCTGGGAATAGTTTTGGGAGACTGTGTGTTTCTAGAAATTTGTCCATTTCACTTAGATTGTCGAATTTGTTGCCATATAGTTGTTCATAGTAGTTGTTAACGATCTTTTGTATTTCCGTGGTGTTGGTTGTTACTTCTCCTCTTTCATTTCTGATTTTGTGTATTTGGGTTCTCTCTCTTTGTTTCTTGGTGAGTCTAGCTAAGGTTCCATCAATCTTGTTTATCTTTTTGAAAAACCAGCTCTTTGTTTCATTGATCCTTTGAATTGTTTTTTTTGTCTCTATGTCATTTATTTCTGCTCTGATCTTTACTATTTCCTTCCTTCTACTTGCTCTGGGGTTTTCTTTTTGTTTGCTTTCTAATTCTTTAAGTTGTGAGGTTAGACAGTCAATTAGAAATTTTTCTTGTTTTTTGAGGTAGGCCTGTAGTGCTATAAACTTCCCTCTCAGATCTGCTTTCTCTACATCCCATAGATTTTGTGTTGTTGTGTGTTCATTTTCATTGGTTTCCAGGAAGTTTTTAATTTCTTCCTTGATCTCCTCGGTGACCCATTCATTGTTTAATAACATGCTATTTAGCCTCCATGTGTTGAAATGTCTTTGCATGTTCTTGTTGCAATTGATTTCTAGTTTCATGCTATTGTGATCTGAGAAGATGCTTGATATGATTTCAATCTTCTTGAACTTGTAGAGATTTAGTTTGTGTCCTATCATGTGGTCTATCTTTGAGAATGTCCCATGTGCACTTGAGAGGAATGTGTATTCTGTAGTTTTGGGGCGTAATTCTCTGTAGATATCTATTAAATCCATTTGGTCTAGTGCTTCATTTAGAGTGTCTGTTTCCTTGCTAATTTTTTGCCTAGAGGATCTATGCAGTGCTGTCAACGGGGTGTTGAAGTCCCCTGCTATGATTGTATTGTTGTCGATTTCTCCTTGGAAGTCCTCCAGAAGATTTTTAATATATTTTGGTGCTCCTATATTGGGTGCATATATGTTTATCAAGGTTATATCTTCCTGTTGGATAGATCCCTTCAATATTATGTAGTGGCCGTCTTTGTGTCTAGTTACGGTCTTCATTTTGAAATCTATTTTATCAGATATGAGAATTGCTACCCCAGCTTTTTTTTGCTTTCCATTTGCTTGGAAAAATTTTTTCCATCCCTTCACTTTCAACCTATGTGAGTCTTTTGTTGAGAGGTGGGTCTTTTGTAAACAACATATAGATGAGTCATGCTTTCTTATCCAATCAGCTACTCTGTGTCTCTTTATGGGAGCATTCAATCCATTTACGTTTAAGGTGATTATTGATAGGTACTTATTTATTGCCATTTTTGTTTAGTGTGGTTCTATCTTTCTTCCCACTTCTCCTGCTAATTACAGCAGTCCTTTTAACATTTCTTGCAGTGCTGGTTTGGTGCTAATGTATTCCCTTAGCTTTTTTTTGTCGGGGAAGCTCTTTATTTGATCTTCTATTTTGAACGATAGCCTTGCTGGGTAGAGTAGTCTTGGATTCAGATTTTTGTTTTTCATGACTTTGATTACTTCATGCCATTCTCTTCTGGCCTGTAGTGTTTCTTGTGAGAAGTCAGCTGAGAGCCTTATGGGGTTCCCTTTGTAGGTAACCTGTTGCTTATCTCTTGCTGCTTTTAGGATTCTCTCTTTGTCTTTAATTTGTGGAATTTTAATTACTATGTGTCTTGGTGTGGGCCTGTTTGGGTTCTTCTTACTTGGGACTCTCTGTGCTTCTTGAACTTGAATGCCTTCTTCCTTCACCAAATTAGGGAAGTTTTCTGTCACTATTTTTTTGAATATATTCTCTATCCCTTGCTCCTTTTCTTCTTCTTCGGGGACTCCTATGATGCGAATATTATTACGTTTCCAGTTGTCCCATAGTTCTCTTAAGCTGTCTTCCTGTTTTTTAATAGTTTTTTCCTTTTGTTTTTCTGATTGGTTGATTTTTTCTACCCTGTCTTCTAATTCACTGATCCAGTCCTCAGCTTCCCCTACTCTGCTTTTTAAACCTTCCAATGTGTTTTTCATTTCGGATATGTCATTTTTTATCTCTTCTTGTTGGTTTTTAATTTCCAGTTGGCTTATTTTCAGTGTCTCTATGTCCTTACTCATGCTGTTCAGCTTCCTCAAGATCATGGCTCTGAATTCTAGCTCTGTTAACATGCCTAACTGCTCCACATTGATCTCATCTTCAGTGGAGGTCTCTTGCTCTTTCATTTGGCTTATGTTTCTGTGTTTCACCATTTTGGCTATCACTGTGGGCTTTGGAGCCTGTCAAGTTCTCCCTGTGGGTGTTGGTGTTCTGCTGTTTGTGGCTCCCTCTCCTGTGTTTAGATGAGCGAGGGAGGACCCACGTTGAACACCACTGTCAAGTCTTACTTTCCTGGTTAAAGTTGCCAGCCCAGGAAACGTACTGTTATCCTCTAGCTTTTTGCCTGGAGGCTAGCAGTCTAGGTTAATTGATTAGTTTTGGGTTGTCAGTTGATTGAAAAACTCCCTCTGGTGCTCAGCCAAGGGGCTTTCCCGAGGGTGGGGCAGATGCTGGTTGTTAGTGAGCCTCAATTAGCACTTCAATGGCCCACAGGGTGGGGTTGGATCTCCGAGGGAGGGGCTGCTGCCTCTCCTCAGAGCTCTGGGAAGGAGCAATGTGGCCACAGTCCTGTGTGGCTGTACTCAGCCAAAGCTCTGAGCGCCCTCCAAACCCCTAGTGTCCCGACACAGTTCCAGTCCAGTCCGCCCTCCCTCTGCCGGAGCCCAAGGTGAGTGGCTGTGGCTGTTTTAGCCTCTGTCCCGGCTGTGCTGTGGAGCCGCCTGGGAGTGTAACCCGAGGGCGCCGCTTATAGCTAAAGCCGCTGCTGAGCTGCCAACCGTGGGCTCCCAGCCCCCGTCTCGCGCCTTCGCAAGCCTACCGGGATGGAGTCAGTGTCCCTTGTTGTATGGTCCTCACAAGCTGCTTTTCTGTTGGTTTTTCCCGTCGATTTGTCTGTGTTATAGTTGTAATTCCAGTTTGGTTCTGGGAGATGGTCTGTGTAGCTCCGTTCACTCCTCCGCCATTTTTCGGTTCTTCCTACTCTGCTTTTTAGACCTTCCAATGTGTTTTTCATTTCTGATATGTCATTCTTCATTTCTTCCTGTTGGTTTTTAATTTCCAACTGGTTGATTTTCAACATTTCTATGTCTTTTCTCATGGTGCTCATATCCTTATACATGCTGTTGAGCTTCCTCAACATCATGGCTCTAAATTCTAGTTCTGTTAACTTGCTTAACTGCACCTCATTTATCTCATCTTCTGTAGAGGTCTCTTGTTCTTTCATTTTACTTTTGTTTCTGTTTTTCACCATTTCTGGTTATCACAGTGGGCTTTGGAGTCTGCCAAATTTTCCCTGTGGGTGTTTGTGTTCTGCTGTTTGTGGCTCCCTCTCCTGGGTTTGGATGAGCCAGGGAGGACCCACTTTAAACACCACCGTCAAGTCTTAGCTTTTCTGGTTAGTGTTGCTAGCCCAGGGAATGGTAGTTATCCTCTAGCTTTTTTTTGCCTGGAGGCTATTAGTAGAGGTCACCTGAAGACCCTTGGTTTCTGAGTTGCCTGAAAAACTGCCTCAGGTGCTCAGTGTAAGAGGATTTCCTGAGGTTGGGGCAGCAGCTGGTTGTTAATGGGCCTCAATTTGCATTTCAATGGCCACCAGGTGGGGTTGAATCCCTGAGGGAGGGGCCGCCCCCCTCTCCCCAGGGCCCTAGGAAGTAGTAAAATGACCACAGTCCTGCGTGGCTGCACTCAGTGAAAGCTCTTAGAAGCTCTTAGCACCCTCCAAAACCTGAGTGTCCCCCCACAGTTCCAGTTCGGTCTGCCTTCCCTCTGCCGGAGCCCAAGGTGAGTAGCTGCTGCCAATTTAGCCTCTGTCCAGTCTCTGTGTTGTGGAGCCGCCTGGGACTTTCAACCCGAGGGCGCTGCTTCCAGCCAAGGGCGGCTGTGGCTGTGGCATCAGCCGAGGGCATTGCACTCAGCAGACACCCCAGGACTAAACCACGGTAGCGGGACACTCCCAAGATGGCAGCAGCTTCCAGCAGAGTCCCCTGGTCACCGCGAGTCCATTCGGCACCAACCGAGGGCTTAGCACGCAGAGTTCGCAGGACTCAGCCTCGGTAGCAGCGTCCCGCCGAGTCCCCTGGTCACAGCCAGTCCGTGGGGACCAGCTGAGGGCTTAGCAGGCAGCAGAGTTCTCAGGACTCATGCGGGGTCACAGCCGAGGCGGCAGCAACTTCCCGCCGAGCCCCCTGGTCCCCGCCCAGGCCGCTGCGGACCGTGGGCTCCTGGACCCCTCTCGCGTCCTCCAAGCCAACCAGGATTGAGTCGGTGTCCCTGGTTATGTGGTCCTCCAAGGTGTCTTTTGTTTGCCCCTCCCTGAAGATTTGCCTTTATTTTCGTTGTCAATCCAGGTTGGTCCTGGGAGATGGTCTGTGTAGCTCCATTCACTCCGCCGCCATTTTTCCCGTCCTCAAATTAATTAATTTTAAAAAATTAAAAAAGAAGAAACACTATCCTTTCTGAATAGCAAATAAACATATCTATGGCAGATTAAAAAAACAAAAGTGTACTCGTCTTTTTCTTCAAGCTTTCAGACATTGAAATCATGGTTTTATAGAAAAGTACAATCTGGTTCTGCGAGTAACTTGGACCTGTGGTTTCAGGTAAAACTCTAGACTCTAAGGAAAGTGTGCATTAGGTAAAAAGTATGAGTGTTCCTATGTTAGAGGTATGTAATTTACTGTGAGTGGTGCAGCCACAAAGAAATATTAGATATCTGTGTATTTGTTACACGTATTCAGAGTTTGTATATAGTGGTCGTTCTCAAAGCATGGTCCGTTGACCCCTGAAGGTTCCTGAGACTATTTCAAAGTGTCTTAAAACTCAACTATTGTGATAATATTATGATGTTATTTGCTGTTCTTACTGGATTGGCATTTACGTTAAAGGAGAAAAGCCATGGTGGATAAAACTGCTGGTGCGTTTACACAAATCAAGGCAGCAAGGTGGTGGCACCAGGTGGTCCTAGTTACTATCATCATGTTCCTTACTAACATGCACTCACAGTAAAAAAAAAAAAGCAACAAATGGGTCATTTAATGCATCTGAATTTAAAGTAATTCTTGATAGACGTGTTTATTGCCATTTATTGTCTTTTTCTTTTTTTTCTTAAAGAAGACCCTTTAACATTTCTTGTAATACTTACTGGTTTGATGGTGATAAACTCCTAATAGTTTTTTCTTGTCTGGGGAAGCTCTTTATAGTTTTTAAAAAACAATTTTTTATTTTTCAATTACAGTTGACATACAATATTATATTATTTTCAGGTGTACAACCCAGTGATTAGACATTTATATAATTTATGAAATAATCATTTCAATAAATCTAGTACCCATCTGGCACCACACATATTTATTACAATATTATTGACTATATTCTCTGAGCTGTACTTCACATCCCCATGACGATTCTGTAACTACCAATTTATACTTCTTAATACCTTCACTATTTTCACCCATCCCCCAACCTCCCTCTCATCTGGCAACCATTGAATTGTTCTCTGTATCTATGAATCTGTTTCTGGTCTGCTTGTTCATTTATTTTGATTTTTAGATTCTACTTATAAGTGAAATCATATGGCATTTGTTTTTCTCTGTCTGACTTATTTCACTCATCTCAATACCCTCTAGGTCTGTCCATGTTGTTGCAGATGGCAGGATTTCTTTTTTTTTTAATGGCTGAATCATATTTCATTGTATATATGCACCACTTCTTTATCCATTCATCTGTTGATGGACATTTAGGTCACTTCCATCCTTTGGCTGTTGTAAATAATGCTGCAATAAACATAGGAGTACATATGTCTTTTCAATTCAGTGTTTTGGGTTTCTTTGGATAAATACCCAGAAGTGGAATTACTGAGTTCTTCTTTGCCTCTTATTATAGCCTTTGTTTCAAAGTTCATTTTGTCTGGTATAAGTATTGCTGCCTCAGGTGTTTTTGGTTTGTTTGTTTCCATTTTCATGAAATATCTTTTTTTATCCCTTTTCTTTAAGTCTGTGTGTCTTTCAATCTGAAGTAAGTCTCTTATAGACAGCATATGTAAGGGTCTTGTTTTGTAAACCATTCAGCCACCTTATGTCATTTAATTGGGTCATTCAGTGCATCTGAATTTAAAGTAATTCTTGATAGACATGTATTTATTGCCATTTTTTGTCTTTTTCTTTTTCTTCTTAAAGAAGACCCTTTAATATTTCTTATAATACTGGTTTGGTGGTGATAAACTCCTAATAGTTTTTTCTTGTCTGGGGAGCTCTTTATAGACCCTTCAATTCTAAGTGATAGCTTTGCTGAGTAGAGTAGTAATCTTGGTTGTAGATCCTTGCTTTTCATCACTTTGAATATTTCACGCCACACCCTTCTGGCTTACAAAGCTTTTGTTGCACAATTAGCTAACCGTCTTTTGGGAGCTCCCTTGTGAGTAACTTGTAACTGCCTTTCTCTTGCTGCTTTTAAGAGTCTCTCTTTGTCTTTAACATTTTGCATTTTAATTATGATGTGTCTTGGTGTGGGCCTCTTTGGGTTTATCTTGTTTGAGACTCTACTTGGACTTGTATGTTTATTTCCTTTACCAGGTTAGGAGATATTTTCTGTCATTATTTTTTCAAATAAGATTTTCAATTTATTACTCTCTCTCTTCTCCTGTCACACCCATGATATGAATGTTGGCATGCTTGAAGTTGTCCCAGAGGCTTCTTAAACTATCCTCATTTTGGGGTGTTCAGTTTTCTTTTTGCTTCTGACTCTGTTTTCTGCTTCTTCATCTTCCAAATCAATGGTTTGATTCTCCACTTCATTTACTCTACTTTGATTCCTTGTAATGTATTCTTCATTTCAGTTAGTGTATTCTTCATTTCTGACTGGTTCTCTTTTATGTTTTCTATCTGTTTTTATATTTGCTATGTCTTTATTGAAGTTCTCACTAAGTTTATCTACTCTTCCCCTTAGTTCTTTGAGTATCCTTACTATCAGCATTTTGAACTTGGCATCTGGTAGATTGCTTGTCTGCATTTTATATAGTTCCTTTTTTGGGGTTTTGTTCTTTTATTTCATTTGGGGCATGTTTCTTTGTCTCCTCATTTTAGCAGCCTTCCTGTGTTTGTTTCTATATATTAGGTAGAGCTGCTACATCTCCTGGTCTTGGTAGAGTGGCCTTATGTGGTAGGTGCTCTGAAGGCCCCAGTGGTGCAGTTTCCCAGGTCACCAGAGCTAGGCACTCCAGGTACTCTCACCACCTGTGTGGTATGTGTGTACCCTCCTGTTGTATTTGAGCTTCAGTTGCTGTTGGCATGTCAGTAGGAGGGATTTACCCCCAGGCCAATCTGCTACACGGACTGGCCCTGACCACAGCTGAGGAGTTGCCGTGCAGGGGCCCACCCTTTAGAACAGGACTTGCTTCATTGGGGCTCTGGTTTCTGATGAGCAGCCCTTGAGTATGTTGATTGTGGAGGTGGTTGGGTGGTGCTTCGATGTACTTGGAAGCTGTTTACCAGGTGTGCTGGCTCTGGGGCCTCCTGGGAGGTTCAGACCAAGATCAGCTGCTGCCTGTGCCCTGCCAGATACCACCCAGCATGAGTTACAAAGTGATCTGCAGGTGGCTGCTAATTGTGCTGGGCTTGGAGGTGCCCAGGAAAGGCCAAGCTGCAACTTTGGCCAGCTGCTGTTAGTGCCAGTCCTGGGCCACTAAGTATGAGGTGTGGGGGAAGCCAAGGCCAGATGCTCCCTTTTGGGGGGGTTTTAGACCTTTGAGAGATTTTAGGAAAGTCCCTGGCATGAACCAAGACAGGCCTTTTGTATGGAAAAGTGACTGGAAGTGGCTTGGGTGGGTCTGGTTCTGGGTCTCAGGGAATCACCGGGGTGGGGTGAACAGTGTGAGCCAGGTTGATGACGCCCACCTGTCAGCTCTGTGGGGAGAGGGCTCACAAAGGAGCAATGGCCTCAGCCAGCACTTTTGTCTGGGAGAATGCTGCCCCTCCAACTCTCCCCACAAGCCAGATGATTCATGTCCTCAGTGTATGTCCCTGGTGCTTTGCGAGCTGCTGCCCAAGCGTTGGAGCTCAGAATGAGCGAGTCTGAGTGTGTGCATGGTCTTCAAGAGGAACTCCCTAGGACTCTAGCAGCCTCTGTCTCACTCAGCGACAATCCCTGCTGTTTTCTTCATAGCCAGAAGTTACGGGGACTTCTCTTCTTGGCCCTGGAACCCTGGGGGAAGAGGGGTTGGTGTGGGGCTGGGACCCCTTGCTACTCAGGGGGGACTACTGTAGCTGAGATATTCCTTCCGATTTCTAACCACCACATGTGGGCGTGGGACTAGCTTTCCCCTCCCACCAGTCCCACTGTGGCTTCTTCAATTCCCTAGTTGTAGGACTTCTGTTCAGCCAGATTTCAGGTGGTTTTGAATGATGGCTGTTCTGTAGCGTAGTTGTAATTTTGATGTTGCGGGAAGTTCCACATACTTCATTTACCTATGTTGCCACTGTGACCGTAACTAATGCCAGCTTTAATTTAAAATGTGGTTGATGAAGCAATAACAATTATTAATTGCTTTAAATTGGAACCATTGAGTACATTTTTTTTATTTTTACTCTGAAGTGTTTTTGATATGGAAGAAATGAAAAGTACTCAGAAAGTACTTTACTGCCTATCAAAGAGAACTAAACTAGCTGCTTTTTTCATAGGATACCTTTGTAACTTAAAAGAATTACTGCCATGGAAATTATGTTTATTCAGATTAGGTGGTATTTGGAAGACATTTTCTCACATGATTAAAGTGAGCTTGTCACTTCCAAGACACCAATGAACTGTATTGATGCAATGATAAAATTCAAATTTAAACACAAATATTGGAAGTTTGAGAAACTTGTATCATATATAATAGCAGCTTTATTTTTCTTTTTGTCTTTATTGTTGAATGTAAAATGTATTACAGATGTTCCACATTTTCCCCCCATTGACCCCCTCCTCCATACTCCCTCCTCCACACTCCCTCCTCCCCACTCCCTCCTCCCCACTCCCTCCTCCCCACTCCCTCCTCCCCCTCCCGCCCCCCTCCCGCCCCCCTCCCCCCTTTTCCCACACTATTGTCTGTGTCCATTGGTTATGCATATAAGTTCTTTGGTTTATTTCTTCCAACCCCCCAACCCCTTTCCCTTTGAGGTTTGTCAGTCTAGCAATGAATTTGTACTTCTTAATCTCTTCACCTTTTTCAACCATTCCCCCAATCCACCTCCCATTTGGCAACCAACAAAATGTTCTCTGTATCTATGAGAATGTTTCTGTTCTACCTGTTCATTTTGTTTGTAGATTCCATTGTTGATAGATATGTATTCATTGCCATTTTGTTTGTCCATATATTTTATCTTTTTCTTCAAAATGACCCTTCATCATTTCATATAATAACGGTTTGGTGGTGATGAACTCCTTTAACTTTTTCTTGTCTGGGAAACTCTTTATATGGCCATCGATTCTAAATGACAGCTTTGCAGGATAGAGTGATCTTGGTTGTAGGTTCTTGCTTTTCATCACTCTGAATATTTCTTGCACTCTCTTCTGGCCTGCAAAGTTTCTTTTGAGAAATCAGCTGACAGCCTTATGGGAACTCCCCTGTAGGTAACAAACTGCTTTTCTCTTGCTGCTTTTAAGATTCTCTCTTTGTCTTGAAGCTTTTGCATTTTGATGATGATGTGTCTTGGTGTGGGCTTCTTGGGTTTCATCTTGTTTGGGACTCTCTGTGCTTCCTGGACTTGTATGTCTGTTTCCTTCACCAAGTTAGGAAAGTTTTCTGCCATTATTGTTTCAAACAGGTTTTTGATTTCTTGTTCTCTCTCTTCTCCTTCCGGCACCCCCAAGATGTGAATGTTGGCACGTTTGAAGTTGTCCCAGAGGCTCCTTACACTATCCTCATTTTTTTTTGGATTCTTTTTTCTTTTTGCTGTTCTGATTGGACGTTTTTTGCTTCCTTATATTCCAAATCGATGATTTGCTTCTTGGATTTACGTCTACTATTGAAGCTGTGTAAATTATCCTTTATTTCAGTTAATGCCTCCTTCAATTTTGACTGTGCATCCATGATTTCTGACTGGTCCTTTTTTATGCTCTTGAGGCCCTCACTAAGTTCACTGAGGTTCTTACTGAGTTCATTGAGCATCCTTATAAGCAGTATTTTGAACTCAGCATCTGTTAGGTTGCTTATCTCCATTTTGCTTAGTTCTTTTCTTGGGGATTTGTTCTTTTCTTTCATTTGGGACCTCTTTCTTTGTCTCCTCATTTTGGCTGCCTCCCTGTGTTTGTTTCAGTGTATTACTTAACGAGAGATATGGGGCTAGCTGAGACCAGATGCTGCTTATTTGAAAGAATTTAGGAAAAACCTGAAGCAGGATCCAAGACAGGCTAATCCTATGGTTAAGCAACTGGCAACAGCTTGGGTGGGCCTGAAAGTTGGGTGGGGCAGGGCCTCAGGGAATCACCAGAGCAGGGCTACCAGTGTGAGCCAGGTTGCTGGAGTCCCAGATATGGCTTCTGTCTGCTGCCCCTGGGAAGGGCTCACCAAAGGAACAAAGGCCTCTGACAGCACATTTGTCCCGGTGAAAGGCCCCTCTCCAGCCCTTGCTCAGGTGCCAAATAGCTCAGTTCTTCCCTGTATGTCTCTGGTGCCCCTTGAGCTGCCTCCCCTCCAAGCTTCGAGGGAGAGAGTCCGATAAGTCCGTGCGCGGGCCCTTTAAGGAGCTGCCTGGGGCTCCAGTCGCTTCAGCTTCCCTGAGCCTCAGTTCCTGCTGGTTTTTCCAGTCAGAAGTTATGGGGACTCTCTTCCTGGCACTGGAACCCTGAGCGGGGCACCTGGTGTGGGACGGGGACCCCTCAGTCCTCAGGAAGGACCTTCCCAGCCAAGGTGTCCTCCTGATTTTTGTCCGCCACACGTGGGTGTGGGACCAGCCTGTCACGCAGCCGCTGCAGCCGCCCCTGCTGCCGCCGCCGCCCCCTGCTGCCGCCGCCCCTCCTACCGTCTGGATGTGGCTGCTGCTTTAACTCCGTAGTTGTAGGACTTCCATTCAGCTGGATTTCAGGTGGTTTTGAATGATGCTGGTTCTGTAGTTTAGTTGTAACTTTGATGTGGTTGTGGGAGGACGCTATACCGTGTTTACGTACGCTGCCATCTTGACCGAAAGTTAGCTTTATTTTTCTATTAAGCCATGAGTTTGCCAACTTCCCGTTACTTTTGAAGCCTTTTTTTGGATGATATTAACACATGGAATTTTGTTGTTGTTGCTGTATTATGAACTGTATAAACATTTGGAAAATCTGCATAACTCAGTGAAGCACTGTTTTCCTAATGACCAAGGCATGATATTACAGAGTCATGCATGGGTAAAAGGCCAGAGACAGTGCGGGAGAGCCCGGTGATTGTAAGGGCAGGTGGAATATGGCAGGCTCACTGATATGGCTTCAGATTGCACACTGCAACTTGCCTCTAAAAAAATCTATCACCTGTAGAGCTTTGGTGTAGTGTCTACAAATATCCAGTTAGCTAAAAGAAATACTACTAAAATATTACTCTGCTTTTCAACTACAAGTCTGTGTGAGGCCAGATTTTCTTCAACCAAAGCAGCATATTGAATGCAGATTGAATGCAGAAGTATGCAGGGGAAGCCAAGCTGTTTTCTTTTTAGCGGGAATTGAAAAATATTTGTAAATTTATAAAACAATACAACTCTTCTTTCTAAAATTTTTATTCTGGAAAAGATATGTATTTCTCACCTGACGTTGTTTTAGCATTTATTTTTGTTATTTTAAATACATTAATTTAATATTTTAGTTTTAATTTCAATGCTATAAATATAGAGATAACACACATAAGAACTCTTTGAGGTCCTCAGTGAATTTTAAGAGGATGAAGGGGTTTGAGACCAAAAGCGTTTGATAACTATTTGAACAGCTCAATGCAAATAAAAGGCAGTTTCATTTTTTTCTCCTATTACTGGACTGAAATATGTTACATTGAACCTAGCTTTCCTGTCTAAAACAAAATATCTCACAAAGAAATGTTCAGTTATTAAAAGACCAGTTGAAGATTGTTTTGTCATTCCTATCTGAGTTAAATGTCACCTCTTCCTTCCCTAGTGACAGCCAGTGGCAGTGGAGTTGATGTGGGAATGGGGCATAGCGTGTTCTTTTATCCCCTCACTCCCTCTTTCCCTCTCACACACTCTGGACATCGGACTGGTTTATTTGTGGAAGGAGAGTGTTGGGCCTGGGAGAAAAAAAAAGGGGGGAAACGAAAAAATATTGTTTACTTAATTATTCACATTGTTCTTGTTTCTTCTAAAGCTAATACTTACTGGCATCCTTACTTTACTCTTTGCTTAAAGTGCACGAATGTTGCATCTTTCCTGGGTGCATAGTTTGTGTAACCCAAAGCCTTTTACAGCTTGGTTGGCTAGATCATTAACAAAATGGCTTAAGCCTAGCGACTGTCAGGGGGTCCACTTGACCCCTGTGAAACTCATGCTTCATTTGTAGGCCAAGCAATAGTCTGCCCACCACCCAGTCTTCCCTTCCTTTATCCTGCCAGCTCTCCTCATTTCCCTTCTCCCCCATTTAGATAGACACGAAAGGTAATTCAGCTAGTCAGCTGCCTGAGCTGGAGAGTCTCTTTTCAGTCTTCTTACCTGCACTCCCATTCTCTCTGAGGGATTCTCTTAGAGACTTACTTCATTGCTTTACTCTGCACCAGGCTGTAGACTCCCTACTTCTATTTTTCTCTTTTCCTATCTTGATAAGTCACTTTTTCTGTCTTATGTCTTCTTATATGTATTATACATATACAAATGTATACTATATACATACACACTAGGAAGTGGCAGATGGGATGATAGGTATGGTTGATGATTACATTTCACCTGTTTCTTAAGCTCTAGACATGTGTATATATTTTCAGTTGATGGAAATTTTTCTTAGGATATGGGCATTTTTTTATCTGCTGTTTCATCTTTGGGCATTAATCATCAATTTGTGGATAAGAAGAAAAAAATTGCTCTATTATCTATTTTTTAAATTTATTTTTTAATTTGTTGTTTAGAGAGAGAGAAAAACATTGAAGTGAGAGAGAAACAGATCGGCTGCCTCCCAAACGCCCCCTACTGGGGATCAAGTTCACAACCCGGGTATGTGCCCTGAGGGGGAATGGAACCAGGACCTCTTAGTCCACAGGACGTCGCTCTGTCCACTGAACCACACCAGCTGGGTTCTGTTGTCTCTTAAACTGTGATCTTAGAATGTTACTAGCTGGTTGGGATTTCAAGATTCATAGATCCATTTATCATTGATAATAATTACAACTTTTGAGCTTGGAACTACAAGAGGTAGTAGGCTATGAGCTAGGGCACATTTTCCCCAGTCTATGAATTTCATTACCTCGTGGGGACAGGTATAAGCAGATAAATACTATAAGTCTACAAAGATTAAGTCTGATAAGGATGACGAACAAAAACAATAGCGAGTAATAAAAAGTAATAATGGGGGAGTACTAATTTTGATTGGATAGGACTGTTGGGAAATGCATTTTTATATAAGTGATATTTGAGCTGAGACCAAAAGATAAGTGTGGGCACCTCCAAGACTGAAGACCATTGCAGGCTGGGAGAATGCATTGATATAGGAGAGATCCTGTTGGCATGAGGAACTACCATAAGGTCCCTGTGTTTGGAACTTGTGGGAGAGTGGCTCGAGACAGAGCCCTGAGGGGCTGAGCCGTGCAGGACTTTTAAGTACATTGGCTAGCATACATTTAATTTTGAGTGCAGTGGAATGGCGGTGAAGGATTTGAATAAGGAAGTGACAGACAATTTATGACGGCTGGGTAGTTTCTCTGAGTAAAGTCTGGTTCCTGTCTAACACTAATTTTCTGTACTCGGGATGTTGGAATGCACTCCACATTCCCTGACCAGGTCCTAGCTCATCTTAAAATCATGTTTTTCCTCTTCAGCTTCAGCAGAATTTGTGATTGTGGGCAAAGGGTTTTTTAATTCCTATAGGGAGAGGATAGTTAACAACAATGATAGCTAGCTTCTTATGGCCTTTGAAATAATTCTAATGGTTACTTTTTTTTCTAAGAACCCTTCCTGCCTGTTGTACTTTATTGTGTGAGGATTTCATTCTAAAGGTAGAACTTTCTCCTTTGGGAAGAGGGAAACTAGAGTGATGGTTGCTTTAAGATAGGCCCTTTTTGCATGTATTGATAAACTGGTAGATCTAGATTTTTAAATCACAAACCACATTCTGCCTGGAAATCTCATTTGATGTTCTTAGACTGATCTTGTACTTTCTTCATCGTTTGCCACGTTCTGTGGTCAAATTAATTCCTGCATTTTCTGTATCCACTGTGCTTTCTTAACCCTGCAGCCACTGCCTTCATTCAGGCCCTCGTCTTCTTTTACTTTCAGTGGTTTTGAAGAAATGTCAAGGGGGTTGGCATTTAGTTTATAGGCCTTCAGAAATGCATGTTCTCTAGTTGAGCATAGAGGGTACCAATTCTGCTTTGATTTTATCTTTAGGCACCAATTGTTATGTATATGCCATGCACTGTGGTCAAGGGGAAATAATGTGTTCTGTCCCTGGGAATAACAGTGGGTGCATTAGGAATTAACAGGACATAAACTACCTCTTATTTGGTATTTTCTATTTTCTAGAGTATGAAGCTCTTTTAATGGTCACTTTGTTTTATTTTCACTATAACCTACCTACATAGTAGGTACTATTATTATCTTGTAAAAATGAAGACACTAAGGTTTAAGAAGTTATCTTAGTCTGTTTAGGCTGCTACAACAGAATAAGATAGACGGGGCAACTTATAAACAATGGAGATGCATGTCTTGCAGCTGTGGAGGAAGGGAAGTCCAAGATCAGGGTGCTCTCTGGGGTCTCTATTCTAAGGGCACCGATCCTACTCGTGAGGGCTCCATTGTCGTGACCTAGTTACTTCCTAAAGATCCCCACTCCTAATACCATCACATCATGGGAAATAGACTTCAGCATATGAATTTTGGAAGGAACATAACCATTCAGTCCATTGCAGAAGTTAAGTAAATAGTCTAATGGCAAGTAAGAGGCCAAACTGAGATTTAAACTCAGAGATATCTGAATTCAAGGTTCTTAATGCATTATATTGATACTTCATTTTTTAAAACTGTGAAAATGTTATAAATTCTTCACATTTATTTTTCTTTGTCCTTGTCCCTTTCCCCATGTGGTATATCAGTAAAATCCCAAAAGCATATGGACCTGTATGCTTATCTTTGGGGACAGCAGGGCAAACCAGCTGGAAAGAGTATGCCCCCTTTCACAGGTGGTTTGAGGGCAGAGGCAGTAGTGTGGCTACTGAGAGGAGATGGAGTTCCTCCGGCTTGTGCCCAGAAGAAGAAAGCCTGAGGAACCTCCAAAGTAACCTGCACTGAACCCTGACAAGTCCTGGGAATGTCTCAACACAGAGGCAATATCCTTTTAACTGGTTTCCTGTTTGCAATTCCCTTCCTCCCCATCTCATAAGGAGAATGGAGGGAAGCACAACCTGGGCCTTGTCTCTCTGCTTTAATGGCTTTTTATTTATTTTTTAATTGGAGAAAGTCTATTTTCTCTAGAATATTGTTCTGGAAATTAAAGGAGTCATATCTGTGGAGAAGGTTCTGGGAAATGGTATCAAATAGAATCACTACACATTCAACCAAAATCAAAAGGTTGATGGTTTGTTGCTTTTTATAATTTAAGCCTAAAAACTGTATTGAGTCCTTAAAACCACTTTAAGGCCATGTCCCTTATGAGAATTATTCATCTCAATAGAGATTTTGCAAACACCCTGGCCTTAATGGAAAGAAAAATGCAACCAGTTGCTCCTAATGGTTTCCCGTGGAAAGCCTCAAAGATATTATTTTTTTTGTTTGTTTTGTTTTGTTTTTTGGTAACTGTGCTTGTGAGCATAGCTATGCTCATAATCACTGCGTAATACAGAAGAGGGTCTAAAGATAGAAACATGATAAGGATCTTTATTTTAACCTGGCAAAGATAATTCCAAATTAGATGAGCTATTGTTTTCAACTTGAAAAAATACATTGAGATCAGGCAGAAACGCCAACCAAAATGAATCTCATGACCAAATGAACATAATAACTCTTGAAACGTCAAATATAAAGGTACCTAAAATCTCCTTCTGCAAGTAAAATATGATTTTCCCCTTTTATAATAATATTGCATAAAGGAAATGGATGCTGTCTTGTTAGACACCAGAATTAATTTGTACTAAATGACCAACCCAGCCTTCTAGTTCCTACAGTACGTGCCTAGAAAATCCAGGTACATGATTGCAG
The DNA here is from genome assembly GCF_014108415.1 of Molossus molossus. Classification (NCBI taxonomy): domain Eukaryota; kingdom Metazoa; phylum Chordata; class Mammalia; order Chiroptera; family Molossidae; genus Molossus; species Molossus molossus. Next base: position 134,870,650 of record NW_023425344.1, on the reverse strand, counting down.
ATATTCTTTGCAATGCCTTAGTGAGCATGTAAGAAGGTAAGGGAAATCTTCATGTTTCAGAAATTAGGAGTAAACCAGATGCTGTCCTGGTGACTACTTAAGCTTATTTTGCTGCTGTGTTGGAGGAATTGGCCAGAGATGGGGGTGGAGGTGTCCCTCTCCTGACATTTCGGATAGGTCACAGTGGGGAATGGGTACTGAGACGCACACACATAAAACAGCTACTTTTCTAGGGTCACTCTGTTAGTGAATGGGAAGATGAGAAAAATTTCAACTACCTTTCTAGAGAGGTGATAATGAATCTCGTGTCTTTCTAGGATTAGGTAGGAACAGAACACAACGTCTAGTTTGAGAATGTGTAACCCTGAACTGGTTGGTCCATGGCTTGGTTTGAGGTTTTTATCCACAAACTTCAGTAGCCCTAAACTGTAAAATTAGTCGAGTGGCTAGTGAAACTTCAGTCATCCATCTGATGCAAACAGAAAACATTCCCCAAAAGCTGTACGTACAATCTAGGACTCTCTCACATAATGCTCACTAAAGATTTACTACCAATCCCAAATTAGAAAAAATTTGAGAAAAATTGTATTTCTGCCAGTCAGCAGGCACAGCGAATAGCAAGATTAAAACCTTAACACTCTAATTTAAAACAGTCACAGTATAGCCTATAAAATAGGTATGTTTAAAATGACGTAAGACCTAAAAGAAGACCTCAATCATAATAAAAAAAGCATTGTGCTGGGAAGAGAGAACAGAAGGACATATTTGAACTACAGGAATAAAATGTATAGTCGTTAGAAATAAAAACAAAAAAATCTGGATAGGTTCATCAGAGATTAGACATAGTTTAAGAGAGCAAAGTGAATTGAAAGATTGATTTCAGGAAAATTCCCAGAATGCAAAGAGATGAAGTTAATACACATTAACTTGATTTTTTCATGGAATATGGGATCCTAAAAGCCTTGTGGAAGAATAAAGGCTAAGAAGTTTTGCTTTACTAGATAACAAATGTATAGGTAAAAATATAGCAATAACATTGGCTCTGAGAGGCAAATCAAGGAACAGAATAGAGAGCCTAGATGCAGAAACTTGTATGTGGGAGTCTGATCAATGACAAGTGGTATTATTACACATCAGTGCGAAAAGATTAAATGGTGCTGTCTTTTTGGAAGAAGATAAAGTGAGAGCTCCTCATGGGTACGAGTTAAGAAGATTTCAGTATATAAAGTAGAACTGTAGAACTTAAAAGTCACAGTAAAATTTTTTTTTTTTCCCTCACCTAAGGACATTTTTCCATTTTTTGTTCAGATAGAATGGGAGGAAGAGAGAGAGGAGAGAGAGAGAGAGAGAGAGAGAAACATTGATGTGAAAGGGACACATCGAGTGATTGCCAACCACACGACCCAACCAGGACCAGGGACAAACTGCAACTGAGGTACATGCCCTTAGCGGGAACCAAACCCAGGTCTCTCTGGACTGCAGGCTGATGCTCTAACTGCTGAACCAAACCGGCCAGGGCACAGGAAAATTTCTTCATTAACTTAGGATAGGAAATGTTTTATTAAGAAACAAAATGCACAACAATAAAGAAGCTAGATATTTTGACTATGTTAAAATAACTTCTTATTGCCCAAGGCCACTGTATTATTTAAGCTAGGGGGAATAATTGACAAATAGTCAAAAAATGTAGTAGATTAGGGACAATAGAAGTTTATTTCCACTCAGTAGTGTTTTAGAGGGATATGCTGGATTGATGCGTCACACTTCTCCATTTGGTATTTTGAGAACCCAGGTTCCTTCTCTCTGCTGGCTTTGCTGTCCCCAAGGTTTGTCCTAGTATGCACCCAGCTGGTAGAGTGTGGAGAAAACACACCCGTTTCTTCAACAAAGTGGCACTTAGGAGTTACAGTTCCACTGCATGCCGGACAGCTAATCACATGTGTTAACCAGGAGAGAGAGAGAAGGGTGGACATTATAGGAAATGTAGCTCTTGACTAGGCAGCTGTTTTCTGGCTACAGTTCAGTTATTGTGGAGGGGAGACTTGACATTGGGGAGCAGCTATCTCTGCCTTAAAAGCCATTATGAAAAGGCAAATCACAGACTAGAGAAGATATAAGTTAAAACCATAGAAGATTCTGTTTTGTGTCCATTTGATTGGCCAAATGTCTGCTACACCGTCTTAAATAGGGTGTGGGGACACAGGAAACACTGGAACAATTTTAGGGGTTGACCACAGTGCAGGAAGGAGTCATGTGAAAAGATACTCAATAGCAAAAAGTTGGAAACAACCATAGTGTTCCTCAATTAAAAGATGGATATATAAATTACTATTAATTAATATGATAGAATATTATTCAGCTGTTAAAATGGATGAACTGGATCTACATATATCAACTTAGATATCTCAATATAGTATAGAATGAAAAATCTAGTTGTAAAGGAAAGAGTGCCATTTGTGTACATTTAAAGAAAAATAACATGTATTGTTTCTGGATGTATATATGTTTAAATATAAAAAATATGTGTGGGAATATATACAGCAGTTTCAGCATAATGTATTTTTTTCTTGGAGGGGGGGATGGAAAGGTGGGTCTTTAGCCGTATCTCCTATGATTTATTTCACAAAATATCTGAAGCCAAATATACCAGATTAATAGCTCTTTAATTTCTATGCTGGTATGTAGTTTATCACATTTAAAATTTTGTAATGTGTAAAGTGTTTAAAATGGAACATTAAGACTAGAAAGATTTTGCTCTGCCAGTATGGCTCAATGGTAAGAACATTGCCTGCTGACCAAAGAGTCCCGGGTTCGAATCTGGCCAAGGGCACGTACCTCGGTTGCCGTTTGTCTTTGGCCCCGGTTGGCGTTGTGTGGGTGGCAATCAATCTGTCTCTCTCACATCAATATTTCTCTCTCTCTCTCTTTCTCTCTCCCTCCTTCTCTCCCTCCAGCTATATCTGAAGATTAATGTAAAAATGTCCTCGAGTGAGGATTAAAAAAAAAGAATTGAAAGATTTCAAACAGATAGCCAGTCCTTTATCGCCTTGGTGCCACTCCTGGCACAAGTGGCCTGACTCTTCCTGTCCTATAGTAAGTACTCTTTTTTAATTTTTTGCATTTATCTTCAGATAGAGTTGGAAGGAGAGAGGAGGGAAGAGAGAGAAAGAAACATCGATGTGAGAGAGACACATCAACCGGCTGCCACCCACATGACCCTGGCCAGGGCCGGGGACAAACTGCAACCGAGGTACATGCCCTTAGTGGGAACCAAACCCGGGACTCTCTGGTCCGCGGCTGATGCTCTAACCGCTGAGCAAAACTGGCCAGAGCTATAGTAAGTACTCTTAAATGAGTACGTACCAAAGTAATGGCAAAAATTAACTTGACAAAAACCTTTTCCTTCTCAGTTAGTTGATCAACTAATGAATAGTGAATGAAAGAGAGACAAATAATTTTTTAATAAATCTTCACCTGCGGATATTTTTTTCATTTATCCTCAGATAGAGGTGGGAGAGAGGGAGGGTGAGGGAGGGAGGGAGGGAGGGAGAGAGAGAGAGAGAGAGAGAGAGAGAGAGAGAAACATCAATGTGAGAGACAAATCTATTAGTTGCCCTCCACATGACCCTGACCATGGCCAGGGGGATGGGTAAAAAAGATGAAGGAATTAAGAAGTACAAATTGGTTGTTAGACTGATGAACCTCAAAGGGAAGGGGGAGGGAGGGCGGGAAGAGATAAACCAAAGAACTTCTATGCATATGTGCATAACCGAGGTACATGCCCTTGACCGAATCAAATCCTCAACTCTTTGGTCTTCAGGATGATGTTCTAACCACTGAGCAAAACCAGCCAGGGTGGGACAAATAATATTTTAACTTGCTTGAAAAGGTCATCTGAAGTTTCCCTTTACATGTCTTCATATCTTTTTCCCAGGTTACCTTTTTAATTAAGAAGGTTAGAATCACTTTCACTCTTGCCTATTTTGTTCCTGACTATGAGTATCTTTCTCCTGGAATGGGTGCTTATGTTATTCAATATTCTGTAAATGAATAAAACTCTAGTTAGAGTAGTTTGCCTTTTATTTTGTTTTCCATTAATTTGTTTGATGCACATGACTTAAGTGTTATGTAGGTCTGGGTTATATAAAGAAAGAGGGAATGAGTTAAGGTGAAAACCAAAAATAAATATTTGAAACTAAAAATGATAAAACTTATAAATCTAAAAGGTGGTTCTTTGAAAATATACATTAGCTAACTAATGAGGGGATACAGAAAATAGAGAAAGTGAAAATAGAGAAAGTACAAATGCATCAAATAAATGGTATTGAAGAAAAACATAGATAACACAGGGAATTCAAAGACTCCTAAAAGACTATTTGCTGAAATAAATTTTAAAAAGACAGATAAAAAAGAATTTTCTAGGAAATATTATTTTCTGCAACTAACACTAGAAAAGAGAGAAAAACCTAAATGGGTTCATTACCATAAACCAACCAGAAGAAATAAAAAAACTTGGGGGAATAAAGCTACACTCCAAAATATGTCAGATCAGCTGGTTTCTTAAGGGAATTCCATCAGATACTTAAAGCAGAGATCATTCCAGGGGTATTTAGATGTTTTCAGAGCGTAAAACAAGATAGCTTCCATAGTTATAAAAATAATGAAATGACTGTAACATTGATATCAAGACCTAATAATGATAGAACAACCCCCCCAACCAAAAACCCCCACTAATGCTATCCTCAGTTTTGTTTTGTTTTTTAATCCTAACCCGAGGATATTTTTCCATTTTTTTGTACAGATAGAATGGGAGGGAGAGAGAGGAAGGGAGAGAGAGTGAGAAACATCTACGTGAAGGGACACATCGAGTGGCTGCCACCCGCACGACCAACCAGGGCCGGGGACAAACTGCAACCGAAGTACGTGCCCTTAGTGGGAACCGAACCCGGGTCTCTCCGGACCGCAGGCTGACGCTCTAACCGCTGAGCCAAACTGGCCAGGGCCTAGCCTCAGTTTTTGATGAAAAAATTTTAAATACAATATTAGCCAATGGAATTCCATAGCACATTAGAAGAATAATACATCATAACCAAGTGAGGTTTATTTGGGGAGTATAAGGATGGGTCAGTATTTGAAACTTTATTAATAGAATTTGTCATATTAACTTGTCAAATAAGAAAAACAAAAATGGTTTCATGAAAAGCATTTCATGAAATTGAGCATTAATTCTTTTTTAAAAATGTATCTTTATTGTTGAATGTATTATAGATGTTCCCCCTTTTTCCCCCATTGACCCTTCTTCCACAATCCTGCCTCTCTCCTGCCTTCCCCACATTTTTGTCAGTGTCCATTGGTTATTAATATACGCATAGAAGTTCTTTGGTTTATTTCTTCCTTCCCTCCCTCCCCCCTTCCCTGTGAGGTTCATCCGTCTAACAACCAATTTGTACCTCTTAATTCCTTCATTCTTTTCACCCAGCCCCCAGCCCCCTCCCATCTGGCAAGCAACACAAAGTTCTCTGTATCTATGAGTCTGTTTCTGTTCTGCTTGCTCATTTTGTCTGTAGATTCAATTGTTGATATGCATTTATTGCCATTTTATTGTTCATATTTTTGTTGTTATTCTCCTTCAAGAAGACACTTCAACAGTTCATGTAAAACTAGTTTGGTGGTGATGAACTCCTTTAGTTTTTTTTTTTTCTTAACTGGAACTCTTAACTCTTTATACATCCATCGATTGTAAATGGTAGTTTTGCAGGATAGAGTAATCTTGGTTGTAGGTTGTTCCTTTTCATCATTTTGAATATCTCTTGCCTCTCCCCTCTGGCCTGCAAAGTTTTTTGTTTTGTTTTTTTTGTTTGTTTGTTTGTTTTTTTCAGAAATTAATTGATAGTCTTATGGGAACTCCTTTGTAGGTAATAAACTATTTTTCTCTTGCTGCTTTTAAGATTCTCTCTTTGTCTTGAACCTTTGGCGTTTTGATGATGGTGTGTCTTAGTGTGGACCCCTTTGGGTTCATCTTGTTTGGGACTGTCTGTGCTACTTGGACTTGTATGTCTGTTTCCGTCACCAAGTTAGGGAAATTTTCTGTCATTATGTTTTCAAATTCTTGTTTTCTCTCTACTCTTTCTGGCACCCCCTTGATGCGAATGTTGGTATGCTTGAGGTTGTCCCAGAGGCTCCTTACACTGTCCTCATATTTTTTGTATTCTTTTTTTTTTTTTTTTTTTGCTGTTCTGATTGGGTATTTTTTGCTTCCTTATATTCCAAACTGATGGTTTGCTCCTTGGCTTTACCTATTGTACTATTGATTCCCTGTAAATTATTCTTTATTTCAATTAGTGCGTCCTTCATTTCTGACTGGTCCTTTTCATGTTGTTGATGTTCTCACTAAGTTCTGAGGTGGTCTGTCCCACAGTCAGGATTTCTGTCTCATCCTTCACACTGTGGGGGAAATCTACTTCTCACCAGACCTGTCACTGGTATCAGAGCGTTGAAATAACATGGAGTTCTCCTTAAGTTCCTTGGAGTACTTACTAAGTTCCTTGACCATCCTTACAGCCAATCTTTTGAACTCTGCATCTGATTGATTGCTTATCTTCATTTTGTTTAGTTCTTTTCCTGGAGTTTTGTTCTGTTCTTCCATTTAAGATATGTTTCTTTGTCTCCCCATTTTGGCTGCTTGCCTTTGTTTGTTTCTATGTATTAGGTAGAGCTTCTATGTCTCCTAGGCTTTGTAGGGTGGCCTATTGTTGTAGGTGTCTTGTAGAATCCAGTGGCACAGCCTCCCTGATCACCCCAGCTGGGCCCTTGAGGTGCACCCCTAGTATGGACTGTACACCCTTCTGCAGTAATTGAGTCTTTATTACCGTTGACAGTCAGTGGAAGGAATTTACTCAGGCTTTTCAGCTGCAGGGACTGTTGTGCCCACTGACCACTGACCTCTGACTACCTTGGAGGATCAGCTGTGTAGGGGCCCACCACACAGAGCAAGACTTAGTTCATTAATTCTTTTATTTTTTTAATCCTCGCTCAATTATATTTTTCCATTTATCTTCAGATAGAGTGGGAGCGAGGAAGAGAGGAAAAGAGAGAGAGAGAAACATCGATGTGAAAGGGACACATTGACCAGTTGACTCCCACATGACCCCAACCAGAGCCAGGGAAGAACTGCAACCGAGGTACACATTCTTAACCACAAATCAAACCCGGGACTCTTTGGGTTGCAATCTGACGCTCTAACCGCTGAGCCAAACCGGCCAGGGCTCATTAATTCTTTTAAAAAATACTTCACAATTTAAAATGTGTGGCCCTGGCCGGTTTGGCTCAGCGGTTAGAGCGTTGGCCTCCGGTTCAGATAGACCAGGATTCGGTTCCCGCTGGGGCACGTGCCTTGGTTGCGGTTTGTCCCTGGCCCTGGTTGGGTCATGTGGGTGGCAGCCACTTGAAGTGTCCCTTTCACGTCGATGTTTCTCTCTCTTTCTTCCTCTCTCTCCCTCCCGCTCTGTCTGAAAAAAAAGAGAAATGTCCTTGGGTGAGGATTAAAAAAAAAAAAAACATGTGTGAATGGTCCGGCCAGTGTGGCTCAGTGGTTGAGTGTCAACCCATGCACCAAGAGGTCACCTGTTCGATTCCTGGTCAGGACACATGCCCAGCTTGTGGGCCCAATCCCTAGTGAGGGGCATGCAGGAGGCAGCCAATCGATGTTCACTCTCATCGATGTTTCTCTCTCTCTCTTCCTCTCACTTCTTCTTTCTCTAAAATCAATAAAGGAAAATAAATAAATAAATAAAAATGTGTGAATGCTGATTTCACATGATAACATGTATATATATGGCAATGGAAAGCTAGAATTTAGTCCATTAAAAGCAGGCACAAAACAAGAATGCGAACTCTATATAGCTCTATTAATTTTTGTTTTCTGGAGTTACTGGCCAAGACAATTAGCTAAAAGGGAGATATTAGTGGTATAATATTGGAAAGATGGGTATAGAAATCACTGTGGCCTTTACTGTTATGTGTTGTTTTTCAGTTTTAAATTTCTTCTTTATTGTTTCTTATTTCCCTTTCTTTTATATATACATTTATTTTTTTCTTTATTGTTGAAAGTATTATAGATGTCTCTCTTTTTGCTTCCCATTAACACCCTCTTTCCTGTTCCTGCTGCCTACCCTCCCCCGCCTTCAGCCCCCTGTTGTCTGTGCCCATATGTGCATTTAAGTTCTTTGGTTTACCTCTTCCCATCCCACCGCCCCTTCTTTCTGAGGTTTGTCAGTCTGTTTCCTACTTCCATGTCTTTGGATATATTTTGTTTGTTAGCTTATTTGTTAATTATATTCTCCAAATAAGTGAGATCTTGTGATACTTGTTTTTCTCTGACTGGCTTATTTTACTTAGCATAATACTCTCTAGATTCCTCCATGTTGTCTCAAGGGTAAGAGATCTTTCTTTCTTACAGCTGCACAATTCCATTTACAAATGGCCAAGAGCCATGTGAAAAAATGTTCAGTGTCACTAATCATCAGAGAGATGCAAATTAAAACAAATATGAGGTATCACTTCATACCTGCCTGTTAGAATGGCTGCCATCAAGAAATCATCAGACAACTAGTGTTGGCGAGGGTGTGGAGAAAAGGGGACTCTAGTACACTGCTGGTGGGAATGCAGACTGGTGCAGCCACTATGGAAAACAATATGGTGTTTCCTCAGAAAATTAAAAATGGGGTTCCTTTTTTTTCTCAAAGTCTTGTTTTATGTTTTCCTTTTGGAGAAAGATGGAATTGTCATCTTTAATGAGGGTCCCAAACATTAGAATACTTTTATTTTTGTTCCTAAACAACATAGTGTGTGAATTCCAGCTCTTTTTGGCTGTCATGGTGTTCCACGGATCGTCTTTAAATACTCAGAATTCTTTCCTCTCCATGTTTTAAATAAAGGAGGTAGGTGTGTGTGTGTGTGTGTTTGTGCACACATGCCAATTCTGGATTAGGTACTTTTAAATAATATAGTAGAGGTTCAAACTGCTGAGCAGTTATTTTTACTACTTTTAAATACTCATAATAGAAGACAGGAAACCATTTTACGGCCTTGGTTTATTTAATATCATTTTGGTAACCAGGAGTGGTTTTTCAGTTTCAATGCCTCTACACATCATTGAGAGTTTGAAAACAAATGATTGCACTGGGACTAGTTAAGCCTTATTTATACTTTTGTTATTGAAGCCCAATTTAACAATTTCTGCTGTACGTGTACTTAGATTATTGGCACCAGCTTTCCTTGCAAATATTAAACATTTATTTTCAAGATGTGTGTAAATGAAGGTAATTATAGTTTTCCTATAAGAATTGGTTACATACAGAACTGATTTTTATTGTAACTGACTTTTTCTGCTTACAAATGTAATTATAGAAAACAAACCCTTATGGACACATCCTTTACACTAATAGAGCATAAATGTATATGCATTTTGAAATGCCATTTTTCCTTAATAGTGTATTTTAAACATTTTAGTATGCCATTCTTTTTTAGGATCTTACTTCTGAATAATTGCGTATTTTTAATATGAAGTTAATTTAAGAATCTCCCTTCTCTCCAGTCTTCATTACCCTAACTCCTTGCTTTCAGGACTCCTTCCACGTTTGCTCTCTTCTTGTTTTTAAGGGGAGAAAAATGAAGTACATTTTTTTTTTACACGATTAAATCTTCAAAAGGACATGTTTAATTAAATGAGATTTTGCCGATTTGGCTATACATAATATTTAGTAATAGGTGCTAGTTTGCCTTATTGATGATTAAGCCACCTCTTTGGTTATGTATTTGTCTATTGTATTCCAGAATGTTACCACACAGGAAAATTTGCCAAAGTATATCAGAGGGAATTTTTTGGGGGTAGAAAGGGAAATTACATAGTATATAATCTAAAGCTCTGCCATGTTATTCAGTGTGAGAACCACTGGCTATCTGTGGATATTTAAATTTAGATTAATTGGAATAATAAAAAATTCAGCTCTTCAGGTACACGATCCACAGGTCATTCAAGTGCTCAGTAACCATGTGTGATTAGTCCAAATAACTTTGAATAAGCAGATACAGAACGTTTTCAACATCACAGAAAGTTCTCTTGGACAACCTTGGAATGAAGTCTATACATGTTACTGTTTATTGTATTAGAATTTAAAAATCATTTTGGCTTTTTAATTTTCTTTCCTGGTATTAATAAAAAGCAGAATTTTTGTCTATTTTTGGAAACAGCAGTTCAAAATTATTTATAGTAATTTTTACTTTCCTATCAGCTTCATTTTAAAAAATATGTACTGAAATAAAATACATAAGAAAGTAGGGTTCCCAGAATTTGGAAATTCTAGAACATTAAAAAAATTCTTGATATAGTATAGTACAAAGTTCAGATATGGGCAGGGTAGGGGTGGGCTCTTGGACAAGAATCTAGAGAAACTGATATAGAAAGAAGAGCTGATGCTTGTTTTTTTAATCCCCATCTGAGGATATGTTTTTATTGATTTTAGAGAAAGAAGAAGGGAGAGAGAGAGACAGAGAGACAGAGAGAGAGAGAGAAACATCAAGGTGAGAAACATTGGTCGGTTGCTCCAACCAGGGATCAAACCTCCAACCTAGGTGTGTGCCCTGACTGGAATCAAACCTGCAACCTTTTGGTGTATGGGAGGCACTCCAACCAGCTGAGCCACCTGGCCAGGGCATCAGCTGAATGTTTTTAAAGGACATTGAGAAGAAGCAAATTAAGTGGAGAATAATGTATTTATTTAGCTTATGTAATTTTAGGTTATAATTATAGCATTACTGTAAATTAATCTAGAAACATTTGAAACCATGGGAAACAAAAAATAAGAGGGGAAGGGTGGGGAGGAACTGTCAGTAATCCTGTTGTTATTGAGAACAGCCGTACTATTTGTCACCTATCTATCCAGCCTCTTTTCTGTGTCCTTACAAACAGGTCATATTCATTCAGTAGTGAATGAGGTCAGTGGAAAACGCAGATGAGAAGTGAGTCCGAGAGGCGGCGAGCACGGTGCTGCGAAGCTCTGCCGCTGAGCCAGGTGGCCTGGGCTTGAGACCCCAGCTCTGCCATTTACTGCTTGTGGGACACAACAACTATTTCTCTCCTCTGTACCTGTTTATCTATAAAATGGGGTGATGTTGCTGTCTACCATTAGTGTTCTTAAGGGTTAAGGTATTAAGATATTGAATTCATTGAAGACTCTATTACTAATAGTACTGACAACTGTTAGGTTGGTAATACAAGCACATGGTATCTCATATGTATAGGCCTCTATAGGTATCATTGTAGGAAACCAGACTTTTAAACAAGTAGTTGCAGTAAAATTGAAGGAGTTTATGAGAGTGTAAGTTCAATGATAGTATATGTTGAGGTAACCTAATTCTTGGTGATTAGGAAAATTAATTTAGCCTTTAGAATGGTTGATTTTAAATTGTACTAGAACAGTTTTTCAAATTAAATCTTACTTTTTATAAATCTGTATTCTTGAAAATTTGTTTATTACTCAAATGTGATAAACGTTAAATAGTTTCAAGATATTAAGTAAAAATGTTGCCCTGATAATTCTGGTAATACCATAAGTGTCAAAATTCTTTCCCTGATGCATTGCTTTGCATTATATACTGGGTTGCCAAAATGGTAATAGAATTCTCTCTTAGCAATAGCATCAGGGTATTCAAAATAAAATCTATCTTCCAGACTTTTTACAAGAAAGTTGGTTAGCTTTGAGTATAATTAATGAGTGTATCACTTGATACCTATTAGAAACAAGAAATTGTGAGGTGCAACTGTTTTTCATATAGGATAGTGAGGGAGGCAGTTTGGTTAACTACAAATAAGAGGCTACAGTAAGTTTTTAAGTATAAAATTTTAAGTGCACCTCTTTAAAAAGTGCCGACAAGTTTTGCATTTGTCAAAGCATCTTTCATTTCTAAACTATGACACTAGAATTTTAAAGGAATCCATTTGGTCTTATAATGCTTTACAGTATATTCTTGCCTTTGTGTTTCTTGGTTAATGATGATAGGAAATTAAGTCCTGAATTATTTAAACTTATTAATGTAATTTTACTTGTTTTCCAGTATGGAAAATTATTTAAGCTAACTAATTATGCTAAATATCTCTAGCTTTGATAAATCCCATTGTTTCTTAGAAACTTGAATTTTGAGGGTAAAGTTGACAATTAAAAAAAAAAAAAGTAAAAGAACAGTGTGTTCCTGGAGTGCCGGCACACGGGTCCGCCAGTGCCAGCTTCTTCACTCCTGGTGGTTGTTACCTACCCAACTGTCAGGGCGCAGCTGCCAGTGTACCGCTTTGCTTTAATCATAATTTACTTTTCAGTAGGAATAGAAACTACAACCAATGCTTGAAGTATTGAAGTAATATGTTTTAGGAATTAAAGGTTTTGTTAAGTTGATGTTTGTTGGGGGCAAAAAAAAAAAGCAACCCAAAGGTGTAGTTTCTATATGGGTTCTATTTGATGACAATGTTTTTTTCTGTTTGACTTCACATGATAAACACTGGACCACAGTAATAAATGAATTATGCACACACATATTTGTCATCTGTAGGTTTATAGAAACATTAATTTTTGTTTAGAATGGTCAGTGATAGGTTTCTATTTACAACTATAAAAATAGTTAAATATCTCAGATTGTTTGCTAGCAGGTGAACTTACATTCATTCGCTTTTCTTCCAGATTTATGAAAAACTACACTACTATGAGAGGCAGAATCCTGTGCCCATCCTCCACGGCGCAGCAGCCTTGGCTGATGATGTAAGTGTGCCCCTCTGAGATCACTGGGACAGGTCTGCCACCAGCCTGGCCGCAGCAGAGTTTATCCGAGTGTAGACAGATGCACGCAATACTATGAGTGAAAACCAGAAGTTGTAAATGTTTCCAAAGGTCCTGTCATCACGGAGCTTACACTGATACGCTGATTTTCACTCTCCTGTTTCAAAAATGTTACATGTAGATACCCTCTTGTTCTGCCTTGGTAACTACGTAATAGAAATTTTAGGCTGTAACTCTCTGGGGGAGAAAGAAGCTGTCAGCTATTAGTGTACGAAGAAAGTCACAGGCAAGAGGTATGCTTTGGAGAAATAAAGACAAATGAGATAGCTCTATTGCTGACAGTACTAAAAAATGACAGATACTAGTATGGGAATGAGGCATATGAAATACATAAAAAGACAGGATTGTTTTTAAAATGGATTGTTTTTAAAATGGATTATAAGCATAGTAATGATTTATGGGTATTAGACCTTTCAAAATTACCTTCATAACCAAAAAATAAATTTTAGAAGCAGTTGGCATTGATGGAGTAGTTAATTTCCTGTAGCTATAATTTTATTTTCAATCTGGGGTAAGGAACTAACTTGCTGTTTCTTACCGTTAACTTTCGGATGAATGGAGAGTACACCTGGGTAAACTGTAAGGGACACAAAGCTAGACGAGAAGTAGTTTTGTGTGAAGACTGCTGTTGGTGATCTCCTGCAGCTAATTTGTTGCTTTGAAGTTTTTACTTTGTTATGTTAAAACCAATTATAATTCAGTTTAGTAAAATATCAGGGCCATAAGTATAATAAAAAAAAGTTGGCCATCTTCAGAGGTTGATTTTCTTTGATGTATTTTATATTTTAATTTAGAATACTAAGCATGCAATAAATCTCCAAGTTGTGGCTATTTGTTTAATTCCCATACATTTTTCCTTTCATTTTTATCTACAGAAATTACAAATTACAAGGATGTTTCAGTATACATGTTTTATGAGGAAGTTTACCTCTGCCTTTTAGAACCAAAACATTTAAAGGGAAGATGAATAAAAGTGTAGTGGCAGTTGCCGCTTGAGAAAGTAAAATTAAAAAAAAAAATTATTGTTGTAGGTTTGGAGAAATATTTGTCTATAAACCAGTGTAATTGAGACCCAATCATATTATGATAATACGCTTTTTAAAAAATATGGTTAAATTGTAGCTCATCAGAGCAATGTATTGAAATGTTTAAAAATATTGTTATATATTAAGTAACCAAAGAATGCACAGAGCCCTTTGCAATCTTTTGTAAGCTAATTCTGTAAAAATGTTACCTTAAAAAGTAAAAGCACTTTCTGAGATGTAGTCAACGAATATACCAATTTTATTGGATTTTATTTTTTGTGTGTATAATTTATATTTTGTCCTTCTTTTAGAGAAAAGTCATGTTCCAGAGATAAAAACAATTATTTTCAATTTAGTAGAAATAATAGGGGCAAATTTTATGCATTATTTTAAGCAAGGGTTTTAATGAAAATATATGTACATAGTTTGAATTCTGTACTGCATGTTTCACAATTCTAATATTTTTCCTATGTGAGTCTTGCTTTTATTTTTATGAAAATTATAAGATGCTTCCTATAGCCTAAACTTGAATGGACATTTTGATAGGAAGATCTCTTAGTGAAGAACACAAGGCAGGGTCAAAGCACCAGTCCTTGCTTGAACTAGAAGCAGCAAATGAGAATTCTTGATCGTTGTAGTAGAGTACAGTCAGCATTTTTGGTATTGGGGTAGTTGCCAACCTATTATAAGTCATTTTATGATTAATCTGGTATTTATGTAACAGACTCCTTAGTCTGTGTAGGTAAACATAATAAAAGTTTTGGACCTTTGTCCTGTTAGAGGCATTCTAGTTCTTTTAACCCCAGCTCTAAACAGCAAGCTAGTGTGGGTTTTTGGAAACCCTATGGATTTCACCACCTCATTCAGAGCTTTTTTTCTTTTATTCTCTTATTATTTTTTTTTAAATAGTGTCAAAGTTTAATCCAGTCCTTTTTACAAGCAATCCTTTGTCTGCATGCAAAAGGCCATTCAGTAGATGAAGTGCTGGGATTCGCCCTCATTGCAATAAATCAGAAGGTGATCTGCCTGGTGTGATTCCTTGGGCTGTGCTTAACCAAAGAACGGGGTGGGATCTGGGTTACCAAGGGTCTAAAAAGAAAAGCAATGATTGATAGTCTGTTTTGTTTCATGCTGACTTTCCCTTAATCACAGGACAGTCACAAGATAGATCTTTAGTGGTCACACATGGAACTACATGATGCTCTTATTAATTGTTCTTTATGTCAATGTGATCTCGCTTGCAGCTGGCTGAAGACCTTCAGAACAAGCCATTAAACAGTGAGATCAGAGAGCTGTTGAAACTACTGTCAAAACCCAATGTGAAGGTGAGGACATGCAATAAATATTTTCCAAAGGGGCCACTTTCTGAGACTTCAGAAGAATTTTGTTTTGAGCTTCAGTTTTCAAGTACATTTATTTTCAATAAGTGCATAATATTTTAATAGCCTAAATTTCATTAAGGAAAAAGAGTTGAGTTTTAATGATAATGTGACAAATTATAAAATACTTTAATTGGGAAACTGAATTTAAGTTGGCAGGTATTACGTGGCTTCAAGGTTATTTTCCTTTTAAATGTGAAGTTATGATTACAGAATACAGAATTTTACTTGGCTAGTTAATGGTATTCCAATATATTTGAAAATTATATCAGTTTTTCTGCAGGATCATTTTAACATTCCTGTTCTTCCTTCCCGTTCCACCTCCTATCTCCTGTCCCTCTATCAATTCATGTTTTAATTTATCCTACCATTTACAGAGCAGAGCAGTTTCCAATGTAAATACTACTATAATATTGGTAGATGGATTTTAATTCTCCTTACCATTTTCCTCCCATATTTATCACAAAATTTTCCTCTAAATATGATTAATTTAACAAGGCATTTTGAAAATTTTCTGTTAATTCTAAGGTCCTAAATGCACTAAACCTCAAAACCTATATACACTGGATTTGTTTCCACTGCAGTTATGTGTAAAATATTTTTCATGAGTCAAAATTACATATGGATTTGCATAATTATGTATTTTAAATGATTAGTTATTTTATGATGATTTCTGATAAGCATATATATAGAATGTTGGATGAAAATTTCTGCCTTGATACAAAAACTGGTTTCTACTTTCCTTGAAACGTCTCCATTGGGACCATATTATATGTCTTAAATTGATAGTCAAAAGAAGAAAGGTGGTATTAAACAAAAGATAAAGTGAAGACATGGATAGTCTATAATTTCTAATCCCTGGAGGTAAATATAAGTAAATGAATATATAAGTAAATGAATATATTGCTATAAAGGGTAAATGGAGTAATTGACTTGTAATGGTACAGAGGAGTTTGGTTAAATTTTAGTTCTAAAAGAATAAGGATCATATTAAAGCAGAAAAGTTGCTTGATATTAAAGACAAAGTGTGTGGAAAGGTTAAGAGCTCACAGAAGGAGATTCATAGCCAGAGAATGCTCCGAAAACTTCATTTGGTGTTAGACTGTACACGAGAAGTTAATATCAACCTCAGCATGGTAAGGTTAGCTATGGGAAGCTTGTTTTACTCCTTTTTGAGAAGTATTATCTTGGTTTGAACATTAGAGATTTTTGACCAAAACAAAACAAAAAAACCCCATGATTTTGGTATTTTGTTCAAAGGTATTTGAAATAAAATAGCTAATAATAAAGAGATTATACTGGATGAAAACTAGTATTTGGCTTGAAAAGGAAGTATGATATTTGATGGTATTGGGCTCTACCCCTGGATAAAACTTTATAATTGAATACTTCAACTTTATTATGGCAGAAATATTTTAGATGAATAACTTGTTATTTTTTTATATTTATATAGCAGAATGACTAAAGAATAGTTTAGAAGTTAGCAAGAAATAATTTGTAGAAAGTGGATAAGATGCTAGGCACATGATCTTACTATTTCTAGTTAGGCAGTCTTTTTCTTTTCTTTTTTATTGAATGTATTGGGGTGGCATTGGTTAATAAAATTATATAGGTTTCAGTCTGGCCAGTGTGGCTCAGTGGTTGGGCATCGACCCATGCTCCAAGAGGTCACTGATTTTGATTCCTGGTCAGGGCACATGCCCAGGTTGTGGGCCAGATCCCCAATGTGGGGCATGCAGGAGGCGGCCAATTGATGTTCTCTCTCATTGATGTTTCTATCTCTCTCTCTCTCTCTCTTTCTCTCCCTCTCCCTTCTACTCTCTAAAAAATCAATAAAGAAAAAATATTTTTAAAAAAGAATGGAGCCAAGCTTTGATTTAAAAAGAAAAAAAAAGTTATATAGGTTGCAGGTGTATGTTGTATTGTGTGTTCACCACCCCAAGTCAAGTCTCCTTTCCTCACCATTTATTCCCCCCATTCCCTCTTCTACTTCCCTCACCCTCCTTTCTTTCTGGTAATCACCATACTGTTGCCTGTGTCTATGAGTTTTATTTATTTTTTATTTTTTACTTAATCCCTTCACCTTTTTTTTTTTAATCCTCACCCGGGGACATTTTTTTTTTTTTTTTTGCATTTATCTTCAGATAGAGCAGGAGGGGGAGAGGGAGGGAGAGAGAGAAACATTCACGTGAGAGAGACACATGGAGTGGTTGCCACCCACTCAACCCCAGCCGGGGCCGGGGACAAACTGCAACTGAGGTATGTGCCCTTAGCGGGAACTGAACCCAGGACTCTCTGGTCCATGGGCCAATGCTCTAACTGCTGAGCCAAACTGTCCAGGGAAATCCCTTCACCTTTTTCACCCAGTACCTCCAAACCCCCTTCCCATCTGACAGCTGTCCATCTGTTCTCTGTCTGTGAGTCTGTCACTGTTTTGTCACTTCATTTTGTTCACTAGATTCCACATATGAGTGAAATCATATGGTACTTGTCTTTCTCCAACTGACATATTTCACTTAGCATATACATTCTAGGGCCATCCATGATGTTGCAAAGGATAAGATTTTCTTCTTTTTTTATGGCTGATATTATTTCATTTTGTAAATGTACCACAGCTTTTATATCCACTCATCCACTGATGGACACTTGAGCTGCTTCCAAATCTTGGCTATTGTAAATAATGCTGCAGTGGAATAGGGGTACATATATTCTTGTTTCAGGTTTCTTCAGAAAAATTCCCAGAAGTGGAATTGCTGGGTCATAAGGCAGTTCCATTTTTAACTTTTTGAAGTAATTTCATACTGCTTTCCACAGTGACTGCACCAATCTGCATTCCCACAAATAGTGCACCAGGGTTCCCTTTTCTCCGCACCTCACAAACGCTTTTTGTTTGTTAATTTATTGCTGATAGCCATTCTGACAGGTGTGACATGATATCTCATTGTGATCTTATTTTTTATTTTTATTTTTTAAATTTATTTTTATTTTTGTCCTCACCCGAGGATATTTTTCCATCTATCTTCAGATAGGGTGGGAGGGAGGGGGGGAGAGAGAGAGAAAAAACATCCATGTGAGAGAGACACATCAACTGGCTACGTCCCGCACAACCTGGACCAGGGCCAGGGATGAATCGAAACTGAGGTACCTGCTCTTAACCTGAATCAAACCCGTGACTCACTGGTCTCTGGGCTGATGTTCTAACTGCTGAGCCAAGCCAGCCAGGGCTTCACTGTGATTTTAATTTACATCCCTCTGATGATTAGTGACTTTGAGCATTTTTTCATATGTCTATTGGCCTTTTGTATATCCTCTTTGGAGAGGTGTCTATTAGGTCCTTTTCCCATTTTTAAATTAGAGTGTTTGTTTTTTTGGTGTTGAGTTTTATTAGTTCTTTATAAATTTTGAATATTAATATGTAATCAGATATATCAGTGGGGATTTATTCCCCCATTCAGTGGCTTGTCTTTTCATTTTGTTGATGGCTTCCTTTGCTGTGCAAAAACATTTTAATATGATGTAGTCCCATTTGTTTATTTTGTTTGTTTCCCTTGCCCAAGGAAATACATCAGAAAAGAATGTTGTTACAAAAAATGTCCGGGATTTTACTGCTTGTGTTTTCTTCTAGGAATCTTATGATTTTGCGTCTTTAATTCATTTTCAGTTTATTCTCTTATATGTGTCAGAAGATGATCTCATTTCATTTTTTTTGTACAGATCTGTCCAATTTTCCCAACAGCATTTATTGGATAGACTGTCTTTACCCCATTGTATATTTTGCCTCCTTTGTCAAATATTAATTGACTATACAGGTGTGGGTTTATTTTTGGGATCTCTATTCTGTTTCATTGATCTGTATATCTGCTTTTATGCCAGTACCATGTTGTTTTGATTACTATAGCTTTGTAGTATAGCCTTGTAGGTAGTATATGTCCTCCAACTTTGTTCTTCTTTCTCAAGATTACTGTGGCTGTTCAGGATCTTTTATGATTTCATATAAATTTTTGGAATATTTGTGCTAATTATATGAAATATGCCATTGGTATCTTGATAGGAATTGTGTTGAATCTGTAAATTGCTCTGGATAGTATGGACATTTTAATGATGTTAATTCTTCCTATCCATGAAGACAGTACAGTATATGCTCCCACTTATTTGTATCTTCTTCAGTTTCTTTCTTCAATGTCTTATATTTTTATTAGTAAAGGGCATTTGGATTTTTGGTTAAATTTATCCCTAGGTGTTATTTTTAAACAATTGTGAATGGAATTGTTTTCTTAGTTTCCCTTTTTGATGGTTCATGGTGGGTATATAAAAATGAAACTGATTTCTGGATATTTATTTTGTATCCTGCTACGTTACTGAATTTATTTATCAGTTCTAGTGTGTGGAATTTTAAATTCTCTATATACAATATCATGTCATCTACAAATAATGACAGTTTTACTTTTTTTCCCCCCAATTTTGATGCCTTTTATTTCTTCTTATTTTCTGATAGCTGTGGCTAGGACTTCCACTACTATGTTGAATAAAAATGGTGAAACCAGACATACCCGAATTGTTCCTGATTTTAAGGAAAATAGTGTAGTTTTTGCCCATTGAGTATGATGTAGGCTTTGGTTTGTGATATATGGTAGTCTTTTTTTCTTTTAATATTTTTTCTTTATTGATTTAGAGGGAGAGAAAGAGATAGAAACATCGTGAGAGAACATCAGTTGGCTGCCTCCTGCATGCCCCGTACTGGGTGTTGTGCCCACAACCTGGGCATGTGCCCTGACTGGGAATCTAACTGGTGACCTCTTGGTGCATGGGTCGATGCTCAACCAGTGAGCCACACCGGCCAGGTGATATGTGGTCTTTTTTGCATTGAGGTATGTTTTCTCTAGTCCCACTTTCCTGAGAGTTTTCATCATAAATGCTTCTGGATTTTATGAAATGCTTTTTCTGCATCTATTGATATGGTCATGTGGTTTTTATCCTTCATTTTGTTTATGTGGTTTATCATATTTATTGATTTACGTATACCATACCAACCTTGCACCCTCGGAATAAATCTCACTTAATTGTGGAGTATGATCTTTTTAATGTATTACTGGGTCTGGTTTGCTAATATTTTGTTGAGGATTTTTCATCTACATTCATCAGGGTTATTGGCCTATAATTTTCTTTCTTTGTAGTGTTTTTATCTTGTTTTGGAATTAGGATAATGCTAGCCTCATAAAATGAGCTTGGGGATCTTCCCTTCTATTGGCTTTTTTGGAATAATTTGGAAAAGATAGGTGTTAGTTCTTCTTTGAATGTTGGGTAATATTTATCTGTGAAGCCAACAGGTCCACGGTTTTTTTTTTGGGGGGGGGGTGTAAATTAATGCTTTAATTTCACCAGTTGTAATCTGTCTATTTAGATTCTCTGATTCTTCCTGATCAGACTAGGAATTTATTGCTTTTGTCCAGATTGTCCAATTTGTTGCCATGTAGTTGTAACATTTTCTTACAATCCTTTGTATTTCTTTGGTGTCAGTTGTTACCACTTTTTCATTTCTGATTTTATTTATTTGGGTCCTTTTTTTCCCCCCCTTGATGAGTCTGGTTAAAGGTTTGTCAGTGTTGTTTATCTTTTCAAAGAACCAGCTCTTGGTTTCATTGATCTTTTGTATTGCATTTTTTAGACTCTATTGAGTTTATTTCTGCTCTGATCTTTATATTTCCCTCTTTTTACTCATTTTTGGCTTTGTTTCTTAATCTTTTTCAAGTTCCTTTAAATGTAAAGTTAGATTGTTTATTTGAGATATTTCTTATTTCTTGAGATAGACCTGTAATGCTTCAAATTTCCCTTTTAGGATTGCTTTCACTGTGTCCCATAGATTTTGGGTTGTTGTGTTCTCATTTTTATTTGTATCAAAGTATCTTTTGATTACTTCCTTGATCTCATTGTTAACCCATTCATTGTTTAGTAACATGTTACTTAGCTTCCATGTCTTTGTTTTCAGTTTTTTTTTTTCTTATGATTGATCTCTAAGTTATTGTCAGAGAAGATGCTTGAGATGATTTCAGTATTTTAAAATTTATTGAGACTTGGTTTGTGTCCTAACCTATGATCTATCCTAGAAAATGTTTCATATATACTTCAGAAGAGTATATATTCTACTGCCTTGGGATGAAATTGCTCTGAAGATTAAATCCATCTGATATTATATCATTTAAGACCATCATTTTCTTGCAATAATCTAGACAGTTTCTCTCAATGTACAGTACCTTCAGTAGCATGAGAAGTGTCTTTTTTCCTATGCCCTTGCAAGCCTTGTTTAGTTCTTTTTTTTAAGCTTTGCTAGTTGATCATACTAGAATACAGGGTGGAGCAAAAATAGGTTTACAGTTGTGAGTACATGAAACAAGTGTTTATTCTTGTATTATTATTTATTAACTATATTATTTTCCATATGAACACCTGTAAACCTACTTTTGCCCCACCATGTCTATGCAAACACTTTTCCTGTATAAAATATTGCCTTCAAGTCTTGAATAGTTATAAAATGACTTGTTGCTCAGCTGGTGTGGCTCAGTGGATTGAGCGTTGTCCCATGCACCAAGAGGTCATTGGTTCGATTCCTGGTCAGGGCACATGCCCAGGTTTCAAGTTCCATCCCAAGTAGGAGGCATGTAGTAGGCAGCTGATCAATGTGTCTCTCTTGTCAATGTTTCTATTTCTCCTCTGTCAAAAATCAATAAAAAAACTGAAAAAAAAAACTATTAAAAAAAGAAAATGACTTGTCATTCTGTAACAATAGTCTCATCTGAGAACTGTAACATATTTCAATATTGTGTCCATTCTTTTACTCTGTGAATTGATTGGTCAGTTGCTATATACAAAAAATGAACAAGTATTCTTATTACTCAAAGGTGAAGAGATTAAAAAAAAAAGAAAGGAAATAAACAAACCAAAACAAACAAACAAAAAACTCATAGACAACAGACAGCAGCATGGTGATTACCCAAGGGAAAGGAGGAGGGTGTAGGGGGATAGATAGTGATGGAAGGAGACTTGACTTGGGGTGGTGAATACACAATATAATATACAGATCATGTCATATAGACTTGTACACCTGATACCTATATAATTTTATTAAACAATGTCACCCCAATAAATTCAATAAAAAATTAAAATATAATGTTTACAGAATCTAGTATTATTGTTCAAATCTTAAAGTCCAGGAAAAAATAAAGTGTAAAAGGGACAAGTGGCAAGTAAAGGAAAATGGTACTAAGTGGCTAAAGGCCTAAATAGATATAATAGAATGTGAAAGCTTCCCACAGTGATGGACCATTTTATCAACAATAATGTTGGTGGTATTTGGGAACATGGATGGAGGGATGTTGATATCTGCTAAGACTTTGTTTCCAGGGGAAGCAAAGGGAGTCATTGATAAGTAAGAACTATTCCTAGGCAATAGTTTAAGGCAAATCAACTCTATGAGTCACCATTTTGTGGCTTATTTTTGATAAAACAGTGAAGTGATATCTCTAGAACATGATGTTATTATTCAGGAAGTCAGGAGAAATTTGGTAGATTTGTAAAAGGCAATAAAATAAGATTGGTTGTAAATTTTTAGCTTTCCAAAACATTCACTTGCATGAAATTGCTCATTGCCTGAGCATGCAGAAACTGTGAGATTTAGTGAAAGCATGCTAAAGGGAAAATGTTAAGCTTTCTTCTGGAGGAATAAATCAGTGTTACTCATCTTATGATTAGACACTTAATTCTGTGGACTGGACAGATACTTAGAACGAAGAGTTGACTTCAGAGGTTCCAAGGCAGTGAGACCTTGTGAGCCTGATGAGTGTTCAATTTCCTGCAGATTTGTCTCAGGGACAGGTAAACCCATCACTTGTAATTGCTAGTTATGGCATATGGAAACATAATTTTCATTTAAGTATTGCCTTTTGAAAGGAAAATTTGTATATTGAAGAAAATGGAATACAAGTTTATTTTTAGTTGTTCAACGTAGAAATATTGCTAACAAAAAATAGTTGTAAAATAAAGCTACTAAAAATTAGGAACTTGATATCTATAAATCTTAAAAGTATAATTTGTAATCCAGACATGGAAATCAATCCAGAGCTAAGGAAGAAAATACATAGCTGTTATTCTTAATATTGCCTGTCAAGATAATCACTTTTTAAAAAAATATGTTCATTAGCTATCTTTATTATTTTTACTGTGTATATGTAAGATAGTTATCACAGATACCAAGATGATGGACATTTCCAGTATTCTTCATTCCTCTCCGGGGATCCATAGTCCCATCTGCTGTCATTCTTCCTGTTGGAAAGACTTCTTAGTAACATTTTTTATTAAAATACAAATTGGTTGGTAATGAATTTCTTGAGCTTTTGTATGCCTAAAAAATCTTTAGTATCCCTGTATTTCTAAAAGATATTTTTACTAGGTATAGAATTTTAGGTTGACAGTACTTTTCTTTTATTGTAAAGATGCTGCTCCATTGTCTTGTGGCCTACATTGTTACTGATGAGAAGTGTTGTCATTATTTTAAATATATATATATATATATGACACTATTTTTCTTTGTATGACATTAAGATTTTCTCTTTATTGCTGGTTTTAAGCAATTTGGTGTTACTTCTTTTGTTTCTTTTGGTTAGATACACTGAGATTTTTGAACATGTGGCTTTTTTTCCCATCAAGTTTGGAATATTTGCTGCCATATTTCTTCAAATATATTTTTAGCACCCCTCCTTTCTTTGGAAATGTCAATTATGTGCATACGTTAGGCCACTGAAGTTGTCTTTTCATAATTTTTTCTTCTTTAATCCTCACCTGAGGACATTTTTCTATTTATCTTCAGATGGAGTGAGAGGGAGGGAGAGAGAAACATCGATGTGAGAGGGACACATTGACTGGTTGCCTCCTGCATGACCCCAGTCAGGGCTAGGGACCTGCCGCTGAGGTATGTCCCCTTGGCTGGAATTGAACCCGTGACTTATTGGTCCTCAGGTCGATGCTCTAACCATTGAGCAAAACCAGCCAGAGCTGTCCTTTCATAATTTTTCACTATATTTTTTCTTTGTGTTTCATTTATGGATAGTTATTTTGGGGGTCTTGGAACACTCAACAATTTTTTATATAAATTAATGGCAATTGCTTTTTTGCTTTATGACATTTTGGTTTATGAAAGGTTTCATAGGAGTGCCCTAGTTTCAGATAGTGGGGGAAACCTATAATGCAGGGTTTCTCAACCTTGGAACAATTCACATTTAGGGGCTGGATAATTATTTGTATGCTATTAGATGTTTAGAAATTTAGAAGTATCCCTGGCCAAATGGCTTCAGGAGAGTAAAAACCACTGCTCTAATCCTTTCTGGTAATTTTCTTGTATGCAGGCTGTGGCTAAGTACTTGGCTAGGGACTCAGGGGAGACCTCCTGCAGATCTCCCGAGCTCTGTGCAGTTCTTTCCTCTCCCACACTCTTCCCTGAGAACGTCAGCCCTTAACCTCCCTGGATTCCCAGCTCTGTTTTTTCAACTCAGGGAGACTTCTGGGTTCTGCCTGGGTTTCTTTTTCTTCCAACCCCAGAACAGTCAGGAAACTCTCTCCAGGCGATAAACTGGGGCCATCAGAGGGCCCATGTTTGTTTCCTGTCTCTCAGTGATCACAATCCTCCGTCTGATGTCCAGTGTCTTTGAAAACCCTTGTTGCATTATCCTCTTCTATTTAAAGTTTTCTCAAGTGGATCCCTGTTAACTTCACTTTTGCCCCCATCCTCATTCTTTAATGATACTTTTGCTGGATATATAATTCTGGGCTGACTTACTTTTTCTAAACACTTTCAAGGTATTTTAACAATTTTCTACTTTCTGTTGCTGCTCAGTCAGGTCTCAATCCGTTTTTTTTGTTTTTTTTTCTGATTATCTTTTTTCTCTCTGACATTATGAAGATTTTCTCTTTGCCTTTGGCATTCTGCAGTTTCACTATAATATATCTAAACATGTTTTTTCCCCCCTGCTTCCTAGAGGATATATTGGGCTTCCTGAATATTTAGACTCTGTTTCTCCTCAGTTTTCAAAAATTGGAAGCCATTGTGTTTTTGGATATTTTATCATTTTGATACTGTTCATTCTTCTCCTTAGAAACTCTGATTGGCTACAAAAAGCTTCAACCATAAAGGAAAAAATATTAATTAGGCTTATTAAAATTAGGATCCTTTATTGATTAAAAAACACTAATAGGAAAGTGAAAGGGCAGGCTACCAAATGGGAAGATGTATTTGTAGCACGCATAACTGACAAAGGTTTGAGTCCAGTATATCATAAATTCTTACAAATAAATAAGAAAAAGACAGTATAGAGAAATGTGCAAGAATCTTGAACTGGCATCTCACAAAAGAAGATATTCACATACCCAGTAAACAAAGGAAAATGTTTTCAATATCATTAACTGTAAGAAAAATGAAATTTTAACCACAAGAAGATACCCCTGCATACTCACAATGGCCAAATTTAAACTAGTAACAAAAAATGTTGGGGATCACATGATGCAAATTGAACATGCATACGCTGTTGGTGGAGTTATAATTGGAAAACATTTTATCTCCTAATGTTATATATACATATAACCCATGAACCAGATATTCCACTCATGTTATCAAAAGACATGAAATATTTACAACAGCATTATTTATGATAAGAACTGAAAACAACCGAAATGTCCCTGAATGATGGGCATAATGGATAAAAAAAACTCTGAAAGTATTTATATGTTGCAATATTACATAGCAGTGAAAAGTGAATGACTGCTACTACCAATAGCAGCATAGATAATTCTCATCAACTTAGTATCAGGGGGAAAATGAATATATACTTATAATTCTATTTATGTATATTTATATAAAGGCAAATCATCTTCAGGGAGAATAGAGGTAAGAATAAATTAGCAAGGAGCATAATGGGGGTTATTTGGGTTCAGTTGTATTTCCTGTTTCGAGGATATTTACATGGGAATATTCATTATTGAAAATTCATGCTATATGTTTATGAATTGTGTACTTTTCTGTATACATATTATAGTCAATAAAAGAGCTTAATTAAAAATAAGCATCATTTATTTGCCATCTTAGAGGATCTGTTTCAGTAGCTAGTAAATATTAAACACATATAAAATGCATATATGGCTATGAATTATGAACATGTAGGAAGGCAAAGAACAAGGTGCTAGATCAAGTTACTGAGGGGCGTCTGCTTGTGTATTGG
Organism: Molossus molossus; assembly: GCF_014108415.1. Classification (NCBI taxonomy): domain Eukaryota; kingdom Metazoa; phylum Chordata; class Mammalia; order Chiroptera; family Molossidae; genus Molossus; species Molossus molossus. The sequence goes on along the minus strand of NW_023425344.1, from coordinate 134,844,098 downwards.
ATGTTTGGCCAGGTCTCTATGAGAAAGAGTTGTTTAAGCTTTGTGAGGAAAGTGGAATTAGGTAAGGTTGGAGAGGAATACAAGACTAGGACATGCTCAACAATTTGGTCTTCATCCCAAGATCAGTGGGTAGCTTTAGAAGAGTAATTAGCAGGCCCATTATGTGATTTGATCTATGTTTTAAAATAGTTAGTCTGTGAATCATGGATTTGGAAATGAGCCAAAGGTGAATGCAATTGGACTGTTTAGAGGCTATTGCAATGCTCCAGGTAAAAAGTGATGACATCAGTGATCTAGCCCAGGGGTCTGCCAGTTTTTATGTAAAAACTACCTGCTGTTTCTACTGTTTTGCCATTGGAGCATGGCTGTGTTCTAACAGGTTATTTATAAAAGCAGGTGGCATAGTTTGCCAACCTTTGGTTAGAGAGAGGATAACAAATGTTAGCATTATTTTGGAAGTATATTTAACGGGATATGGATTGGACATTCGAAGTTTAGAAGAGAGACGGGATTTCAAGGTTGATTTCTAAGCTTCTTGCTGGAGAAATTTGTGGATCATGCCATTTGCTGATTGAGGAAGAAGTTAGTTAAATGTCTAGGCTCAGCCCTGGTCAGTTTGGCTCAGCAGTTAAAGCGTTGGCCCATGGACCGGAGAGTCCCGGGTTCGGTTTTCGCTAGGGGCACGTACCTCAGTTGCAGCTTGTCCCCGGCCCCAGTTGGGGTCGTGTGGGTGGCAACCACTGCATGTGTCTCTCTCATGTGGATGTTTCTCTCTCTCTCTCTCTCCCTTCTTCTCCCCGTCTCGCTCTATCTGAAGATAAATGCAAAAAAAGAAAAAGTCCTCGGGTGAGGATTAAAAAAAAAGTCTAGGCCCATTCAACTAAAATAATGGGTAGTGACATGTCAGGGTTCCAGTGTTTTTCTCATCTTTGGTTATAAGGCCAATATAACAGTGTTTTGTGGAGTCTTACCACCATAACAATCATGAATAGCAATGCATTTTATTCTTTTATGTACATATTAGTCATGTTACACGAAATGTTAAAAAAGCGAGAAAACAAAAGAATGAAAGCTATTCCATTGTATTGATCAGTTCTTTCTGTGTTTTCTAATAGTAGGAAAGAAAAGGTATATAGTTGTCCAGACTCCTATTGTTTCATTGACAATATATTTATAGACTCATTTCCTCCCTCCTTTCAAAAGTAACACCCTCCCACCCCTGCCCCCAACTGCCATCCTTATAAAAATGAACCAGAGCATGTACAGATTAGAAGATATTTTATGCTGATTCTTGTCATACATGAATGTCGTTGGGAATAAGGTGGTAGCTAAATGGAGCTGCCCTTGGCTATTTTTCATGCTTCCTGTTTGTAGGAGGCTCCTTTTCAAGTAGTTGCCTTAATACCATTGTTATGTCAAAATTATAACACCAATTTGATTTTCTTTATAGTTTTATGAGTTTGGGATTTTATAGTTGATTAATTTTTTTTTTAATCAACTCTTGGCTTTGATAGGCTTTGCTCTCTGTGCATGACACTGTGGCTCAGAAGAAGTATGATCCAGTATTGCCTCCTATGCCTGATGATATTGACGATGAGGAAGACTCAGTGAAAATCATCCGTCTGGTCAAAAATAGAGAACCTCTGGTAAGTTTTGGTCTGCATGTTGTGCCCAGATATAAGTAGATATCATGATAAAGCCCAATTTGATGAGGACCTTCCATATATTTCTTTCTTTAATACACACTTCCTCTGTGTCCTAAAACTTTCAAATAGGAACATTTGTATCTAAAGAATATGATTTAGAAAATGAAAATGAAGACAAATAAAATGACAGGCATTTTGTTGGTTAAAAATAGCAATAATTTTAAAATGTGAAGTGTTGATATTTGTAAAAGGAAGCATATGCACCAGTCACAGATGATTTGAGATTAAATGATGCAACTAAAAATAACTGCTTATTGCTTTTCTAGAAAGCTAATTTATTTTAAAATAATGAGGAAAAGTTATTCAAGTGTTTGATGTTTCACAATGTAAATATAACATTTATTTTAGTGCCAGAATTTATATAATGATGAATTATGTCAAGGGGTCTATGGTAGGCAAAACAATGCCCCTCACCCCCAGCCCCCAGTGATGTCATGTCCTAATTTTCAGAACCTGTGACTATGTTACCTTACATGGCAAGAGGCACTTTTTCTTTTTTAAATCCTCACCCAAAGATATTTTCCCATTTATCTTCAGACAGAGTGGGAGGGAGGGAGGAAGAGAGAGGGAGAGAAAGAGAAACATGGACATGAGAGGGACACATTGATGGATTGCCTCCCGTACGACCCCGACCAGGGCTGGGGACAAACCGCAACTGAGGTATGTGCCCTTGGCCGGAATTGAACCCGTGACTCATTGATCTGAGGGCAACACTCTAACTGCTGAGGCAGACTGGCCAAGGTGCAAAAGATACTTTTCATGATCCATAAAGGGTTTTGAATGGGGAGACTATTCTGGATTATCTGGTGGGCCCAAACTAATTACAACGGTGTTTATTAAAGTGAAAGAAGAAGGCAGGAGGGCCAGAGTCACAGGAGATGTGGTGATGGAAGCAAAGGTTGGAGTGATGTGGCTTAGCTGCAGAATGCCAGAATCTTCTAGAAAATGGAAAACGTGCCCTGGCCAGTTTGGCTCAGCAGTTAGAACGTGGGCCTACAGACTGAAGGGTCATGAGTTTGATTCCAGTCAAGGGCACGTACCTGGATTGTAGGTTTAATCCCCCGCCACAGTCAGGGTCATGCAGGTGGCAACCAGTTGATGTGTCTCTCTCACATGGAAAAATGTGTCCTTGGGTGAGGGTTAACAACAGAAACAAAGAAAATGGAAAAGGCAAGGACTGGATTTTCTCCTAGATCCTCTGAAGGAATGCAGCCCTGCTGACTCAGTGATTTTAGCTCTTAATACCCATTTTGGCCTTGCTGCCTCCAGAATTATAAGATAATAAATTTGTGTTGTATCAAGCCACTAAATTTGTGGTCATTTGTTATAGCAGCAATAGGAAATAAATACGAAGTGTATCCATATTTTTATAAAACTACATTCAAAAGAAAAATAAATTTTAATATCTAATACTTTATTTTAAATGTTGTTTGTTCTAATTAAGACATTTTTGTGTTCTTAAAGCAAATAGCAGTTGATAATATAATAGTTGCTGAGTACTACGTTAAGTACTTCACATACATTTATTTATTTATTTATTTATTATTTATTTATTTATTTATTTATTATTTATTTATTTATTTTTTATCCTCACCCAAGGACATTTTTGCATTTATCGTCAGAGCAGGAGGGAGAATGGAAGAGAGAGAGAGAGAGAAACGTCAATGTGAGAGAGACACATCAAGTGGTTGCCACCCACACGACCCCAACTGGGGCCAGGGACAAACTGCAACCAAGGTACATGCCCTTAGTGGGAACCAAGCCCAGGACTCTCTGGTCCACCAGCTGACACTCTAACCACTGAGCAAAACTGGCCAGGGCTACATACATTATATTTAATCCTTATACTTGGTATAAGGATTATAATTTTTCTTTTTACAAACCAGGAAACTAATAGTCAGAGAAGTGAAGCAACTTACCCAAAGCATAGCAGCTAATGAGTGGTAGATCCAAGATCCAAACTTGGCTCTTTATTTTTTTAAATTTATTTAACAAAAATTTTTTTTTCTTTACTGATCTTTAGAGAGAGAGGAAGGAAGAGGGGGAGAGAGAGAGAGAGAGATAGAAGCATCAATGAGAGAGAACATCAATCGGCTGCCTCCTGCATGCCCCCCACTGGGGATCTGGTCCACAACCTGGGTATGTGCCCTGACCAAGAGTCAAACCAGCGACCTCTTGGTGCACGGGTCAATGCTCAACCACTGAGCCACACCGACCGGGCAGCTCTTTATTTTTAAGTACTATTTTTTCTTCTTTATTTTTTTTCCTCACCTGAGGATATGTTTTTATTGATTTTGAAGAGAGAGGAAGGGAAAGAGAAGAGAGAGAGAGAGAAACACCAATTGGCTGCCTTCCCTACATGCCCCAACCCAGTTATGTGACCTGACTGGAAATCAGAACTAACTCCAACATTTTGGTGTATGGGATGATGCTCCAACCAACTGAACCACCTGGCCAGGGCACTAGTTTTTTTCTTCTACACCATATTGTATATTTACATGTTTCCCTTTTGGTTGTTTTTTTCCTCTTCTTGTTTTGCTTCAGGGCAACTTTGGTATATTGATGAATGCATTGGATACTCCTCCTAGTCAGAAAAATGTACAGATAAGTTTGCATATTATATCAAGGGATTTATTGAGCCTCTGAAGCTCATCCATGGATATTCTAGCACTCCCTGTATTCCTGGTAATTTGTGTAATTCCTGATAAGATTGTGTAATTTAGGTTATATCCTCCTGCATTTCATCTGTGATTATAACTCTGTGCTGGTAACCTAAAAAGCTCGTGATTTTTATTATGGAGTTAAAATACTTAGCAAGAATAGGTGATAACTCATGTTGCATGTAGAAAGAGCTGTCTCAGGGCCTAGCACCATAAAGTGACTAATTCTTGGTGGATTCGGTGCATCTGTCAAATGCAATACGTTTTTATTTTGTTTAATTCAACAATTTAGGGAGATCGTTGAAAGGCCATTTGGAGGAGTTCAGTAATTAATAATTTCTTTGATTAGTCGTAGTTTCTCCGGGGCAATAGTTTTTGGTGAGCTAACATTTAAACAGTCACCAGCAACATTTAATTCCCAGGCCTTCTGCTAAAATAAGATCTTCAAAATGTTTATCAAAGACTTTTGGCATGTCCTGCATCAAGATTTCACGAAAGGTTTAACTGGATGTACTATGAGTTAATTTAAATTTTAAAAATGTAAATAAAGTATGTAAAAGAATCTAAAGCTGTGTTATCATAGTTTGTTACTAAACATTTATTTAGTTAATAAGCATGTAACAACTGAAATAATTAGGTTTAACTCTGAGGTCATGATTCTCCATCTAATACCCTTTTTTGTTATAGGTTATATAATACAGGGTATTTAAAATGAGAATCTGAACTAAGATTGTGGCAAGAACGACATGTTAGATTTGATGGGACCTTTGGATGTAGAGGGCAAGAGGAGAGAGGAAGTCAACAGAAGATTGGATGTTTTTATTTAGGTGACTAGAAGTACTGTACATTCAATTAGCAGGAATAATAGAAGCCCTGGCCAGTTTGGCTCAGCAGTTAGAGCATCGGCCCGTGGACCAGAGAGTCCTGGGTTCGGTTCCTGCTAAGAGCACATACCTCAGTTGCAGTTTGTCCCTAGCCCCGGTTGGGGTCATGTGGGTGGTAGCCAGTCGATGTGTCTTTTTTTCATCGATGTTTCTCTTTCTCTCTCTTTCCCTCCTGCTCTATCTGAAGATAAATGAAAAAATATCCTCGGGTGAGGATAAATAAATACTTAAGCCCTGGCCGATTTGGCTTTGATGGTTTGATCCCCGGCCCTTCCAGTCTATCAAAAAAATCAAGGGAAAATATCTTTGGGTGAGGATTAAAAAAAAAAGCTTGAATTGATAAGTTGTTTAAGAAATGAGTATTTCTCTTTAGCATGAGAATATTTTCCAGGTTTGTAATATTTGTGTATTTGCTGGCTTTTATAAGCATCTCTCAAAATTGTTCAGTTTGTTAGTAGTGTATGATGGTATAATTTGGCAAGTTTGTAATATACTTAATAGTATTTTTCTCTCTGCCCCCCAGAAATAGGCAAAGGGAGAGAAGCCAAGGTGAAATAAAATTCTTTCAAATATATGGCCAGGAGATTTTGGCAAATGATTCAAGAGAAAAGGCCATATGATTTAGCAACCAAGGGTTAGATTATCTGTGTTAGGAATGTAATTTTGTTTATTCGACCCAAGTCTAATGTGATGAAATGAATACCCTCTTGTATTAGGAAACCTGAGTGAGTGTTATAGGGTGTCACTGATTTGCTATATATCCTTAGAGCAGTGAGTTACTTAACATCTGTCTCAGATTCATTATCAGAAAATGTACTTCTTTGAGAGTGTTTTAAATACCAACGGAGATATAATGTATAAATGCTTTACAAGTTCTTGTGCTTTATGTGTTAGATAAATGTTCCAGAGGATGACAAGGTAGAGGCCAGATAACAACTAAGCACAGAATGGTTTCCTAGGAGAAGAGGCAGTGAACAAAGGTCACGGAGGCGTTTGACAATGGAAATGGAAAGGGTGCTAATTCTAGGGGATGAAAGAATTGAGAGAAGAGGGGAAAACAACGGTCAAGATGCAGGAGCAGAGCTAGCTTCCCTCCCTTATGAGTTTGGAGCCGTTTATATTTGTTATATACCGAAGATTTTAGGCCAGCATAAGAAAATGAAATTCTGTTAGTTGGTGGATGGATTTAATCCTAAATTTTCAGTGTTTCTTACATAGGTTGTCTTCTTGGTTCTTTTACAATAGTGGTTCTCAAACTCTGTTATTATAAAAATTACCTGAGGTGCTTCCTTCAAATTCAGACTTCTGGGCCTCTACCCCAAATGGTCTGTCAGTAGGTTTTGGACAGAACCTGGTAATTTAGATTTTAAAAGATGTCTCAAAGATTTTTGATGCAAATATTTGGTAGACCATACTTTGAAAACACTTATTTCAAAGAATTAACTTGAAATTTACTGTGCTACCTGCTTAAAATGTCTTACATTGGCACTGTTATAGAAGATACAATTTCTTTTTACCTTTTTTTTTAAAAAACTGTTTTTCTCTTTATTGATTTTATAGAGAGAGGAAGGGAGAGAGAGATAGAAACATCTATGAGAGAGAACATCGATTGCCCGCCTCCTACATGCCCCCAACTGGTGATTTGGCCCACAACCTGGGCATGTGCCCTGATCAGGAATTGAACTGGTGACCTCTTGGTGCATGGGTCGACGCTCAACCATTGAGCCACACTGGCCAGGTGGAAATAGAATTTTTATTCAAGGAGATCATCCTAGCCTAGTCCTCTTTGCATTCCTCTTTAATAAACCATTTTACAGTAATAGCAACAAATATCTAACCAGAATTCTAACTTCCCAATCTAACCTAACGTTCTCTATACTCATATTTTGTCAAAATCATACAGAATAAATTCAAACTAACTATATAAAAAATTATGTAAGTTTTAAAACATTAGATTCAATTTTAATTCATTTAGCATTTGCAACTATGCCCTAGGACTTATAAATTTTGTACAATATTACATATAATGAGCTCTGTTTTATTGATTTTTTAAATCTTGTTTTCATGCATATTGTGCTGAGAATACATCAAAGAGGGTTTGGAAAGCAATGTGGAAATAGATATTTTCAGGAATAAAGAGATCACAAAGAAAATAGAGTGGCCCGGCCGGCGTGGCCCAGCAGTTGAGCATAGACCCATGTACCAAGAGGTTGCTGGTTCAATTCAGGGTCAGGGCACATGCCCAGATTTTGGGCCCATTCCCCAGTGAGGGGCATGCAGGAGGCGGCCAATAAATGTTCTCTCTCATTGATGTTCCTGTCTATCTCTCCCTCTCCCTTCCTCTCTCTCTAAAACATCAAAATATCAATAAAGAAAAAAAAAAAAAGAAGAAGATAGAGTCAAGTGCTAGCTAGTGTCCCATAGAAAGTGAGAGATTGTTCCTCAGGTTCATAGTTTACCATCCAAGCATAGGGAGAACCAGCAGATAGCAAGCATATTCTGTTTTAGAGTACATACCTATAACAAGATAACCCTTAAATGCTAGAGTGTTTTTATTTACAAATTCTGGAAGTGATTTCATCCAGTCTATGGCTTTAAACAACATCTGTGTGCTAGTGATTCTCCTAGCTAGTGCTAGGGCCATTTCTCTTCTAGACCTTTATTCTAATCTTCAAATTTGTGTCCATCTGTCTCCTCAGTCTCCATTTAGATGTCTAATAGACATCTCAGTCTTCACATGTTCCAGGTAAAATGGTCTTTGTCTCCAAATGTGTTCCATCCATAGGGTTCCCCCTCTCAGTTGATGATAATCTCATTTTTCCATTTGCTCAACCAAAAGATCAATCTTTGATACCTCTCTTTCACTTTCTATTTCCTACCCTTTGGAAAATCCTTTTGGCGCTACCAGTAATACATGCGCACCACTTTCATTATCTCTGCTCCTGCCAGTCAGATCAAAGCGCCCCTCCTCTTTCCCCTGGATTATAGTAACAGCCTCCTGTTTGTGTCCTTGCCTTAGCCCTTGCTGTCCTTCACTTTTTTTTCTTTTTTAAATCATTTTTAGTTTTTCAGTTACAGTCGACATACATTATTATATTAGTTTCTGGTGTACATCCTAGTACTTAGACATTACATAAATTGCTAATTGATCATTCCACTAAATCTTGCACCTGTCTGACACCATACATATTTATTAGAATATTTGACTATATTTTGTATGTGATACTTCACATCCCCATGACTGCCCTGTAACAACAAATTTGTACTTCTTTATGGCTGAGTCGTATTCCATTGTCTGATTGTACCTCCTTTTTATCCATTCCTTTATTGATAGACATTTAGATTGCTTCCATATTTTGGCTATTATAAATAATGCTGCAATGAACATATGGATAATAGATATGTACTTATTGCTATTTCATTATTCATATTTTAACCTATTTTTCATCTACTTGTTCTTAAAGAAGACCCTTAGACATTTTTTATAACACTGGTTTGGTGATGATGAACTTCTTTAGCTTTTAGCTTTTTCTTGTCTGGGAAGCCCTTTATCTGTGCTTTGATTGTCAATGATAGCTTTGCTAGGTAGAGTAATCTTGGTTGTAGGTCTTTGCTTTTCATCACTTTGAATATTTCTTGCCAGTCCCTCTGGCCTGCACAGTTTCTGTTGATAAATCAGCTGACAGTCCAATGGGAGCTTCATTGCAGGTAACTAACTGCTTTTCTCTTGCTGCTTTTAAGATTCCATCTTTAGCTTTGGCCGGTTTGTCTCAGCGGTTAGAGCGTCAGCCTGTGGACCAGAGAGTCTCAGGTTCGGTTCCCACTAAGGGCACGTACCTTGGTTGCGGTTTGTTCCCGGCCCCGATGTGGATGGCAACCACTCCATGTGTCTCTCTCACATCAATATTTCTCTGTTTCCTTCTCTCTTTTCCTCCCTCTCTCCCTCCTGCTCTGTCTGAAAATAAATGCAGAAATGTCCTCGGGTGTGGATTTAAAAAAAAAAAAGATTTCATCTTTAACCTTTTACATTTTAATTAGGATGTGTCCTGGTGTGGGCCTCTTTGGGTTCATCTTTTCTGGGATCCTCTGCATTTCCTGGACTTATATGTCTTTTTTCTTCACCACATTAGGGACAGACATTTTCTGTCATTTTTTCAAATAAGTTTTCAATTTTTTGCTCTGTCTCTTCTCCTTCTGGCACCCCCATGATTCAAATATTGGTACACTTGACGTGGTCCCAGAGGCTCCTTACACATTTCTCTTTTTTTTTTTTCTTTTTGCTGTTCCAATTAGGTGTTTTTTGCTTTCTTATATTCCAAATTGCTGATTTGATTTACAGCTTCATCTATTCTGCTGCTGATTCCCTGTAAATTATTCTTTTCTTCTTTTTTTTAATCCATACCCAAAGATACGTTTTCATTTATTTATTTATTTTTTTAGAGAGAGGAAATGGGTGGGGGGAGAGAGAGAAACATCAATGTGAGAAACATCGATCAGCTGCCTCCCATATGTGCCCAACCAGGGATTGAACCTGCAATCCAGGAATGTACCCTAACTGGGAATTGAACCAGTGACCCTTTGGTGCATGGAACACCACTCCAACCAGCTGAACCACACAAGCCAGGGCTCTGTAAATTACTCTTCATTTCTGTTATTATATCCTTTATTTCTGGCTGATCCTTTTTATGCTGTTGAGGTTTTTACTGAGTTCACTGAGCATCCTTATAACCAGTGTTTTGAACTCTGATCTGTTAGATTGCTTGTCTCCATTTTGCTTGTTTTTTGTTCTTGAGTTTGTTCTGTTCTTTCATTTGGGACATGTTTTTTTTTTTTTGGTCTCTTCATTTTGACAGCCTCCTGTGTTTGTTTCTATGAATTAGGTAGAGCTGCTTTGTCTCCCAGGCTTGATAGATTGGCATAATGTAGTAGGTATTCTGTAGGCTCCCTAATCACCCCCGCTGGGCCCTCGAGGCACAGTCTCCCTAATCACCCCCGCTGGGCTGTGACCACACATCTCTGACCACAGTGGAGGATCAACTGTGCAGAGGCCCACCCCACAGAGCAGGACTTACTCTGGTAGGGCTTTAGTGCCGACTGAGTCTGCCTTTGAGTGTGTCTCTTCTGACGGTTGTTGGGTGGTGATGTTTCAGCATGGTCTGAAGTTGTCCACTGGGTGCACTGGCTCTGAGGCCTCCCAGGATGGGCAGGTCAAGGTCAGCTTCCCCTTGGTTGGGCTACCTGGCTTGAGCTACAAGGTGATCTGCAGATGACTGCTGCTTGTGCTGGGCATGGAAGTACCCAGATGAGGCCAAGCTGTGAACCAAAGCTGGCTCTTGCTAGAGCTAGGCCTGGGGCTACTTTGTGAGAGGTGTGGGGCAGACTAAGGCCAGATGCTGCTTTTTTTTGAGGGATTTTAGGAAAATCTGAAGCTTGAGCCAAGACAAGCCATTCATATGGAAAAACCACGAGACAAAGCTTGAGTGGGCCTAAACATTGGTTGGGGTAGGGCCTCAGGGAATCACCAGGCTGGGGTGGGGTGGACGGAGATAGCCATGTTGATGGAGTCTCAGATGTGGCACCCTCCTGCTGGCTCTGTGGGGGAAGGGCTCATCAAAGGAGCTGTGGCTTCTGCCAGTACTTCTGTCTGGGAAAAAGCTGCTCCCTCAACTCTTGGTCTGATGTTGGACAATTCAGTTTCTCGTATGCCTCTGGTGCCTTTCAAGCTGCTACCCAACAGCTGGAGTTCAGGGGAGTGAGTCTGAGTAAGTTTGTGCATGGGCCCTCTAAGTGGAACTGCCTGGGGCTCTAGCAGTCCTCTGTTTCCCTCAGCCTCCATTCCCACTGTTTTTACAGCCAGAAGTTACAGAGGTCTCTTTCTGGCACTGAACTCTGGACTGGGGGTCCAGTGTGGGGCTGATACCCCTTGCTCCTTAAGGGGGACCTCCATGGCTAAGATATTCCTCCTGATTTTTATCGACCACACGTGAGTGTGGGACCAGTCCATTGTCTGTCTCTGCCCCTCCTACCAGTGTTGATGTGGCTTCTACTTTAATTCCCTAGTGTGGGTCTTTTATTTAACCAAATTTCAGGTGGTTCTGAATGATAGTTGTTCTGTAGTTTAGTTGTAATTTCATTGTTGTTGTGAGCGGATTCAAGTACCACATTTACCTACAATGCGGTCTTGACCGGAAGTCCTCCTTCACTCTCTTCTTAACACTACTGCCGTTCAGAGCCTTGCATATTGTCTTTTCCATTCAGAGTAAATCCCAGAGTCCTCACAATGACCTACGAAGCTCTACTTGATCTGGCTGCCTGTTACCATTTGACCTCACGTCTTACTGTTTCTCCCTGTTTACTTTACTCCAGCCACACTGACTTCCTTGCCCTATTTTAAACCTTTATTTCATAGCCCACCTCAGCACCTTTTCCCTGACTATGTTTTCCATTTTTTTCCTTTCAGCCAACTCCATCTTCTTCTAGTCTTTCTTTATCCAAATGTCATTTTCTCAGTGAGGCCTGTGATTTTTCTTCATCTCCCCTCTACCCACCTGGTACTCCAGAGCTTTCTTACCCTGCCCTACCCCACCCATCCCCACAGTGTTTACCACCTTCTAACATACTATATAATGTAATTATTTCATGTTTATATTGTCTGTCTTTTCTGTTAGAACATAATCTCCATGAGAGGGCAGAAATCATTCCCTCCCACCATTATATCATGAGCCCTTAGAATAGAGCCTGGCACATGGTAGGGTCTCAATAAACATTTGTCAACATCATTGAATCACAAAATAAGTCAAAGGCACAATAAATTGGATGGCTCTAACTAAAAAACAGTATAGGCTGTAGTGGAGAAAAATGTGTCCTAGTCATAGTTCTGTGTCATAAACCACACCCAAATTTTGTGGCTAAACCACTAATTTATTATTATCTCTCACAGTTTTGGAGGGTGGCAGGCTCAGCTGAGCACAGTTAGATGGTGGCTGAGACTGCAGTCACCTGAGGGCTCCTTCATTCCCATGACTGATACCTGTACGAGGATGGTTGGGAAGTTGGGGGCTGGCCAGACATCTCTTTTCCAGGTGGCATTTCCACTAGCCCAGCTTGAGCTCTCTCACAGCATGGCTGAATCATGATTTTTCATGTTACCTGGCACAGAGCAAGTGGCAACTGCAAGTCTTCTTGTAGCCTTAGATGCCACAGAGTTTTATTCAGCATTTGATATGGAAATATGGCTTACACATACAAAGATGACCTCCATCTTGAGGACAAGATCCCACAAGGGCAATGAACTTATGACATTATGAATAAACTGTTATAGGTTAAGCAGGATTGAATGGTAATTAAGATTAAGAATAACAATTCTGACCAGTTTGCCTTAGACAAGTCCTGACTTTACTGCACATTAGTTGTCTGTTTTGGGGCAAATTATAACCATTTGAGATTCAATTTCTCATCTGTGAAGTATGGATAAGTAATATTAGATTAGTAGACTCTTAGGCATACTTTGGTGGGAATGTTTGAGATACATTATTAAGGGAAATGAAAGTTGATCTAACCAAACTAATTATTTATATTAAGAATTACATTTCCAATCATCTTGGCTACAAGTTAACTGTTTAAAAGCAGAAAATACCAGTAATTGGTGACTCTAAGGTTTATGACCACAGAGAGATAGATGATCATTCAAGTCTTTAATTTGAACGTTTTCATAGATGATTTAAAAAGCCACAAAATCATCTTATCACTTAATTTTTATTGTTATGAGATATATATCTGATCGCTATCATATATAAAATATACTTACTACAAATGGATTTCTAATTTTGCTTACATATCTATTTTTCAGTAATATAAATGTGTTTATTGACACACTTGAGAAAAATTGTACTTCCTTCTTTGGGGTGCATTCTGTTACCACCTAACGGTCATCTCGTTAGCCCTGTGAGGCAGTGCAGAGTGGCTTTTCTTTTGGTACGTGCCCCTCGCAGGAACCAAACCCGGGACTCTCTGGTCCACAGGCCAGTGCTCCAACCGCTGAGCCAAACCAGCCAGGGCCAGAGTGGCTTTTCTAAACTGGTGCCAGTGTCTTGGAAGGGAAAGTCAGGAAAGGCAAAAGATGTTTAAAGTAACCAGTTGCGCCTGATGCTCTTACAAAGTAACTTTCAGTTAATCTGCTTCTCAATGTACATAAATGAAGTATTTCGGGATTCTTTTTGAAATTGTTTCCTAATCTTATGCCAAAATGTTAGTTCTGTTTGTACTAGGGACAATCCTAGTACATAAAAACCATGGACTAAACAGTTCTTTCTTTCATTAGTTCATATTAGCCTTGTGTAAGAATATAACTAACTTTGAGTTTTAATTTTTTTATTTATTATTATTCCTGAGTTCCTTTACTTTAATAGTGTACTTGAAGGACTACTGAACTAAAAGTCAGATGATGAGATTTTCATAATTTATATAATCTCTGTCTATTCACTTAACCTCTATATATAGTCTACCTTCTTTGTGGCATATTTTAAAGATGAAATGAAATGGGGAAATACTTTAAAAGAGTGGTAACAAATACTATATAAATACAAGGTATTATAATGGAAATAAGGTAGTTGTACTTTCCGTAATGTTGAAAAAATTAAAGACTTCAAAAATCTTTAAATTATTCTGGAAACCTTAGATGATATATGTATAGTACCAAAATCTAGATCTATAATGAGCATTTGTGAGGCACAGGGCATGGTGTCTATTGCTCCTGCCTCATTCCTTTAATTTTTTTTGTAGTTGTTGTTTTTATGTTTTTCAGCTAAATGTCCTTATTTCTGCCTCCCCAGTTTACCACCCAATCCACACATTTACCCACAAATACTTTTGTTTTTCTTAACAGGGAGCCACCATCAAGAAAGATGAACAGACTGGGGCCATAGTTGTGGCAAGAATCATGAGAGGAGGGGCTGCAGATAGAAGTGGTAAGAATTTAAATGTTAAGTGAATATAGACAAGTCATGTCACATTTTATATGTAATATGTGATATGTTGTTGTTGTTATTTTTCACCTGAGGATATTTATTTTTCATTGATTTTTTTTTTAGAGAGAGTGGAAGGGAGGGTGGGGAAGAAAGAGAAATCAGTGTGAGAAAGGTGCATGGGTTGGTTGCCTCCCGCACATGCCCCAGCCTGGGCTGGGGCTTGAACCTACAACCCAGGTAGGTACCCTTGACGGAATCGAACCAGTGACCCTTCAGTGTGCAGGCCAACACTCTAACCACTGAGCCACACTAGCCAGCGCTATATTATTTTTAATATATAACTAAGGAAATTAATCTTTTGTATAATACAGCAAAACAAGAAATAAAGTATCTCTGTCTTGACATATGAGAACCTACATAAATAAATGAGAAATAAATCTCTCTCTTCTGTCTTACTTTACATGGGCTTCTTCCAAGGTTACATTAAGATTTGCTTCAGTGTTTCTTGTTTGAAAGGTACTACTAAAAGCATGCAGCCTTTAAAAGAAAGTAAAATGATTTTATATGATGTAAATAATGTTCAATTCTAGACACTGAACAAAGAAAGACACTGCTATTGTCTTTCTTTGCCAGCATTATGATGTAGCCTTTGATTCATTGCTAGATAGATGCGTGGAATCTGAAACCAGAGAAGCATGAAGATCTTCTTCCTAATCCTCAGATGTGTTAAGGAAACCAAACAGTGCTTTAAATGTGGACACAATTGCAAATAACTGCTTCTTTTGACAGTAACACTTCTAATTGACTGAATTTGCTATTACTCAGGTCTTATTCATGTTGGTGATGAACTTAGGGAAGTGAATGGGATTCCAGTTGAGGATAAAAAGCCTGAAGAAATTATTCAGATTTTGGTAAGCTGACATTTTATTTTAAATTTGCAATATAAATATAATTGAATCACTATATTTCCAAATTGGTTATGAATACAGGATTTGGATTTAGTCCAAGGTTTGAATTCCAGCTCCATCACTTAATCCGTATGTGTCTTTGGAAAATACCTTAACATTTTTATTGCCTCAGTGTTTTCATTTACAAAATAAGAATAAGAAGAGGTAAATATCTCACTGGAGTGTTTTCAAGATTAAATGAGATAAAGAGTTTATTACAGGGCCTGTCCCAAATTAGGTATTTAATAGATGCCATCTTCTCTGTTTTTGGTGATCCATTTCTCTTTCTCTTTCTGCTATCAATATAGCCTATGCTTTCTAGTTATATAAAATAGTAAAGCTGCCCTAGCCGGTTTGGCTCAGTGGTTAGAGCACCAACCCAAAGACCAAAGAGTCTTGAGTTTGATTCTGGTCAAGGGCATGTACTTCGGTTGTAGTTTAGTCTCTGGCCCTGGTCAGGGTCCTGCGGGAGGCAACCAGTCGATGTGTCTCTCTCACATTGATGTTTCTCTCTCTCCCTTGCACTCTATCTGAAGATAAATGGAAAAATATCCTTGGGTGAGGATTGAAAAAAAATAAAAGAGTAAAACCAATTTAAATGTCTTATGAAATCTAAAGCAGAATTAAATTATTTTAGGCCTTGGCAATATTAATTCTTAAGTTCATTTGTAAGGAAAAATGAAAGGAAACTGTCCCTGTTACATATGAAAACATATTATGAACCTACAGGAATAAAGAGAAAGTTTTGTATTTCAAAGTGGACTTCAGTAGATATGTCAATTTTGTATATTATTATGATGGCATTTTTTTTTTATCCTCACCCGAGGACATTTTTCCATTTTTTGTTCAGATAGAGCGGGAGGGAGAGAGAGGAAGAGAGAGAGAGAGAGAAACATCGATGTGAAGGGACACATCGAGTGGCTGCCACCCACACGACCAACCAGGGCCGGGGACAAACTGCAACCGAGGTACGTGCCCTTAGCGGGAACCGAACCCGGGTCCCTCCGGACCGCAGGCCGACGCTCCAACCACTGAGCCAAACTGGCCAGGGCTATGATGGCATTTTATATTAGTGGGAAAACAATGAAATCATTTTGTAAATGATATTGGATTAATTGATGATTCAGTTAGAAAAAATAAAGTCAATCCCTATTTTATACCACACACAAAAACAAATCCCAACAAATTAAATATTTAAGTTTTAAAAATGATGCAGAAAGTTGAGAAAGACTTTAATGATGGAAAATTCAAATAGAAAAATAACTGATAGGACTATAGATTTAAAAACTCTCTGAACAGAAAAAGACGTCATACATAAAACTTAGACAAAAGAGCACTGACAGATGTGACTGAGTGGTTAAAGTGTTACCCCATGCACTGAAGGGTTGTGGGTTCAATACCTAGTCAAAGGCACATACGTGGCTTGTAGTTTTGATCCCCAGCCCTGGTTGGGGCATGCGCGGGAGGCAACCAGTCAATGTGTCTCTCTCACATCAATGTTTCTCTCTCCCTTTCTCTTTCCCACTCCCCCTTCCTCCCTTCCACTCACTCTAAAAACAAAGGAAAAATATCCACTAGTGAGGATTAACAAAACAAATTTAGACAAATGAGATTTCAGAAAAATATTTTCAATATGCATGATAGAAGGCTAATACTTTAATATGTGGAGAGTTTATAAAAATAAGGAAAAAACATTTACAGAAAAATTGGCAAAGCATATGCACAGTTAATATACAAAAGAAAACATGAGGTCTGAAAATTACTGAATTGGTAGGGATTTAAATGCTTGATAATTCCTAGAGTTAACCAGAGTATAGGAAAATAGATATGTTTATATGCTTTTAGTAGTAGTATAAGTAGTATAAATTAATAGAACCTTCTGAGGTAGTTACCCAAGACTATCCAATTTTTAAATTTATGTACCCTTTTTTTGTTGTTGACAGTATTACAGATGTTCCCCATTTCTCCCTGCCCTTTGCCTTGCGGCACCCAGGCCCCTTCCCACCCTAGGCCTTCACCACATTACTGTCCATGTCCCTGAGTTATGCATATAGACATATATGTTCTATGGTAATCTCTTCCTATTCCCAAATCCCCTCCCATATGAGATCTGTCGGTCTGTTCCATGCATCCATATCTCTGGTCCTATTTTGTTTGTCAGTTTATTTTGTTCATTAGATTCCACATGAATGTGTAATCATGTGGTATTTGTCTTTCTTTGACTTATTTCACTTAGCATAATGACCTGCAGGTAGGAGATCCTTTTTTTTATTACAGCTGCATAGTATTCTATTGTATAAATGTACCACAGCTTTTTTTAAAATATGTTTTTATTGAATTTTTAGAGAGAGAAACATTGATGTGAGAGAGAAACATCAGTTGGCTGCCTCCTGCATGCCCCCTACTGGGTATCGAGCCCAAAACTTGGGCATGTGCCCTGACTAGGAATCAAACCAGGACCTCTCAGTCCATAGGATGATATTCGATCCACTGAACCACACCAGCCAGGCAGCCACCATAGCTTTTTTTTTATTCACTCACATACTGATGGACACTTGGA
Source organism: Molossus molossus (assembly GCF_014108415.1). NCBI lineage: Eukaryota > Metazoa > Chordata > Mammalia > Chiroptera > Molossidae > Molossus > Molossus molossus. The sequence continues at coordinate 134,826,375 of NW_023425344.1, read as the reverse complement.
CTGTTTCCTGACCTTACTATTATAAATAACACTGCTATGAACATAGGGGTGAATATATTTCTTCTGGTTGGTGTTTTGGGACTCTTAGAATATTATCCCACAAGTAGGATTGCTGGGTCAAGCAGCAGTTCCATTTTTTAATATCTTGAGGAAACTTCATACTGTTTTCCACAGTGGCTGCACTAGTCTACATTCCCACCAGCAGTGTATTAGGGTTCCTTTTTCTCTATATCCTCATCAGGACTTGTTTGTTGATTTCTTGATGGTAACCATTCTGGCAAGTATGAGATAATACCTCATTGTAGTTTTAATTGGCATTTTTCTGATGATTAGTGATGTTAAGTATTTTTTTCATATATCTATTGTCTTTGGAGAAATGTCTATATAGATCCTTTGCCCTTTTTTTAATCCTCATCCAAGGATATTTTTTCATTTATTTTCTTTTTTTTAAGACAGAGTGATAGGGAGGGAGGGAGGGAGGGAGGGAGGGAGGAAGAGAGAGAGAGAGAGAGAGAGAGAGAGAGAGAGAGAGAAGAGACACATCAATTGGTTGCCTTCTGTATGACACTGACTGGGTGACTGGGGCCAGGAATTGAATCTACAACTGATATACATGCCTTGACCAGAAATTGAACCCATGACTCTTTGGTTCACGGACTGATTCTCTAACCACTGAGCCAAACTGGGCAGGGCCTTTGCCCATTTTTAATTGCATTGTTTATCTTTCTGGTGTTGAGTTCCATATATTTTAGAAATTAACCCCTTATCAGATGTATATTATTGGTGAATATGTTCTACAATACAGTGGATTCCCCTTTCATTTTGTTGATGGTTTTATTTGCTGTGCAGTAGCTTTTTAGCTTTGATGTAGTCACATTTGTTGATTTTTTTTTTCCTGTGTTTCTCTTGCCCTAGGAGATGTATCAGCAAAAATACTGCTATGTGAAATATCTGAAATTTTATTGCCTATGTCTTCTTCCAGGATTTTTATGGTTTTGCAGCTTACAGTTAAGCCTTTTATCCATTTTATTTGTTACTGTGTATGGTGTAAGTTGGTAGTGTAGTTTCATTTTTTTTGCATGTACTTGTCCAATTTTCCCAACACCATTTATTGAAGAGACTTACTTTACTCCATTGAGCATACAGCGGTGTGGGTCAATTTCTGGGGTCTCTGTTTAGTTCTATTGGTCTATAGGCCTGTTCTTGTGCCAGTACCAGACTGTTTTGATTACAGTGGGTTTCTAGTATAGTTTAATATTTGGTATTGTGATCCCCCCAACTTTGTCCTTTCTCAAAATTTTTGCAGCTATTCAAAGTCTTTTTCAGTGCTATATAAATTTTTGGAATATTTGTTCTAGATCTGTGAAATATGCTGTTGGTATGTTGTTGTTGTTGTTGTTGTTGTTAATCCTCTCCCAAGGATATTTTTTTCATTGATTTTTAGAGAGAGTGGGAGAGATGGAGGGAGGGGGGGAGAGAGAGAGAGAGAGATGAGAGAGACACTTTAATTAGTTGCTCCCTGCATGTACCCAATCGTGGCCAAGATCAAACTTGAAATACAAGTGTGTGCCCTTGACCAGAGATTGAACCTGCAGACCTTCGGTGCTAGGGCTGAGTCTTTAACCACTAGCCATACCAACCAAGATACCTTTGGTATTTTAATAGGGATTATGTTGAATCTATAGATTACTTTGGATAGTAGGGACATTTTAATGATGTTAATTCTTGGGTAGTATGGACATTTTAATGATGTTAATTCTTCTATTCCATGAACATGGTACATGCTTCCACTTGTTTGTATCTTCCTTTGTTTCTTTTTGCAGTGTTCTATAGTTTTCTGAGTACAGGTCTTTTACCTCCTTGGTTAAATCTATTCCTAGGTATCTTTTTTGTTGTTGTTGAAATGGTGAATGGGTTATATTTTTAGTTTCTCTTTCTGAAAGTTCATTATTGGTGCATAAAAATGCTGGATGTTATTTAAATTTTTATTTAAAATGTTATTATTTAATTGTATAAAAATTTCTGGATGTTAATTTTCTATCCTGCTAATTTGCCAGAGTCATTTATTAAATTTATTAGTTATTTGGTGGAGTCTTTAGGGTTTTCGATATACAATTTCATGTCATGTGTGAACAATGACAGTTTTACTTCTTTTCCAATTTTGATGCCTTTTATTTTTTTCTTTTTGTCTGATCAT